>NC_046326.1:24120032-24430723 GCF_009819535.1 Lacerta agilis | reverse complement strand
CTTCCTGCAACGCAAGAAGCCCTTTTCTGCTTAAATATTTAAGAAGCTTCACTGTCGGGACTGTGCTTGAAGAAGGGGGGCGGGGAATAACCTCAGCCTGGAAGTTAAGAATGTGAAGCAAATGAAACCGAGGGTGGTGGTTGGTTTTTTTGGGGGGGGGAGGGGGGGTTGGAATGGAAACGCTTGGGCGGCTTTAACTAGAGCTGTCACGGTTTGTAAATGAGCTGCTGCTCCAATTTTTATTAACAAATGGCTTCCATAATAAACATGATTTCTCTCAGGAGCTTGCAGATGAGGTACCACGGACCAAGATGAATTGCTGTAAATGCGCAGCCTCCCAGGGGAAAAGCGCCATGCCATATATAAAATATATGGATGTGTGTGCAGCCCTGCACATGCCGCCACACGAGATTATACACAAACACGCATCTCTCCATAAATACTTCCAGCCTTTTCTCTCCCTCTCTGTCTGTCTCTCTCTCTCTGCATTCACGCCACAGATGAAGCTACGGCTCATTTTGCCAAGCTGTCACTCACCGTTGTGTTCATTACGAGGAAATGAACTCCATTCCCAAGCATCCCAGAGACAGAGAGTAATTGGGTTCTCTGAAGCCTTTTCACTTAATTTACTCAAGTTGTATTTATTTCTTACAGAATTAGTTTTTTAGCAGCTGACGGACAGGGCATCAGAAAAAAAATGAAGCCAAATGGTGGGATAATAAACTCAGATGGGGAGAACCAACATCTCTCTCTCTCTCTCTCTCTCTCTCTCTCTCTCTCCCCCCCCCTTCCTTTCTTTTTTGCTCCTATCTTGCTACCTTTTCCACCATGGATCCCCGATACAAAGAGGGGGGCACTTTCGCCAAATGATGTTCATGAACAAGATGCAATAGTTGCAAGGCATTTGCAACAGTCAGTTAATGCTGACCTTCCTCTCCCAAGCCAGTCTTTGGTGTAGCACAGGAGTAGGGAACCTCAGGCCCAGAAACCTGACATGACCTTCCAAGCCTCTCTATCTGGCCCTCATAACTCCCCAAAGAGTTTTGTGCTTCGCATTCCTGAGTGTTTTTGTCTGGATGGAATGTGTCCTTGAACTCTGCTGATGCCTTTTGCTGGTCTGGATGGGAGGACAGAGCGGCCGGTGAGTGTGTGTAGGAACTAGCCTACTGTACAAAGGTAAAATTTACATATGTTTCTCCACCCACATTTGCCTGTGGCTCTGCCTGCCACTGGCATGCGACGCTTGGAAGGCTGCCCAAAAAGGAAGGTGGCCATCATGCTGGAAAGGAACCAACTTGGTACTGTGAGCCAGCCAGAGAAAGGAGCTTTAGTTCTTTCAGGATGTGCCTATCCAGTGGCCCATTTTAGGAATAAGTGTGACATGATGATACACAAAGTTTATGGAGCATGACCTAAAAGTGGGCTGGGCAAAGATCACCTATCGCTTGGCCTCTACATCATTAAGAAGCCGCTGATATAACCAGAGGAGGAGCTAGCTGCTCCAGCACCCGGAGCAGCACACATGCTGTGCACCCGGGGATGGGGCCATGGGGGTGGGGCAAGCGTCCCAGGGGGCAAGACGCCCATGGGGGGTGTAGTGAGCCACCCATGGTGGGCTGCTTCCTGGGGGGGGGGGGAGAGCCGTGCCACTTTGCCAGCAGCCTTCCTCCCTTCCCTCTTCCCTTTGACAGCTTGGGGGAGGCTTCCCCCCCCCCGGAAGCATCCCGGAAGCAGGGGGCAACGACGCACTGCCCCCCGTGACTCCAAAGCCTCCCCCGGGCTGTCAAAATGAAGGGGGAAGGGCGCTGAGAAGGTGGCACAGCTCTGCTCCTTCCCTCAATGGCTTGAGGTAGGCTTGGGAGTCACAGGCGAGCGGCGTGCCAAATGTCACCCCCTCCTCAGTGATTACACACAGGGCAGCCCAACCCCACCGACCCCCTTCCTCCACCACTAGCTATAATAAATGTATGAAGACATTTACTATTAAACAACATACCACATACAAACCATGGTTCAGGATTAACTTGATATTAATCTGTAGCTCCCCTTGAGCAATGTAACAGGGAACTGAAGCTTAATTTAACTAGGATCAGTTTACTGAGGAAGGGAGAAGGGGAGAAGCAAAGGAGCGGGAGCATGTAGCTCTGACACTCATTCCTGCCTTGCTAAGCTATGGTTTAGCAAGCCAGGAATGTACACCTGAACAGGGTAAACAACTTCTTAAGGCACTTCTGCGCTAGCAAGAATGCTGGACATCAGAATACTTTGTTTAACCCTGGTTACTTAGGAAGTCTTAAAACTGCCTCTGCTGTTCTTTCTTAAACCGTCCTCAGACAAAGGGAGTGAAGCAGCTGCATATTAATAATAATATGCCACCCATCTGACTGGGTTGCCCCAGCCACTCTGGGGGTCTTTTTCATCAAAAACACCATAAAACATCATTCATATATATTATATACATTATATATATATATATACTTTCCCTACACAGGGCTGCCTTCAGATGTCTTCTAAAAGTTATATAGTTGATTATCTCTTTGACATCTGATGTGAGGGTTTTCCACAGAGTGGGTGCCGCTGCCAAGAAGGCCCTCTGCCATGTCACTAGAAATTAGACAAGGCACGCTTCAGGAAGGCCCCTTTCATGCAGGGGCATAGGAAGGGAGGGGCGGAGGGGGCAGGTCGCCCTGGGTTCCACTCTGGGAGGGGTGACAAGATGACCCCTGCCTCCCCAAGCTGTAGAGTGGCCGAGGGCGCTTGCTTGTGCGGTGTGCATATAGGCTGCCTCTCTCGTGCATTGTCCGTATGGGTGTCCGTACAGGATGCCGCTCGTGTGGCAACCCGTACAGTCGCCGTGCAAGCGGCAGCCCGTATGGCCGCCAGGCGCGAGCAGCATCCCATATGGACTGTGCATGTGCGGCGTCCCATACAGACTGCGCATGTGCGGCATCCTGTACAGACTGCACATGTGAGGCATCCCGTACGGTCGCCACACATGCGCAGTGCATACAGACGCCGTGCAAGCCTGTACAGCCACCGCACGCAAGTGGCAGCCCGTACAGAGTGCACATGTGCGGCATTCCGTACAGAGTGCGCATGCGTGGGATGCCACACATGCACAGTCCATACGGACTATGCCTCCCTGGGTGCCGGAGAGAGTTCCTCAGTCACTGCTTTCATGCACTTTAACAGTCCTCAGGTTTCCAGTGGCAAAGCAAAACAAAAGCCCAGGGCAACAATGGAACAGAAGGGGAAGATACCTACTCAGACAAAGGCCTGGGTAAAGAGGTGCATCTCAGCCAAATGTTGAAAAGCACACAAGGATGGAGCGAGATGCACCCTGGAGGAGAATTCAATCCACAACCTGGGATCCTGTCATGTGCCTCTGTCAATACGGTCTCCCTTGCTGATCTCAACACCCAGAAAGGTCAACGTGGGAAGTGCTTCTCTGCCTGATAAATGACTAAAATGTCCACATGCATTCAGGCGGTTGGACGGATCATGGAACCGACATGTTCCCCATACTTTCTGTCTCTTGGGAGAAAATGGGGGAAAGTCTCCTGTGGAAGAAGGCTTCATGCCAGACCACAGCTCACAATATGCTTTCTGCCACATCAAATGGACTCAAGGAGGCTTACAATCATGTATGAGGATGAAACAAAGAAATACATTCAGCGGCGAAAAGGACACTAATCAGAGACATTATTACAGGATTCTAAACCAAGCTGTGTTTCAGAATGTCTTCATTCCCCACCTTCTTAAAAGAAAATAGAATCACAGAAGCCCTGCACTGCACTGGAAAGTGGTGCAATGTAGCTTAATAAAGGTTTTCAAGCACGTTGGACTCCCTGGATGAAAGGGGTGATTGAAGTCCAGAAGACATCCAGCACAGGAGCAGGAACTAAATTCTGCTGCCAAAATGTCCCACCTTCTCCCAGCAGGAGGGAGGGCAATGCTTCCGGCGTTCTAATTAAAAACCCGTTATCTTTTCCCCAGCAGGCAGGGGCTGAATTTCATGGGCACAATGCAAGCTTCCTACATTTCCAATAGCATGCCAGTCAGGCCTTTGCAGTTGGGAAAACTTTGCCCTTGAATTTGACTCCCTGACACACACTAGCAAGGCAGGGGAAACAGCAGTATGAGAAAGGAGTTTCTACTTATAACTTGAAAGATCCTGTACCATATCGTGAAAGGATATTGTTAGAGAATTTCGCACACGAAGTGGGAAGGAAGATTTACTTACTGGAGTCAGTGAGATCCTGAGTAATGTGATGAAAAGGGCATACCTAGGGAAAGATGACAACTCACTATGGGAAAAGTTAATTTGAGTAGACAATTTGCCACAATATCAGTGTTTTAACAACCTGAGTAAAACATCCTCCATTCCTTCCTTGTCCCGCAATGGAAGATGGGTAGCTAGGATGAGACAATAATGTGTATAGAACAGAGATATAGGAGAAACTTGAAAGTTTCCAATCACATTGAAAGACAAGCCTACCAAATTCACACTTCATGGAACAATGTACAAACTGAAGCAAAATAAGTTGACATTTGTGCCGCTCTGAATTTTGCAATGCAGTTCTCCAGGCAAATAATGTGTACAAAACCTCATACACTTTGTAAAGTACCCATTAAAAATGCATTCTGGTATGGAAAATTGCATAAAACTGTGTATATTAGGGAAAAGTTTGCGTAAAATGCTAATGAATTATCCCTATGACTTTTATATAAATAAACTGCAAACGGATGTGAAAATGGGTAGAACTGAACTTAAAACTGGAAAAATGATGTGCTGAAACTGGAATTGACAGATTCACCCATCATTAGTGCCTTTGAGGATTTATTTTGTAATGCTTCTTGTGTCATCTGGTGCATAACTTCTGTCCAGCAGGCAAACAGTAATGCTTGTGATATTCCATGCAATACATTGGTAGGCAACCACACCACTGCTGACTTTCTACCTACGTATCTGCTTTTGTAGCTTAGTGTGTTAGTTTTCTTGGGAACTCAGTATTCCTTGATCATTATTGGTTTTATTATCTGAGTGGACTGGAATCCGGTGCATATGGCACAAACAGACTCAGCACCCGTCCTTCCATCAATCATGGGCCCATTCAGTCCATTAGGTATCAATCAGTTCTAGCATATTGGCTCAGTGCAGACAAAGACCAGCAGCTGACCCGGGGTCAGGGGCTGGAGAAAATGCCTGAATGTTTGACTCAGCCCATGGCATTATAAATTATGTAATGATTTTCATCCATTATTCAGCATAATTTATCTGCAATATTTAGATCAGCAGTTTGTGAGCAGAATGAAAGCAACAACCATTTCCTAACCCTTTAAAGAGCATGATTGGAAAAAGTAAACTAAAATGTTGGGCAGAAATATTGGAATGAAGAAGGCTGCAATCCTAACTATGTCTACTCAGAAGTAAATCCCATTTAATTCAAAGGGTCTTATTCCCAAGTAAGTGGGGTTAGGATTTCAGCCTAAATCAGCATATTTATCAAATATGGGCTACAAAATAGCAGCTTATTAGGGAGAAGTTGCTGCCATCATTCCATTTTTAGGGTGATGCATTTATAAAGTGTTGTAGCCAATGTAGCAAAAAGTTAAAGTCACTTAGCATCAAACTTGTTCCACTCATGAAATGCACCAGTGGAAGGTTGTGCACAAGACTGAATAAGAAGGTTGTTGATAACTTTGCTGAACAATAGATTATGCAATCTGTTGTGCAATGAGTTTCTGCTACCACAACTTCTGCTGCACAAGATGAAAACTCACCCATCCGCTGGTGGACAAAGAATGTTGGCTATAGCACATAGTGTGTTGACTTCACTGTGGTTCCAATATCTTGGTGTTTGCATACACAAATCTTCAAAAGGAATGCACCGCTAAAGTTGAGCTATCATAGAATCATAGAACTGAAGAGTTTGGAAGTGACCACAAAGGTCATCTAGTCCAACCCTGCGCAATGCAGGAATCTTTTGCCCAATGTGGTGTTCAAACTTACAATCTCATGCTCTACTGCCTGAGCTAGCTGAGCTGTCTTAAGAGCAAAAACTCTGGGTCAGCCAGCAAATGGACAGAGCCCCACACTGAGCTCTTGGTAGATAGCAGAAGACAATGTTAGAGTTTTGAGGAGGGAGTTGCAGGATTGCAGCTGGGCATGATGTAAGCTGCGGGGGGTGGGGAGCTGCAGTTCGCAAGTGATGGGAAGTTGGATAACACAATGTGGGCTGACAGAATCCTAGGGGGAAGCAAGAATCTCAGGGAGTATAATGCTTTGTTTTTAGAATGTTCTTTGCTTTGTTATTACTTTTCAGTTGCGCATCTGTTTGCCTCCCTGGGTTGCTTTGGGAGGAAGGGTGGGCTATAAGTTCCATTAATAACAATGATAAATATGGTAATTCAGCTCCCAATTGTCAAGTCCTTACTTTGCCCCACACCTGACATCACATACGACATCAGGTGTGGGCCAAGGGGGTATGGTTCAAGGGAAACAGCACTGTGGAGTCATATTCAGGGTCTAATGGAGAATGGTACTGGGGAGCATAATATGCATTACACAGAGCCCTGGTTGGCAAGGCTTGCTGTTTGATATTCAAATATAGATCTGCTTTAGAAAATGTTATGGGGGTGGGGAGGGGGTCAGCTCCAAAGAAGATTCCAGCCTGTTGTTTCCAGCCTTTCCTTCATCAATTCTCCTCTCTAAGATATGCAGAAAGTGAACTCATGCTGAGCTGTACTCCACAGGCCTCCTGCCGGTTTTGGTCCAGACAAGCTCCCTTTCATTCCTCCCATGAATCATACTACCTACCGACAAGAAAGGCAGCACGAGCTTGATTCTTAGAAACAAATACAACGTGAGATGTGGCTGTCACTGTAATAATGGCCAGTGGAAGTGTTGCAGAGAGGGGGCAGGGAGAGGGAGGGAGGCACCCAGATGTTGCCAACTCCAGTGGCAGTGCAGGAGTGTTGATGGCCATCTGCAAAAGAGTTGGTGATGGGGTCAGGGAAATAACAGGAAAGCTCCCAGGCTCACACCAGCAGATGACAACCTGACCTTTTCTCCAGTGCTGTATTACGAAGCCCAGTTTAGAAAACAAGTCTGAGGCAGGGAAGTGGAATATTATGGAGACCAGTTTGGAAAACAAATCATCCTACCAATGGGGTAGGAATTTCCCATTCATTTATAGAATCCAAAGCACTGAAAGGACACGGTCCTTTCTTCGGCCATCCTAAAAAGAAAGGCAGCAACCGCAGATGTTTGGCCAACCTTTATGTGGAAAACCTCCCTAACCATCTATCTCGGCAACAAAAGAAGAGAGGCCGCAAAATAGCAGTTCCACAGCATCCCTTTCGTAGAGAATCTGGGGAAGGGGAGAGAATGAGCAAACCAGACCTTTGGGGGCCGTGCAAACTGGCTCACCTCCCAGTTTTTTGTGAGTTCCAAATAACCATTCATGAGAGGCCCAGTTCAGACGCTTGGCAGCCCTCCCCACATTGCTGTTGGGAATGCATTGGGTTGCCACAACAGGCTCACAACCTGTGCGGGTGAAGGGCGATTGGGGAGGTTGCTGAGCATTTGAATGAGGCTAGAAGAGCTAAATCCACACTATACATTTAAAGCACAATGATACCACTTTAAGAGTCATGACTTTCCCCCAAAGAATCCTGGGAAATGTAGTTGTTCAAGGCAACTGAGAGTTGTTAGGAGACACCCCCATCCCCCCCCCCGAGAGCTACAATTCCCAGAGTTCCCTGTGAAGAAGGATTTAGCATTAAAGCATTCTGAGCTCTAGGAGGCGGATAGGGGTCTCCTAGCAACTCTCACCACCCTTCACAAACTACAGCTCCCAGAATTCTTTGGGGGAAAGCCATGACTATTAAAGTGTTATCATAGTGCTTTAAATGCATAGTGTGGATGCAACCAAAGACTATCATATTGCTGTAGTATCTGCCCCTCTGATCTCAAAACCCCATGCTGTTATTAATTAGAATCTCCTTGTGAGGCAGGAAAAGAGTTCCCAATGAGTTTGACATAAGACAAGAGCAGAACTGCATTCTGGGCTTTTGGAGATAGTAAGGGGGCAGGGGGATATGCAGTGCAGTGGGAACATTTTATAGAGGAAAACAGGGCTGTTATTATCCAGCAGAATCAATAAAAGTTCCGTTTCGTCTTCTTCAATTCTGCAGGGAATTGTTGGGACTGGTTATGAAGAACTAGTTTTGTCTTCGGCAGAAAAGATGTTTCTGTTGGTTGATTATTAAGACACCTGGGGCTCTCAGGAAAACATAACAAAGCACGGTGATATACACATGGTTTTTCTTCCAAATGTCTGCCATGCTGGAGAACACAGAAGGCAGAGAGTTACATGCTAACCTATGCAATGCCAAGGCACTGAAACCAACAATGGCCATCTTGCAAAGCTAAATAAACCAACCCTGAGCCCACTATTAACAGCCTATGTGAGATGGCCAGACCTGGCTGACTCTCTGGGTAAAAAGAAAAAAAGGAAAAAGAAGAAGCAGCTCATGTTATCGTCAGAGATAATTCGGTCCACAAACAACTCCTGTTTTTCAGGCCATTAGCCCTGGAGTGGGAGAGAGTTGGGGAGAAGGCAGCAGGCAATTCCTTTGCAAAAATCCTTCTCCTCTTCTCCCTCAAAGAAGTGAAACTGAAAATGTGAAAGTTCAACTTTTGACACCCTTGCAGTTGCTCGGGGTGAGTGGATTCTGCTGGCTGGAAGGTAGTGTAAGAGTCTCAGTCCAAGTAAGTAACAAAGTTGCCCAGTTCCCAATCTGAGTTCCACATACCCCATACTCCCACGCTAATGGGAATAATTCATCTGGACTTTACAGAAGCTAACACAATGGTGGATGAGGAAGAGGAGGAAGAGAAGGAAAGGAAAGGAAAATGTGCTGGCTTACACTGTTCACACCATCACTACGACCCTTTGGGATGCTGCTGCTGCATATGGGATCGGCTGCAGACCACAATGTCCTGGAGCAACTCATTACACTGCCTGCCACGAAGGGCATTTGTTCTCTTGTTCAGCCATTTTTCAAGCTGTCACTGCTAACTCCATAATGGCTTACTGGAGGCCCCTGGACTTCAGATAATCCCAGAGGTGGAGGCGCCAAAGGAAATTTCCTGGACTTGAGCATTGCCAATAAACCGATACAAACAGCCAGCAGGGAGGGATACGCTAAACTGAAACCAGGGATGGCCAACCAACAGATTGATGAGGCTTTGCTCCATGGGCTTCTCTCCCCCGCCCACTACCACCACATTGTTATAGCAAACACTTGTGTCTTCTTGCTTACTACATCACTGGCTCTCTCCCAGCCCCTGCCAAATCCTGAAAAAACAAAGCTGAGTCGTTGTTCTTGTTGGTGGTGGGTTTTTTTTGGGGGGGGGAGTGTGTGTGTTTAATTGACTAGGAGGACCAGATGGTTCCATAAAATGTAAATAGATCCATAAAAATGAAACACTCCAAATAATGAACTTTTGATTTATGTGGCCCAGGGAGGATTCAGCTGAGATGCATTTTTACCTGGATGATTTGTCATCATGGCTATTTTGGTAGGGCTAAAATCCTCAGTGACTTCACACTGGGGGTTTTCATAAGCCTTATTTTTCCTAGTGACATTTAACCAGCTCAAGCACCCTTGTGGAACTGGAAAAAGTATGTTTCTGGTAATTTTTGTGACAGTGTTTGTAATTCAAGAACCCCTTAAAAGTCTGCACCACACACACAGGCACACAATGGTCAAGAGGATTATGAATGCCTCTGGAGAAACTTTGTGGTTTCTTTATGTACTGGTTGTTGTCTGAGAAGAATTATGGTTCTTAATGACTTGCAAATCTACAGGATTCATTTGTTGTTTTATTTATTAATGGGATTTCTTATCTGTCCTTCGCCATAAGGTCACCATAAGTCAGACTGCATCAATATAATAATACACTACTAATTTTTTTTTAATTGGCCATGCGCTATATAAATAGGTTGAACTAAGAATAAAAAGGCCGTTGTTAAAAAGAAAAAGACCTCCGCCATGAACCCACCAAGTGGCTTCCTGCAAATAACTCTTCTGACTGCCACAGGCACCTATCTGCAATATGGAGATAATAATACTGTCCTACATTATAGGGTTCTAAGGATTGGATGCCAAGGTGTCAGCCACCTGTCGCCCTGTCTCTGTAGTAATAGGCTGACATAACACAATGCCCTGGGGTCAAGCAAGGCCACAACTTTATTGATTACAGATGTCAGAGGTTTGGTATAGACATTGAGTACAACCATTGACTTCCAGCCTGCCTACCAGAAGTCCATCTGACAGCAGGGGAGTCCTATGATTTACATCAAATAGGAACACCCACACGGGATGGCTGTCTTGAGGAGTGCCATGGCCCTAGACCCCACCTGGGCATCTGGACAGAAGCAACTTCTCACAGATCCCTTTAGTGAGATGCCCTTTTTCTTGGAAGGGCAGGCAGAGCTACAACCTCCCCTCCAGCCAAGACTTAAGCTTACCCAAAGCCTAAACCCCCAAAGATGTGATGAATGCCATGCGTTAGTCTAAACCACCAGACCGGAGTCCAGTGGCCTGGTGGAGAAATTCCAGCCTGGCCCTGAATATGGTGGTCAATGAAGTCCACAGCAAGGCCGAGCAAAAATTAAAGCTTAAAAAAAGTTTAAAACAAAGGGAGGCAAGGAGGGAGATTTGGCAAAGAGCACTGGGCTTGGCGTAGGTTTATCAGTTTACTAAACTATTCTGTGCTCTGGGAGGAGAATGGTCAATCATAATAATATTGAAAAGACTTCAGAACATTTAACTTGTTGCACGGAACCAACATGCCTGCATTTCTAAGTGGTAAAGCTTAAAAAAGGGAGTGTGGGTGGCGGTGATACAGTAGGAGAGAGAGCATGTTTAAGCTTATATTTACTGTACCAAAAGGTATTTCCACTAGACAAACAGTTGTTGTTTTTTTCCATGCAATATTAGAAAGTACAGTAGAACACCACATAAGCACAGCAATCAGTTGGATCTCTCTTGCCCTTGGATCAGAACAGTTGGTTCTTTTGCCACATTCCCAATTACTTGTTAGGATCCTTAGGATGCCATGTTCCCTGAGTTCATCTTTAGGACACTATTCACTTGAACAGTAACTTTAGAAATCCATCCACAACTCAATATTTGCAGGTGATGCAATAATATTTGCTTAGATAAAAGAACTGAGGGGAAATTCAGAATAACTGAAATTTCAATGAGCAGACAAAAATTCAGGGTCAGGTAAGTACAAGGTATGGTGTGCACTGGAAGAAGCAGTTTCCTTTATTTGTATTGATGGGGTAAGTCAAATTTAACTGGCAAGTACCCAGAAATTATCATCTAGGTGTCACTGAGGACTGCAGCTCTCTGGAAAACTGTGCACAGCAGGACAATGATCAAAGAGGCAGTAGAGCTGTGCATTAGGGGAATGAAAGAAAACAATGCTTACATTATATAACTATTATACAAATCAAGGGCAAACACACCTACACAGCTGAGTGTTCTGTTGACAGTGGGTCAGAAGCAGACAGAGCATTAAGTGGGACAAGGCATGTGTTGAGAACAATCGCATAATACAGGTACAAACATTCCCATCTCTTACAAAAAAAAAGAGTGAAGCTGCTGTTGCTGTTTAGCTATTGTTAATTTGTCCATTGGTATTATTGTTATTTACAATGACTTTCTTGAAATGTCAGCATTCTGTTGCACTTTGACAGGCAGCGGCACTCACCTGTCTTCCCAGTTGCTGAGTAGCTGGTGATTATACCTGGAAGGAAAAGAGGAGGAGAGACAAGGCAGCGGGAAGTTTAGCATTGTGTAAGTACAACAGGCAGGAGCACATGACTGGTTCCTGCTGCTGTGTTTGCAGCATGCTGACCTCCCCACTGCCTTGCTCCTCCCCTCTCTCCCTGCCAGTTAGAATCATATAAATGAAGGGACCCTGAGGATCATCTAGTCCCACCCCCTGCAATGCAGGAAAATGCAGTTGTCCCATATGGGGATCGAACCTGCAACCTTAGCATGAGCAACACGCTCTAACCAACTGAGCTATCCAGCAGCAACTAAGCTGCTGGAAGGTCAGGTGTGTGCCACCACCCCACCAAACTATTGGCTACTGGTCTGGAGAGCAACATTTGGCTCTCATTCCTGATTTTCCTCACCTCTGGTTTATACAAAAATATATCCTGGGATGAGAGAAGTAATGGAAGACTATTATAAGAGAACAGAAAAGGGGGAATGCTCTCATTCCGAGACCTGGATCAGACTCTGTTAGGCTTCCAGAGCCTGAAATACACCAATGAAGTCATCACCATATGCTAATGACTAAGATGCTCGTATTCACCTAGTTCAAATTCTGGATTGATTTTCTGAGCATCTGGAAGATTTTCTGAGCATCTGGGAGATTGGCAGAAACCATTGTCTCTCCTCCTTTATGTTCTGCTTTAAATGTCCAAACAGGTTTTCGGCACTGGTGTCCTGCAATGTCTTATAAAATTTCACGGCTGCTGTTCTTGTATATCGAAGACGCAAGCAAACACAGCCACTAACTGGTGTGATTCTTCACGAAGTCCCCGGCAAATGACAATCTTAGTTAAGGAAAAGGAACAAGTAAGGGCATTGGAGAACCGATGTATATGGAGGCCTGTGATTCACAGCCACAGTCTGCCACCACTCATAAGTAAGGGCATATGGGAAGGGCAATCTAAGCACATTTGCAAACAGATTTAATAATAAGAGGCTGTCTGACTTGATGTGTCGGGCTGTCGGCAAGCAGCACAAAAGCATGCAACACACTGTGACACGGTGCAAAGAAACTCAAGGTGATGTACTTAGCTTCCCTCTGTTTCAAGGCAACACAGAAATTCTTCCCAGTCCTTGCCTTTCTGAGTTTTGTAAATGGCTGCCCAAGCATTCTTTTTTTTTTTTTTTTTTTTGGTGCTTCAGTCCTTAATACACAACTTATGTCATTCAGCTGGAGACTGGCATTCCCCACAGATGTGCCTTCTTGTCCACCACCTATTCCTCTTGCACTTAAGCCAGGGGTAATTGTCGTGGTGTTCTCTACATGCTGCACACTACAACTCACGTGAACTCCTGATTACTGTCCATGCTGTGTGGGGCTGATGAGAATTGTAGTCCCAAATATCTGGAGAGCAGCACATTGGCTACCCCGACCAAAACAAAAGGGTTAGGGTGCATGACACAGCAGATATGTGGCTGCTGGAGAAAATGGCCTCACCATCCCATAGGGCTATAGGAAGCTCCCTTACAGCAAGTCAGTTCATTGGTCCATCTAGCGCAATATTATGTCACCATGGTTTCAGGCAGGGAACATTTCCAGCTGTACCTGGAGGTGCTAGGGATGGAGTCTGGGACCTTCTGTATCCATGTGGTTCTTTGACAGCTAGTCATGGTTCAGAATTGCGGGCTCTTAATGACAAATGCATCTGTTGAAGTTAGATTCAGCTCATAAATCTCTCTCTCTCTCTCTCTCTCTCTCTCTCTCTCTCTCTCTCTCTCTGTGTGTGTGTGTGTGTGTGAGAGAGAGAGAGAGAGAGAGAGAGAGAGAGAGAGAGATTTACAGTATGAGCTGAATCTAACTTCAACAGCTTGACGCTCATTCATAAAAACTTCACCAGGACCCGACTCCTTGCCTTTGCATGGGAAAGTGTTGCTAGGGGCCTCCCTGCCAGGGCATACCCTACCACGAAGCAGCCACAAATGCTGGGGGGCAGGGGTGTATTGTGGCCTTACCTATGCTCCTGAAGCTAGCCCGGGCACTGAGTTGGGTAGAGGGCACTCTCCCGTTGGCAATGCTTAAGTAAGAGTCAACTGCCTCCTTGGTCAGCTTTTGTACATGGAATGACAGTGGATGCCATTCTCTCCTTTGCCTCAGGCAGCAAACTAACTTGGTCTCACACCTGACTCTATGAAGTCTCCATTACTCTCTTCACTTTTAGGGCATTGAATGTTGCCAAGGCCCAGACAGAAGGGAAATGTAGTTCTCCAGGACACCCAAATCCTTACTATGGGCACCAGGCATCCTTGAAACCGTATTTCCCCTGGTTCCGCATGGCTTGCCCTGCTCAATTCCAAGTTGCACCTACAGGAGCTTGCCGATTACTATCTTTAATCACAAATGAGAGGGATTGAACTTTGGTTATCATACCTCAAGCGCCAGAGTAGTGTAGTGCTCAATTCAGGGGTAGTCCATACAATCCTAAGTAGGGATGAAGAGGCTCAATTTTGTTTGCATTTTAATGAGAAACTACCTAATAGACACTTGTAGAATCAATATGTAAGCTGAATCACAGCAATCTTTCAAAATGTGCATTTCTCTGAATTTTGTGATATGTACAAAAATGAATATTTGGGGGGATAGCGTGCATAAAATGTATATGTGAAAATTACATACAAAACTGTGTTTTATTAGGTGGAATTGTTTGCAAAATGTTTACATTAATCAAAACTACATATTATTATTTTTTTTGTTAGGGGGGAATTAACTGAAATTCTGGAAACTTTTTATGAGGTTTTTTTTTTTTTAAGGAAATCACAAATTACTGCAGAAATGGGGAGAAGTGAAGATTGGAAAAATGAGAAACTAAGAGAAGCTCAGATCGGCAGATCCATACACCCCTCATTCTTAGGCACTTGTGAAGGGCAGCCAGCCACTCAAAGCAGCTTAAAGAGCAGATAGGGAGATATAGAGGAAACCATCACCCCCATTCATCCCATGCAATACCCATTTTAGCAGGGGTCAATCTTCTCCAACCCCCAGGGCCTTCTCCTGCAGCAAGAGCACATGGCCACTTTTCCATCACTGGCTACAAAATCAGATTGTCCCATCTTCACAGTTCAGTGCAGGAAAACCTTGCTGAACAAAAATTTCTTGCTATTCATGTTAGAATTGTAGCCTTCTGGTTCAAGCAGGAAGAACATGGGTGGATTCTAGAGCAGTAGGCTTTGGCTGAAGGGGAATGGAATCGCACAATGCTTATGCATCCAGCAGTTATTTTTTTTCCCTCTGGAGCTTCATGTTAAGGTGCAGGTAGGCAGCAAAGAAGGAGGTGGGCTTGATGCCCCTGGTCAATGTTAATGACACATAGCTTAAAATGACAACTGCTGTCAACAGATACATGCAGTAGGGAAGAGGTTAAATGTCAAGAAAGAAATTGTGTATTAACCTCATCCCCCAATGAAAAAGATTACTTACAAAATGACACTTTTTAAAAGAGAGATTGAATGATTCTGAGATCAACATTTGGCATTTCAAAACATGTAAACATCTGGTAACAGCTGCCATTGGGGATAGCGAAATAACTCATCCAGTGCTGATTGCTACTATATCTCTGTCTCTAAGGAGAAAAAGTAAGGGAAATATTTATATCAAGTAATGGCCTGCTGAAAGTCTGCAATATTTGGAAGTGTAGGAGAGAAATCACGAACACTGTCAGATCGTCACAAACATGATTTCCCATTCAGTTCTCATAATTCGGGCACAATTTAAAACAGGAGGCAATTCAGATTTCAAGTCTGTTCCCTGCAGTTCCATTCTGCGTTGGGTGCCAGAACCCCCCCCCCCAATCCAAAATGGGTTGGCCATTGCTCCAGTCCTTGCTGTGGAATTCCCAAAACCTCATTCCAACTTCCACATTTCCCTAAATGCAGGCAGCAGGAAAGGAAGCGCAGAACCGGCTCACAGCCTTCCTAAGATTCCTCCATGCACCATATCTGCATCCCACTGGAAAGTCTGCAGTAATGGGAATGAGCAAGGTTCCTATGTCCCCAGACAGAGAAATGATGTCACTAGCTCATGCCATGTACACTTTACTGAATCTGCAGTGTGGATCAAGCAGCAGCAGCAACAAATATCTAGGAAATTAATCCAATTACTCTGGATGAACTCTGAAGAAGACTTGGGTTTTATCAGTGTGTGCTGGGAGTATAACTAGGTAGCCAGTGCATAGGTGCTTCAGTGTCTGTTCAGTTATAAACATTCCAGATGAAATTCATGATGTTGTTTCAAGGACTCAACACAATTGCAGGATTATATCTGGGTGCAAAACTCAGGGTTCACCCACACTAACCTTTTGCCCCACAATTTCTAGGCACAAGTCTGGAATTTCCATGTCCATGTCCAAGTACTTTTTTACACACACACACACACACACACACACACACACACACCACTTTCCCCATGAAAACCTGTTCTTTACCACTAAATTGGAGTGAATGGCAACCTCCGGGGGGGGGGGGCGACAAATTGCTGTTTATTCTGATTCAGCGGTCAGAGAACGAGTCAAGAACGAGTTTCCCTGGGGAAAGTGGCAGGGGAAAGATCTTGGACATGGACTGGGAAAGTGTGGACTAAAGTGTGGGTAAGTGTTGATAAGCCCTCAGTGAGAACCTTATAAAATAAAATTCCTAGTCCTTCCTTAGGGGTGTAAAAATGGGGGTGTGAGAATTGAGCAATCTCTGAAGCCAGCAGGATTTTCATCTTCCCTTGGTATGGAAAATAGGTTCTCTTTGCACCAGATTTAAATCCACCCATTTGCATCCTTTGTGTATGAACAAAGGGCTGATTAAAATGTTAACAAATCTAAGTTAAGTGATCTTGTGGATACCCTTAATAACAACCAAGTCTGCAAATGCTGGCTTTTTCTTCTTCTTTTTTAAGTCAACAACCCAACCTGATCCTTCTCCAAATAGGCCCGGCTGCCGTCGAGTGAATAAAATTACCTCTTAATCAAATGCATCATTAAAACTACAGGCATTAGAGCTAGACACTGACAGCTTTATGAGTGAGACATTTAAAGTTAATTAGGATATAGTGCCTTTGTAGCTGGTGTAGCACCGAGGGGGTACTTCAACCAAAGCTAAACAATAGCAGTGTTCAGTTCTCTGTTGCCATCATTGCTGTCCGGGGCCATTTTTGGAGCACCCGGTGTGGTATTCATGCCTACATGAGCACACATTGAGCTAATCCTGCCAAATCCATCTTGGCACCTCTGTCTGCACTCCCTCTAATGCAACCAGCTGGCATCTTCAGCCCAGTGCATCTGGTGGAAATAGCAGGACATTCCCATGCTGCAACTTAGGGGAGTTCGAAAAACCCAGTGTGGACATGACACTCGTCCCTGCCCTTGTTTTTGAGGAGCGGAGTGAATTAATGGGGAACAAAGTAGTCTTAACAAGCAAAAGTCATTGATGCAACTCTCTTGAAGTACCTTTAATGGAACCCCTAGATTTGTGGTGCCTGCTGTTCTCTGCGGCAGCTGGCACTTAAGGGCTGTTTATATTGTCAAGGCAATGAATGACAAAATCCATTAGTGTCTGCAGGCAAGCAAGTCATGCTTTCTGGCTAGGGGATGATTTAAACCACTGAATAAGACTTTAAAAAGTGTGCCATGGCAAGAAGTATTGCATCTGTCCTGCTGGAGCATTTCAACAAGAATTATATTATGCTGTTGGCTCCCCCGCACCCAAACAGTAGCCCCAACAATAGGTAGACCTCAAGACTTTGACAGACAGAGCTGGCTGATTCTAGCTTTGTCCCCAGCTCCTTCACCCTGCTGAGTTCTACAAGGGCAAGACTAAAACTGGAGGAGGAAGCTGACTGGTTTCTCACCGCCCCACTCCCCAGACTGGTTGTAACAAAGGAGGCAGACAGGTGAAGACTGGGTGAAAGAAAACTGAGGTTGATGGTCTAGTGCCCCATTTGTCCAAATTGATCAGTCTCTGCTGTTCATCTCTTGACTCTACATCCCTTCCTTCTCTCTGCTTTCCTCCCATGTTGAAATTCAGATTCACAAGCTCCAGGAGATGCTTGCGATCTTCTGGATTCTTGTCTTCTGCTGTCCCATTGTCTACTAAATGTCCATCCATATGCCCCTTTTATTCCGCATTTATGATGATCTGTGTTCTTGATAATGTTGGGGCTGTCACACACAATCCCACTTTCTGTTCTGTTTGGGAGTGGTCACACTGTTTCACTTTCAACCAGTGCATATTCCATGAATGCCTGCTAAAATCTCATAACTTTTTATTATCACAAATGTTTTGGTTTTATTTTTGTCCTGCTTTTGTTGCACTATAGCCCCTATGAACAGTAATAATAGGGAAGCATCATGGAACAAACAAAAGCAGAATACATCTACCCCATATGAACTGTGTGGTGTAGTGGTTAAGAGTGGTAGACTCGTAATCTGGGGAACCGGGTTCGTGTCTCCGCTCCTCCACATGCAGCTGCTGGGTGACCTTGGGCTAGTCACACTTCTTTGAAGTCTCTCAGCCCCACTCACCTCACAGAATGTTTGTTGTGGGGGAGAATGTCAGCCGCTTTGAGACTCCTTTGGGTAGTGAAAAGCGGGATATCAAATCCAAACTCTTCTTCTTCTTCTTCTTCTTCTTCTTCTTCTTCTTCTTCTTCTTCTTCTTCTTCTTCTTCTTGAATACTGTATGTTGCAGAAAACACCCACAATAAAACACCAGTCTGGAGGAGCCCTAAGACCTCTGCATCTGTCTTTCCTAGGTCCTTGCCTCCATGATCCATCCATCCTTAGGCCCACATGAATACACTGCCCCTCCCTACAATCTGAGCAGGTCAATCAGAGTCCCTTAGGATATTAGCAGCTTAGCCAATTACATCCCCTCCAACATTTTTGTTCTCAAAATTGAGATATCAGGAGGGGTGTGCCTTCTTGTCTTGTGCTCTGGCATTCGTCAGCAGGCATGCATGAGAGCTCTGACACACCTTTGCGTACTCAAGCCAGAGTGAATGTTTTTTGGTCCAGCACACTGGTGCAAGGAATTGCTCCATAGCGCCAGACCAAAAAAATGTGACATTCTAATATCCAAACAGAAGCCAGAATTGGCTTCCATGATCTGGAATGTTCCACTTGAAACAGGACTCTTGAGGGGTATTTAATTATTACTGCAACTATTTGCTGCCCATGCATAACATTGGAGCACTACTAGGAAATCATTGCTAAAAGCTATGCTACTGTCACCATCATGTTCACAACTGCAAACTCTTGTACGGTAGGTAAAACCTGCAGCTATTCAATCAAGATAGTGGGAAATAGGCCTTTGATGCATGTGTAGATTGTGCCCATTTTGACAGTAAGATAGTATCAAATGATAACCAAACATTTGCAATGTTATATTCATGTTTGGTGTCAACACATGGCATCCTCTGGTAGTCTCCCAGCTGGACACACTGTGTTAAAGACCTTGTCCTTGCCCTCCTTGGGGTAGGATTGGGTTTATCAGCTGCCACTCAGCTGGTGGCCACCATTTTGTTTTTCTACAACACTTCATTGTTCTGGGGCATTATGTGGGGAGGGATTTGTATGGTGGACACCATTTTCTCTCCCACAATGCCCCAGGAGTGACCCAATGTCTGAAGCATTGTGAAGGGAACAAAATGGCAGGTGTTCAGGGGAGCTCTGCTACTCCTTACCATAACAACAACTTCAACAACAACAACAACAACTATAAGGTAAACCCTTCTGTGGTGCTCATCTACATGCAATGCAGACGCCATTCAAATTTTCCCACAATGCCACAAGACTGACAAACTTAAGTTCCGTAATATCAAAGATCTGACACAAATGCCTCATTTTTCACACATTAAAATTCATATACATATATTTTCACAGCAATTATCTGGTGGAAACTTTCAACAACAAATATAATCTGATTATGGCAAAGGAACAGGAGGAGGTAAAAGCAGGTTATTTGTCTCAGAGTACTAAAAACACAACAACTAGTTATGACATAATATTCATTTCCATATCCTGATAACATAAGGAGAAACAGAAAAGCTAATTTCATTGTAGACACGAAATGTGTCTATCTTTTAGTCAATTCAGTTCACTGCTGTGACTGTCAAGGAGATTAATCTGGGTGCTCATACGTACCAAGATATGTCTTTTAGCAAAACTGTTCAAGTTCCAACTTCAAGACTTTCTGTGGAATTTATGAAAAAATCATTATCAGTGAGGTCAGTGTCATGGCCATAAAAGTGGCCACAAAACTGGTAAGAATTGGTTAAGGGGGAACCTAAAAGCTGAACATTGGAGTGAAAAAGCTCCATACATGGTAAAAGGAAGATTCTCATCGATACAGTGAAAATTGGTGAAGTAAAGTTGTGTTTCAAGAACTGTGGTTGGATGAGAAATGGTGGTGCGATGGGGTGGTAGAAGGTAGGTGGATAGAGGACGAAACAGCCAAGATGAGATATATTTCCTATAGAGTTTGTGTCCTAATGGCAAGTTCCCACAGACTCTTTGAACTCTGTCCTGTAATGCATTGCTGAATAAAATCTTACTGATTGGGAATTTGGTGTGAGCCTCAATACTTGAATCCCCAAGGGAAATTTCTCCCACACATACCTCACAACAGCCAAATGCCACATGCAGAACCAAGGACTGGGAATGCTTTGTCAGGGCTGGGCCAGGGACTTGAACATGAACAGAAACACATAGTAGGTGTTCTTCATCAGCCCGGAAGCCTACAAGCTGAAGACTGCAGCTGACACTGGGAGTGAACACTTAGCAGTGCTGACTAAACTAAAGCAGAAGGCCCAGCTATACGCAGTAGCGGATGATGTGGTGGGTCTGTACAACTCACCTGACCAGTGGAGAGGTCAGTGTGGTGTAAACATACTAGCAGGATCACAAAAATGGCTCTGCTGGTGTTTCCGCACTGTGCTTCCTCCCCTTCTCTTCCCCAGTATGCGGTGAATGGAGGTGACTCAGTCAGAGAGAAGTCAGGTGAGTGGCACAGCCCCAACATGCAATCCACTACTGTGTATTCCAGACTCAGCTTATCTAGAGGTCTTCTGCTGTCTGCCAATCACAGGGATTAACCTTGTAATATCAATTTCCTTTTATGCCCGAACATGGATTTGATGAATAAGCACATGCAGAATCCTAGTAGCTAGGTCCCAGATTCAGGCATTCCTGGTTCAAACCCTGAAGTTTCTAGTGTTCCTCGCCATTAGATGGCCTATCACATCTAGGCTTGGGATTGTTTTCCCTCTCAACTGTTTCTGTTTCAAAACAAGTGTCACAGACTCTGCCTTGTGGAACTCCCTGCCAATGGAAGTCTGGCAGGAGGCATTACTGCTTGCTTTTAGGTGTCTTTTAAAGAATACTGTTCAGGCAGGCCTTCGGAACATTATTATTATTATTATTATTATTATTATTATTATTATTAACCACCAACTTGTTGTCATTGATGTTCTTGTATTATGTGTTGTTTGTTGAGTAGTCCTGCATTAATGAATCTAAGGTACCCATGTCTATTGACTTCAATGGGTCTGCATTGAGTAGCTCCACCACTGGATATAACTGGATATAATGTTTTCATGTTGAACACCACTTTGTTGCATTGTTGCAGTTTGTATATATTTAAACAAACAAACAAACAAAATATGAGGAGGGCTGTCAAGGATGCCTTAAAACATATATATGGTTCTGATTATGATGGTGTAAAGAAGTGAAGCCAACCTCTGGTGTATGTGGGGATTTGCAATAATTCCTTTCGGTACAGTTGCTTTTTATGGATCTTCTTGGTAGGTACCCATTTAAATATATGGATGATGATGATGATGATATTGCACCCTCTCGGCTTGGTGCTCTGGGCGGGGGAACTGTGTGTACATCTGGCACTGTTTATTGTGATGTTTCTCACTATTACTGAAAAATGAAGAAGGCACAAATGACAAAGGAATTCCCCAAGAGAAGCATACCTCAACATGGGAGTTCTAAGAGATGTTTCAGTTATGACAGCATGCAACACCTTCTGTTGATAACAAACTCAGAATTCCACTTACTCAAAAGGACACCTTTCCACGTTGAGTATTCTCTTCCTCTGCTGGGAAAGCGAGAGAGGACTACAAAGGGAGTCACACGCGAAGTTCTAGCAACAAGGCAACATTGATGGCAAAGCAAAAAAATCTCCCCCTCCCATCCTTGCTAATGAAAGCTGCTGGGAAAGCGGTTGGTGAGATTTTGTAGATGGATTCTTTGCCACTCCAGTGCATCATTGGAGTTTCTTACTCCCTGACAAGGAAAGACAAGAAATGACAAACTTTCTTGCTTATAGGGAATAAAACCTGTCACTCCCCATCTTGTAAGCATTAAATCACTGACTACCAAAATTGCTGAATTATGCAGTGTTGGGTAGAGGAGAGAGCAAGGGAATGGTGAAGAGGAGGGGGAGATGGTATACCTTCTCCTCAGAAATGCACATTTGCTATGTCATCAGTATGACAATGACTGGATTAAAAGATGGGAGACTTGAGACTTTTCATTAGCAGACCTGCTGCCTTCCTGATCTCTCCAGGCTGACTGCTGTGCTGCAGCAGCATGGATGTCTGAGCACTCACAAATGCAAAGCACAACACAATGCACCATGACAAATACACCTGAAAAGGATTTGATACTGGCATGCTGGATCATGGTTTACACCTGGGTTGGGGAAGCTGCAGCCATCTAGATGTTAAGAACATAAGAGAAGTGTGCTGCATCAGGCCAGTGGCTCATCTAGTACATCATCCTGTTCTCACAGTGACCCGTCAGATGCCTGTGGGAAGCCTGCAAGCAGGATCTGAGCACAAGGACACTCTCCTCTCCTGTGGTTTCCAGCAACTGGTATTCAGAAGCCTTCAACTGTGGAGGCAGAGCATAGAGATCATGGCTAGTAGCCATTGATAGCCTTATCTTCCTTGCTAGAAAACAGGAGAACAAGGCTAAGACACACAAAAGGAAACAGCTCTCCTCCACTCCATGCATCCTGGATTAAAGGGGAGACACTCACTCACTTGCACTACACGAGAGCAGGACTAACATCCAAAGAAACCTAGTTCTGGAATTTCCTTTAGTTCTTTAAACCTCAAAGGAGTACCAAGAAGGCAATCACACATTTACCACTAGGTTTCTTTGGATGCAAATACCTCTCCCTCAGCGAGAAAGGTCCTACTCTCATGTCAGTGCGTGCAGGATCATATCCTTACATGGAAGTAAACCTCACAATGGAGCTCACTTTCTAAATACAGTAAATGCATACAGCAGGATCAGCCTGCAGGAATATACTGCTACTGAACATTTCTGGGTCTCTTCACAGGGTTTTCTACTGCCGAGGTGTGGAAGCCGCCTGCCTGCAAAATTCAACAGAGAGCCACTTCCAGCAGTGGACAATGGGCAGGGCAGGAAATTGCAGAAACGAGTGACGGAGGCAGGATGTGCCACCTTTCCAGATCCCACACCTGAGGCAATGGCTTCAGTGTGACTCATTGCTGGGCCAGTGTGGGTGTGGATCCTGAAGCTTGCTTCCACGAACTTTTTCACTAAAAGGCACGTCGGAAAAGCAAGCAATATTATTTTGGAGTCTTGAGCTCTTTGCTACTTTGCACCTCTATTTTTAACCTCACAAAGATCTTTTTTGTTGGGGGAAAAACAGCTGCCAAATCATTTAATTTGAAAAGACAAGAGGCATAAAAGGGAAAGGGGGGGGGAACCTTTATGCATTTGGACACAATCAGACAATTTAAAGCCCCTGCAAGGAACTTCATAGCAAACATGTTGCAGCTCAGCAAAGGAGCAGAGGTGAAGCCAAGCTGAATGGACAAGGGACAGCTTGAATGTACCAGACAGAGGGCAGATGTGAGAAAGACGGAGGAAGTAATTAGAAGCAATTATTGGCAGAAGCTGTCATGTGGAAATACTTGCATTGTTTAAATGCTGACCCACTGTGCAAATCCTTTCAACATTCAAATTGTTCTTGCCTTGTTCTTCTTCCTTTAAATAAATAAATAAATAACCCAAAGAAATCAGCATTGAAATTTATCACCACCAGAGAGACTGGTTCTGACTCCAGCTATTAAAAAAACCAGGAGGCCAAGCCCTGTTTAAATCATTGGTTCAGATGCCCCTGAGATTTCCAGAAAGTTTTTTTCTGAATGCATTTAATCATGACATTAGCCTGCCTTTCCTCCAAGTATGCCAGTGTTTATTATCACAAGAACCTTGTGTGGTAGAGTTTAGGCTGAGAGATCATGTCTGGCCCAAGGACATCCAAAGGAGCTTCATGGGAAAGTGGGGATCTGAATTCAGAACTCCTGGGTCCTAGTATGAGAACCTCAGGGGCTCTTTATTTGGCTGTTTGGACTTTTTGCTGACAATTTTTCTTCCACAGGCCCAGCTTCCACTGATCTCCCTATGCTCTATGAACATGCTTTCGCCTGGCTGGATTTTGTCCTTGGACCACGTTAATGCCTGTTAATTGCCTGGATGGAGCAATGTATGTGTACAGAAACCCCTGACTCTTATGTGAATGATTTCTGCAGAAGAAGGCTATTGATGTCTCTTAGCCATGAAGGCTCTGCTCTGCCTCCCCAGTCAGAGGCATAAATGCTTCTGAATACCAATTTTTGGAAACCACCAGGGTGAGGGGCAGAGAGTGGAGTGAGACCTTAAATCAAACACATAGAGAACTACACAGCCAGCTATGGCATGTGGTATCTCAGTGAATATCACACCTCTCTGCATGATTTCTAAAGAACACATTCACTGCCGTCCACCTCTTGGCTAACTATTGAGTTACAAACAGCATGGTATATGCTGTTGCACACCCAACATTGGTGGCACTGATTCAGGTGTCATGTTGATCGGGCAGTGTTGGGTGCACTGGTTTTGTTTCAGGAGTGTTAAGTGGTGCTCAGATTTATGTCTTTACCAGCATGCTGGGGTAAGGAAGAAACTGCCGGCACTTGTTTGCATATGCTAAGTTATGTAAATGTGCATGCATTTTTAAAATGCCCATGGGCAAAATAGAAGGACAGATGAATTTCAGGTGCATCTAGTGGAATGTTGGTTTATTGATACCAGGTAGCAATCAAGGTGCCTGCAGATTTAGCATCAGAGAGAATTCAGAGGGGGAAGAGTTCTCTTTCATGTACTAGTTTGGCAAGGTGTAGGAAGAGGCATGGGAGATTGCAATAAATATATTGAAACATTTAAGGAGGCGAGTTTTGTAAGGTGGCTGCTCTGTTGAATGATTTACAAGGACAGGCAGGGTTCAAAGGATTCCTGGATATTATACCTCTGATATAGGAAACTTTGGGGTGAAGGACACATAAGAGTGGAAAAGCGACCTTATATCACTAGTGGGATTTGGGAGGCACCATTGTACAATGAGAGGGTGCAAAATAAGGGAGAGAAGGGAGAGATGCAGGGACTGCATCCTGGTTGCTTGGGGATGGTTACTGCTAATAAAGATTAATTGCCCCTACATCCCAATGGAATGATTTTGTAGAATCGTAGAACTGTAGAGTTGGAAGGGACCCCAACAGTCATCTAGTCCAATTCCCTGCAATGCAGGAATCATAGCTAAATAATCCCTGACAGATGCCCCCCCCCCAACTTCTGTTTACAAATCTCCAATGAAGGAGAGTTCACCACTTTTGAAATACTGTAGGCTATTCTGTTGTTTCACTGTCAAACAGCTCTTACCATCAGAAAGTTCTTCCTAGTGTTTAGTCAGAATTGTTTAGTAAAAAAAAACACCACCCAGAATTGTTTAGTCAAAAAAATTTCCAGACCCTTCAGCATCCTCTTCCTGAAGCCCATATCTTTCCCTGCAATGCTTTACAGCCTTAATAACAGGATTAGAACAGATTCCAGCATTTAAACTTTTCAGTTTTACCGTTCTAGCCAGGCATACCACCCATTATTCTTAATATAATACAGTAATGTGGTTCATTTTTAACTCATAATACTATTTTTTTAAATAAAAAAATAAAAAAAATCAAGAATGTAATTAAAATTGAAAACACCCAAGGGTTTGGCAGCTAATGCTGGTGTATTGTTCGAGATATTTAATACTAACATTTCCATTTGATTTGGCTGTTAACTAATTAGAGGCCAGCTGAGTGCCTCAAGGCACTAGATGCCATGGAGACAGCACATGCTTTCCCCTTTACATTGCATGGAGCATGGTGACTGGGCTGGCACTGAATTCCTCCGGAATGAAGCCGTTACCTAGAAGATGCTGTCAAAGGCTGATAACGAGTACTGATGGGACAATGTGACAGAAGTGAGCCCGGAGCATCCTAAGGATGTCAGAAATATTGCAGGGGTGTTTATAGAGTTTATTCACCAGTACAGAATGCATGTCCAGGGGACAGTGTAATATTATAACCCGAGTTGTTGTATTTTAAAAGAGAAGCTCAAACACAGTAAGGTATGTGTAAAATCTCCTGCCTCGGGGGGAAAAGTGAGGCAGGGAGAGGGAGACATCACATGCTTAGGACCACTGGTTTGCTAAAGTAAATAAGGGGTGGGGATTATGTCCTGGTTTAAATCTTGGCTGATTTGCTATTGACAGTGGGTGCTTGTTAACACCTTGCTCAGCTTGCTGTTACCCAGGGCGGCATAATTCCCTTGCTGCATGCATTTTGGCATAATTGGACACCATGAGGGACAAGTTGCCACTTTCCTTTACCACATGTAGAGAGAGAGGAAAGGGTTCAGGTGGGTGGAAGGAAGACCAAATAATGAGTAACTTTTAACCAATCAAAATAAGTTTTCTGTTCTAGCCAAAGGCCATGACAAACCCGCAGCAACAGTTCCCATAAAACAATACAGGTCATCCATCCATAATATGAGCCAACATCCATGATGTAAGAGAGAGGTTGCCAAACAGAGTAATGTGAGTAGATAATGAGGTGATGGGGTGGTTTGTCCTAAGGTGAGTTTTTGTCTGCCCCCCCCCAAGTTTTGGGAAGCCACTGGGGAAAATACATGTTAAGAAATGCACATATATATTCCTTTCAGACTGAGTAAAATGCTTTTAAAGCAAGATTTGACTCGCTCAGAATGTGTAATGTGAAGACCTTTATGTAAGGCAATCTACGGCATGATGGAATAGTCATTCCTATGTATACTGTAGGCATAAACAGCACTCAAATTCAAGCTGCATTTCTACATCTAGAGGGTGCTGCTGACTTCACGAGAAGAGTATCCAGAGTCTTTTGTCTTCTTTTGAATGGCTTAGCTCACCTTCATCTGGTGACCACTGATCTGGTTTGAAGCCACTGGAGGCATCTGCTATCCTCCTGCTTCATCAAAACAGTCATTTATTTATTTATTTTTACTTGGGAGACTGCAATCCTATGTACTCTTACCTGTGGGGATAGCTCCACTCAACAGAATGCATCTTATTTCTGACTAACACAATTTCATAAATATTCCCCCCATTCTCGAAATGCAATTTTATATGATACAGCTTTCAAAGAAGCATTTTCTGTGCAGGCCATAAAGGTCTGTAGCAGGAGCAGTTAAAGATGAAAGGATGTGTGAGGGGTTTGGTCAGTCTGGATGATTTCTCTGGGTCCCTTCCAGCCTGTGATCCTATGTCCATGAGGGTTAGAACTGGTCGGATAAGTTTCTTTGAAAGACAATGACCTGAACTGGCCACTTCAGTTTTCTCATCAGGCTGTCAAATAATGAGCAGATCGCAATAGCTACAACTAAGTGAAGGTTTTCCTCACTCATCTCATCTGACTGTCATATGACTTACATGTCATCCCAAAATAGAGAGCAATAGGCCAAAGGGGCAGGCTGGGTAGAAGAGATGTATGAGAGAGAATTGCATTCTGGAGAAAGAGACATTTCTTGCCCTGTGCTGAGTTTAAGCTGATCTAGGGGGCTTCTCTAGAAATCTAATGGAGAAGCAAGATATGTTCGGGAGCTAATCCTGTGATCCCCTCCACCCTATGCTCAAGTTGCACAGATGTATAAATAAAATTATACATCCTAAAGATACCGCAATCTCCACTGGCCTGCACGCCAAGGAAACTGAACCGTGGGGAGAGTGCATGGAACCCACGGGATTTTGCACCACTCAAGAGACTGTAGGAGCACAGAATAGATCAATCTATTCTGGGCCTCTGTCAGTTTCATAATTGTAAGCCTCATTTATCCCACCTTCTGCTTTTTCTTTTTCTTTTTTAAGCAGGAACATACAAATTCATATCCTGCATGCATTTTCGTGCATTTTGTACAAACTCTGCACAAATTGTACAAACTGTTTTTCCTTTTCTTGAGCTGAGAACTGCATCACAAAATCTGTAGAGATGTGTGGAGTCTGAGATATTACTGCATCCCAATCAATTTATGAGCATGGTAAGCACCAATGAAAACAGTTTGCTTAATGAAGGCTGAGCTAGGTTATCCTCTGTCTCTATTTGCAGTTGGAATTACCTTTAAAAAAAAAAAAAAGTAAGTTCATATTCTGTTTTTTGTGTTTTTAAAAACTGTTTTTAAGTTCTTTTTATATTTTGTACATCAACTTGAGATATATAGGTGGAAGGCAGCAATAAAAATAGAGGCCAGGAGAAGGTTTTAATTTTACATTACTAAGAACCTTTAGTGAACAGCTACAGAATACAGTTCACCTAGACTGAAAGGCTCTGTCTTTGCTCTAAACTGTTGGAATAGCAATATTCACAACCCCCACCCCAAGAAAAGTCAGGGGAAGTTAAACACAAAGGGATAGCAGCATACAATTATTTGGGAAAGAGGAGAGACAGGCAGAAAGACAAGCCTTGACAGCAAGCAGAATATTTCAAAGACCTTCAGCTGTTCAGCAGTCATCCGTCATCCATTACAAACACCGGGAACCACAAGCTGAAGAAGAGCAGGGAAGATTTTTAACATCTGTGTTTGTCTGCAGCATGGAGTTTCACATTCTGCTTAGACATGAAATATGAGCTGCAGGAGTTCTAAATGGATAAAGGAAGGCTTGGGGGAAGTTTAGGATTTAAGGGCTGGTTCATGCATGAATGTCAATGATCATCCCTTTAACTTGCATCACTTGATTGCTGAAACGCTCGGCTCTCACACCTGCATTTTCATCACCTTAAATTGCAACAGTAAATGCTATGCACCAGCAAGCTACTGGATTTAATACTGCACGCAGAGGCCAATGTTGTCTCGAGTGTGGCATTTTCAGTAGAGTCCGTTCACACATGCAGTGGCAAGTCATCCATTCATAGTTGGTGTACTATAGCAGTCCAAAGCAGTCCAATAGGCTTGTTTCGCCATCTGCAAATTTCTCAACAAAAACACTACTACTGGCATGGGATCCATGCTATTGCAAGACTAGTCCTGACTCCTTGACAGCAAAGTAAGGGGCCTCAAGGAAAGCCCCAAGACATTGCACTCCCGTTGATCATGTGCTCTAGAGCAGGGGTAGAGAAATGTTTACTGCCTTCTGGGGGTTGCATGCCCATGACAAGTGGAGTCAGTGGCAGAAGAAGGAAGAGCAACAAACATAAAGTTTACATTTGTACAACAGGCTAATTTCTGCACACACTCACAGCCAACCCTCTATCACCCATGCAGGCAAGCAAGAGGCATTATCAGAGTCCAAGGACACATTCCAGCCAAGCAAAAACACTCAGTAGAACCAGTAAGGGACATGGACTGGGGAGATAAGTGTGGGCTGGTGAATGTTCCAAGGGCCAGGAGGGCTGCATTCATTCTCAGGTAAGAAGTGTCTCATCCCTGCCTTAGAGCAAGGACCACAGCTCAGGGGTAAGGCGCAATCTTTGCATGCAGAAGGTCTCACGTTCAGTCCCAGGAATCTTCAGGAAAGTATGTGAAAGAATACAGAGCTGTTGCCAGTCATTGCAGGTGATGCTCGACAACTCAGCATAAGGCACCTTCCCATGTTCCTGCAGAAAACAGTATCTGACTCTTATTTGGGGCTGCACAGAATGACGCTGAAATGTTCAGAGCTGAGCTGGCACAAAACAGCAGTGCACAGACAAATCTCTATCGGCTGGCATGAGAAGGCACAATTTGACAATTTTCACACTAAGGTGTTTTATTGCTTGTAATCAATTTCTTTTAAAATGTCATGAAGTGTGCCTCGTTTAAGACAGGAAAACAATGTCCCCCTTCTTTTGGCCAAACTGGAATTCACAGCAGGAAGAGAGAGAGAAAATGAATAATGTAGAAATTCTGAGTCTTGTAAAACATAAAAGGAGGAAACAAAGGATAATAGAATTGGTATTTGTTAACAATGCAGGCTGCTATATCCATCTGAGGATGGGAGAGGAAAGCTTTTAAAATCCCAGCATAACCTCCATCAAGCACAACAGGGCTCGATACATCAACCCCCCCTTTTTCCTGCACCAGTGGTTGGATTTGCACAGAGTTTAAACTGAGATACAGCCCAGAATCTTCCTAATACAGTCATATCCCCTGGATCTTGGTGCCAGTGTACCAGACAACTCATAGGTCACTCAATTCAAGATTCAGACAACTCACAGGTCACTCAATTCAAGTGCACTGTCCCATCCTTAAGATGTGGTTCTGCCATCATCCTTAGTGACTCCCTGAAGGGTGACTTCCTTGTAGCTTTCTCTGCTCCATAGCCATGCAAGAGCATGTAACTGTAGACTCAGATGTGGCCCCTTTATGGACTGCAGACTCCTCTCCCGCTTTGAGGAGCCACATTGTAAGGGAGGGCTAGCCTTCTTAAACCGTCAGGTGGCTCTGGTCAATTGCTGAAGCAGCATCTTTCTGGTTTGGCCAGATGAGGTTCTGATAATTGTGCCCACTTCTCCTGTGAGCCCCCAAACCCTAGAGGAACAGGATAGGTACCAGGGACCAGGTGATCTGGGACAACCAACCCCATACCACTGCATGCTATCAGGCTCCAACTTGTGCTGCACTCCTTAGTCTGTATAACCTGTCATTGAGCTATCTGCATTTCAATGCAATTTGCTCCCTCTTTCTCTTTGCTAGGTATGTGTCTTCTCCTCAGCCATTGGGGATGGCCAGATCTTGCCAGCACTCAGCCCCAGGCACTTTGCAATTAGCAGTGAACTGAAATGTAGGCTGTCATTCAGCACTCTCTCTCCACCCAAAGGCCCTGTAATGATGCATCCCAGGAAGAGAAAGTATCTGCTTTGGAGACTGCTGAAACAAATTCTTCCACTACTCCACAGCAACACCCTTTTAAGAGTTGAAAACAACAACAGTGATTATTTCTTTTTTATTTTGTATGAACTACAGTGGTACCTCAGTTTACAAACTTAATCCGTTCCGGAAGTCCGTTCTTAAACCGAAAGCGTTCTTAAACCGAGGCGCGCTTTCCCTAATGAGGCCTCCCACCGCTGGTGCCCTTCCACCATTCAGATTCCTTTCTTAGACTGAGGTAAAGTTCTCAAACCGGGACACTACTTTCGGTTTTGCGGAGTTCGTAAACCGAATAGTTCGTAAACAGGGCTGTTCTGAAACTGAGGTACCACTGTATTGGCAATAACAATATATCTTAGCAACAGCAGTGATGAACTGCAGCCCCATGAACCTCTCCCACACACCCATGGAAACCCACCTCACAGGGTTGTTGTGAGGATAAAATGTGGAACAGGGAACCATGTATGCCACCTTGAACTCCTTGGAGGAAAGGTGTGATATAAATAACATTAAACAGCTGATCTCCAGAGTTCTATGAAGGTGGCCTGGCCAGATGCACAGGCCATGTGCACATGTGCAGCTTAAAATGCAACAGGTTTGTACACACACCCCGGGCCCCTGCTGCATTTCAAGTTGCATTTGCAAATTGCTGTACACACCAGAGAGGCTGCTGGGTGAGAGTTTTCAGAACCATGTAAATTGCGGGTGGGCAGACAGGTGTGAGATTCAAGCAGTTGCAAACTTGGTGTGAGAGTAAAAGTGTTGCAAACACACTCAGGTCTCTCTGTTTCCATCTGCGCAAATCTTGGAGGGCATGCATTTTGCTAAGTGTGCATAGTACCTTTAAGGAATTGACTGCAGCAGAATGGAAGGCCCTGGGGCAGGCAGCTGATGGATTCTCCCTCCTTGCAAACTGGATAATCTATCTGAAAGTCTGTAGGCAAACTCACAAGAGGCAGCAGGGAGCGAGTAATGAAAGAAGTGCAAATGTGTCTCCAGCCCTCAAAAGCAACAATTTTGCTTCCTGGGTTTGTGCCATTGAGGCCTAAGAGGTCCTTTCTGAACTAGTAATATGTTACAAAGGGCCAGGGAAGAGGTAGGCTGTTTGAGTAATTGCATCCAAATATATATTATGCTTGAAGGCTAAGGCTAGAAAAGCAGGTTTGAATGTAAATCTGGAGAGGGTTTCAAATCAAATTCCCATTTCAGACACCAGCGATGCATCCGAGCTGTACCATGCACAGTGAATCAACCTCGCTTCCCTGAAATTCTCAACAGCCTTCTCACCTCCCAGCTTGTGCCACTCTTCTTCAGGCATGCAGAAATACTACAAGGTGCCCCTATCACCCTGCGAGAGGGCTGTACTCAGAAACCTACACAGGAATAAATACACCTGATTTTGCAAGTGTGGTGTAGTTAAGTGTTAGGCTAGGACCTGGAGGACCAGGGTTCAAGTCCCCACTTAGCCATGAAGCTCACTAGGTAACCTTGAGCCAGTCACAACCTGTTAGCCTAACCCACCCCACAGAGTTCTTGAGAGGATGAAATTGATAGGCAGAGAACCATGTGTGCTACCCTGTGTTCTTTGGGTGGGATATAAATGTTGTTGTCATTGTCAACATTTTTATATATAAAAAAACTTTTTTTAAGGCCACCACCCTTACTGGGGGGGGGGGACTTGGGCAGTTTAATGTAGGAAGCATTTGTTGCAGGATGTGCAAGCACTGGACAGAAAAATAACACACACACACACACACACACACACACACACACGTGTTACACTTTTTTATTTGATATGTTGTAAAGCTCTTTGGGGGACAATTTTGTGGAAAAATAGAATACAAATAAACAGGAAGATATGGCAAGCAGCGTGAGGCATGAGGAAGGCTGTAGACTGGTGCTTCGCAAAACATTTTTGGTTCCATAAACTTGGCTCAAGTACTCCCTACCCTATAAAAACACACACTATTTGGAATAGGAATTTGCACAGCCCACTCAGGAAGGTAATAACAGTTACAATTAATTGCATTTATTCAAAATCCAATTATTCAAAATTGAAACTATTTAGTTTAATTAATTCAACAACATGGATGAACTTGATCCAGTGACATCAGCTTTCCAAAGGCTGACAAGTCAATTTACACCTTCAGCGTCCCCTTGCCACTTCACGCCCACAACCCGCCAGAGGGTGGTACCATCCACTTGGGGAACCACTGCTGTACACATACCTACACCAGGACCATTGAAAACCAAGAGTTGCTCCTGCATGATTTCCTTGCAGGAGTCCAGGCTGCTAAGTCAGTAGTGCACAAGACTCTTAATCTTGGGGCAGTGGGTTCAAGCCCAGTGTTGGGCAAAAGGATTCCTGCATTGCAGGGGGTTACTAGATGACCCTTGGGGTCCCTTCCAACTCAATGATTCTATGAAAGGGGTTCAGTACCTTATTATGTCTTTTGTGGGATATTGGAGAAGGCACTCTGTGTACTCTCTCTCTGTGTGTGTGCACTATATGGTGCACACTTAAATGCTGTTATAGTGCTATGTCAGCTTTTAAAGGTGACTTCTAAGACAATGACCAGACCCGGGCTTCAGCTGGCTTGAGTTCATAATCCATGCTCACCTGACTCTTTTCTCTCCTGCCCCCTTCCATTCTGATTTTCAGCACTGTATATACAGGTCTGGAGTTCAATGTACTTAAATCTACAAGCACTTGAAATGATTGTGCTGCCTCACATAAGAATTAGCTTGCTGAATGAAACCAATGACCTAATCTCGTTCAGCAGCAACTGTAGCCACTGGAAACTTGCTGTGGGCATGCATTCGCTATTTCTAAAATGGGGGGAGGGGGAGAGACAAAATGAATGAATGACCACTTGGACTCCTAAAGGAGGAAGGGCAGAAATATGGAGGACAATACTCAGGCCATGGACAACTGTCTGTGAAAATATCCGCCTTTCCAGAATGGGTCACGACTGGCATAGCAAGCGAAGTTCTCAAAAGATGCCTATGTGCTACTGATTCTACTTTAATGTGTAGAAGCAATGGTGGATTTAAAAGCACCCCACAAGCCACGAAGCTGATCTTAGCAGCTTGTGGGTGCTTTAAAATCCAGCCTTGCCTGAAGGAGAATGCAATCCAGTCCAGGTTTATTACTCCCTCTGCAGACTGCTGAACCACCCACTCATGGCATCACGATCTTGTTTGGATTAAGCTTCAGTTTATTAGCTCCCACCCAGCCCATTACTGACTCTAAACACCTAATTAAGCTAGCTACTTTTGAAGATTCCTGCAAAAGACTCTTCCCAGCACACCAAGGATATACATCTATTAGAAGTACTTCTATTATAAATGCAAAATGAGTCTATGAAGCTGTAAAAGCCTCGTGTACGGTAAAGATAACCTATCTGTTCAGATCACAACTTATAAAAAGTTCACAATTAATTTAGATAACAACAGACAAGATATGAGTTGTTTTAAAATATATAAAAAAAATGGGACATGAATGTCTGAAGATGAATCCGCAGAAATCCACAGGCATTAGGGACAGTTGTATTCTCTCTTGTAAAGGATGTAAAATCAAGTCTTTTTATAATGATTCAATTATAGATTGATGGGGCCATCTCTGAAACATGGATTAATATTTTTTTCCTCCCTTTTTGCTGAAATGAAAACTCAGTGGGTAAAGGGGAAGGGGAGAAGGAAGAGAAAAGAAAGGGCATAATGGGAGGAATTACTATTCCCAAAATTATGATTAAGGTTTAGTAGGTTACATTCAAAACAGCATAATGAGGAATTTGAGGATTTCCCTACTACATTAACCAAGTATAAATGGAGATAAAGGAACTGGAGTGCTGCAGTAAAATACCTTCCTTAACTGTACCAGAAAGGGGAAAGAATTTTCCACATGAATAAGAGCAATATCAAGGAAAAGGAGAAAATGAGATGATGTGGTTTGTGCCTCTCTCCACACAGGATATATGATGCTAAGAAGCTTGGACTGATCAGAAATGTTGAGGACTAGGGTTTCAGCTGATGACAACTGTACACTTTGACACAGCTCTGGCAATTTACATTAAAAAGACATCCATTCCAACAGTGGAGGTTTTTTTTGGTGTGGTTTTTTTTTTACCTCCTCTTTCTAACAGACTTTACAAAGCCTTTGATGAGCTGGGATTCAAAATGGATCTTCAGGAGTCCCCAGAGGTTGATTACCAATTCTTCCCTCTTCATTTGCATTTGAAGACAGTGGGGATGTTGAAAATTAACCTCCCCAAGAGGGAGGGGAGTTTCTAAGTTTTATCAAAACTCCTCGAGTTTCCCTTGAAATTCCATAGACGCTTCACACTGAATCAGATCACTGGTCCATATTGCTCAGCACTGTATACTTTGGTCTGCAGCAGCTTCAGAATTCTCTGGTAAGAAGGCAGACGTCCCCACAAAAAATAAAACAAACAAACAAACAAACAAATAATGCTGTGCAAAATAGCAAATTGTGCCCCTTTTTTTCTAAGCCAAGGTGTAAACTACCAAAGGCTGACCAAGTTACTTATGTGCTTACTATGCACCATACTTTCAACCCACCTTCCATCAATAAGAGCCAGACATAACACAAATTAAATAGGGGGGGGGACTCTAGTGCACTGTAAGGACGTTCAGTGGTTGCTCATGAGTAAAAAGCCAAACGCAGAACTTCTAAGCTAAGTTCTTTATTGTGCAAGTTATGTACAATGGAGCAAAAGTTCAAACGTCCATCTCATCCCTCTGCAGAGTCCAGGAATGAATCCTTCCGGTTCTTTGTCCAGCAAAAGAGGTGCAGGATTCTAAACCCACGCCTCCCTCTTCCACATCCTTCCTGCCTGCGCCCTCGGAGCGTGGGAACCTGATCCCGTTCCCCACTATCCCTCCAGTGTTCAGGCTCCGCGATCCTTTCCGAGCCCCTGCACCGCCTTCCCGCCTCTAACTCCCCCTCCCCACTGGAGGAATGGTCACTTCCGGCGCTGGAGGGGGAGGACGAACTGGTAAACAGAGGAGGGGGTTCTCTATATTCCAAATGCCCCCGCGAATCTACCACCCATGGGGAGGGGGGTTTCCTGACATGCACCAATTGTATAGCAGACTAACATCACACAAATGCCTATGCAGAGCTGGCACTAAAATGCTGGGGAGAGCATTCCCTCTGGTTGGTTTCGGCATGGTGCTAATAATGCCAAGGTCACAGGTTTAATCCCTGGATGGAATAGCTGCATACAGTTGGACTAAATGATCCTTGGGGTCCCTTCCAACTCTGCGACTCTTTGATCAGGGTGCCACCAAGGAGAAGGCCCTGCCTTGTGTCACCATCCACTGAATCTCCCCTAGTGGTGAAGCAATGAGATGGGTCGCTCTCCTTCCTGCCCCTAGATCTAAGGTGTGCTGATACAGGGGTAGCTGAGTCCCAAGCCAACTGCGGGGCCTGAGTCAACATAGCCACACTATATCCTGGAACAACCACAGTTGGAAAAACAGCCAGAGCTGGGAAAAGTTACTCTGTGCCACAGAAGCCACCTGCACCTTTAGTGGATCGAGGAGTACTCCCAGACTGTGTTGAAACCTGAAAAACAAACCCCCAGAAGTGCCTCTTTCTTGGAGTAAAAATATAATCATAAATAAAATAACAATTTGCTGCTGTTTGAGAACACCCAAAATCATCTGCCTAATATGCACCCCTCACTCTCCCGAATGTAGCTGTTTTAGGATGAATTTTAATTCTGGGTAGCTGTATTTTTACAATTGCATTTATTATTGTTATTTTGCTGTTGGCATTCGTTCATTTTTTTTTAGTAACCTGGATATCTATTCTTTGAATGAAAGGTGGCATACAAATTATTTTTATAATTGTACTCAATCACTGCTGGAGGGCCACAGGTTCCCCTTCCATGGAGCAGAGGACTGGGTATTATTGGCTACTAGCCATGATGGCTATGCTCTGCTTCCACAACTGGAGGCAGCAATGCTTCTGAATACCAGTTGCTGGAAACCACAGAAGGAGGACAGGTCTCTTGTGCTCAGGTCCTACTTTTGAGCTTCTTAGGGGAATCTGATTGGCCACTGTGAGAACAGGATGCTGGACTAGATGGTCCATTGGCCTGATCCAGCAGGCACTTCTTATGTTACGTTCCATATTGTAACACATTATGTTAGAACTTTGGGGAAAGACCCATGGAAATCAACAGGAAAATTGCACGCTCCCTCACTTAACTGTGAGCATCACTACATCTAACGAGTTAATATGAAGCAACAGAATAATAGTTTATGCACCACGTATGATCCCCTAACAGTTGTGTGCATTATGTAGCAGTAGCAGCAACAAATCCACTGTGTTAAGTGGGGGGGGGCAGAACGGCATTGTTTACCTCTCTCTTTTTTAGTCTTGGAACAAAGAACTATCTAGGTCATTTGTTACTGAGAAGAGCGGTGTATGGAAAGCTGAAATGCACATACCTGTGGTGCCTTGCAGAGGAGGCTGCAATGGAATTGAAAGGAATAAATGAGAGAAGAATAGCTTCAAGGGAAGCAAGACTCTGTGTTAGTCTATTTGAAGAGGGCTGCAGAGAAAGATGTGGAAGAGGACTATAGGTAAAAGGGAGGGGGAAGGGGGGAAAACAGGACTGACACAATGTACTTAGAACACTTGTATATTGACACCAGCTTGCTTAAGTCACACCTTCCGTTTGAGGGTCCATCTTCTTTGGAAGGATGGAGAACAACACCGGAGTCCAGGGAGCTCTGGGGTGCTTTACTGACCCTTCAGCAATTCAGATTTCAGGGTGGTGGCCCACAGCATGCAGGAAAACAGCAATTATAGCACTGGTTATCAAAACGTGAGCTGTGCCACACTGGTGCGGCAGGAGAAAATGGCAAGTGTGGTGGGGATATTCAAGGACAATTAATATTATATTCTGGGAATGATTCATGTTCTTATGTAGCTGCATTGTTTCATCTTTTCTGGGACACCCCATGATCATATTACAAAGTAGCTGTGTTCTCTGTTATAAATAAAGCACAGCTAAGAGTTGTTTCTGTTTGTTTTCCAATGTATTTCTTATCAATGGGGGGGGGGATCAGTGTGGCATGAGCAAATTTTATTCTGAAAGTGTGTCCCAGAGGAAAAAAGTTCGAGAACCACTGAAATATATAGGTTTGGAACTTTTTGCAACAAGCTGCAGCTCGCTCAATTAAGGTGGAAACCCAGAATCTCAACCGCTTTGCAGAGCAACACCATTCCACTTGCCGAATATGTGGGAGGCAGAAAGAACCTCTGTTGAGATCCCTGCTGGTGGCAGTCTGCAGAAAGCCCCTAAAGGGACATTTTGGGAAGGGAAGGGGCTGAGCCAATATGGCATCCACGGAGACAGGTCAAGCCAGCCCCACTCTTCACACTCAGCATTTCATGTTATCTTCACACTGAAGTGAGGGGAAAATGGATTCTAGGAGGTAATGGTGAAAGAGAAAAAGAGAGAGAAATACAAAGGCCAAAAGAACCTTTATCGCAACCTGTTTGGAAAGGCTAATGAGGTATTTTAAGCTTTTAATTAAGTTCAAACAAATACAGGGCTCAATCAGGTGGTTCTTTGAGTGAGTACCATTCACTTGGGTCTTTGATAGGATGGAAAGAATGAAGGAGGATTAAAGGGGGATGCAAAAAGAAGAAGGTATTGGAAAGGGCAGGGCTTTTAAGGCAGAGTTGGAATGAGCAAAACCCATGCTGAACTCCTTTGTCTCACTGCACATGCTGGGGCCCACCATCCTGTCTTGGCTGGATGATGATGGTGATGGTTAAATTTATTACCTGTCCTTCACAAGCATGTCCCAGGTTACCATAATTTCAAATTCAGAATAAGCAACAGTTAAAAGCAAATTACAGTCACAGGTCCTAAAAACACACATCTTGGGTGTCAAAAGCCAGGGTAAAGAGACATGTCTTCAGCTTTCACTGAAAGCTGTGTAGTGATGGTGCCAGATGCACTTCTGTAGGGAGGGAATGCCACAACTTAGGGGCTGCCACAGAGAAGGTTGTCTCCCTGGCCACCCCCCCCAAAAAAAAAACACCTTTTGAGGGTGGTGGAACAACTAGAAAGCCCCCTGTGGCGGAATAAGGCCTGGTTCATCATGGGTTAACCTATCACTCCCATGTTAGGTGGGTGTTCCCTGGGAGGCGGAGCTACCTGGCATTCTAAAAGGAGGGGGAACAACCTAGAAAGGCAGTTGGGGGTTTGGCAGTTGGGTGTGGAGGTTTAGAAAGAGAAACTGTGAGGTTAGGCTTTGGGGAATGGGAGGATAGGTCATTACCAATGCTAACGGGATGCTGGAAAGTTTATAACTGAGCTGAATTATATAAGAAGATTTGTACCAGTAATAACTCAAGACATCCATGTTTTCAAGTTACCTTAATAAAGTTAAAAGTGCTTAAACGTTCGCTGACTGTGGCAGTGCGTCAGTGCCTCAAGAGGTGTGGCTGAGGGGAAAAGCACTAAGGGTTTCCTGTGATAGAGGGAACGGGTGGCTTATTTTCCTGGCATACAGAGGACTGGGCAGGGAAGCCAAAGGTGCCACGCAGTTACCAAAAAGGGAAGGCAAGCTGCAGTAGTTTGGGAACCCAGGGCGGGAGATCCCAAAGGTGGCAAGAGTTGTTTCGAACGTAAAGCACTGAGGTACCCCAGAGACACTCCCATATAACCACTGAAGGATTCATCCTAGTGGACAGTGAAACTTAGGGAGAGTCACGGTTGGGGAAGAATCGGAAAGGTGAGGGAATAGGATCCCTCACACACCCCACCTTTGCTGATCTTAACACCAGAGAAAGCCTCTAGGAGTCTCTCAGATATTTGGGGCCTAAGCCATTTAGGCCTTTAAAAACTAGCCTCAGCACCTCAGATTGAACTGAACAATGAACTGGCAGCCTCCAATGATTCTATGAAAGATTTCACAATAAATGCCGCAGGGATGGTGAAAGCAGCCAGAGGACTTTATTGGTTCACTTCCTTGTTTGAAAACGAAGGGTCTTTGGTTAAACCCAAGCTTCTCCCTCCTTTAATTAGACGAGAGCCAAGGCCACTCAACTGGCTGCTGAGACGAGGGCTCCTTGCTGGCTCAAGTGCTCAGAATTTAATCTCAGGTAGCGCTTATTGGATTCAGTCCAGACTGCCTCTCTGATGGGTACGGTCGGTAGAAGAGAAATCCATCCCTGCAGGCCGGAGCAGTCGCCTTGCTCCTTATGGTTACAATAGCCATGTCTGTGCACCGCTCCACCAGAGCTTTTGCACCAGCAGGGTGAAGCACAGAAGATGAAGAAGGAAAATCAAAGCACCTGTGCCTTCCTTTGAGAGAAGAACAGCAGTTCAGAGACAGTCCATTAGTGAAAGAAGTATGTCCTGTGTATGGAGAGGGATTGCAAATGTGCATGAAAGGGAAGAAGCTGGTTATGACTGAACAGAGAGAAGAAAGCCAGGGCATTTCCCCACCACCACCACCATATTTCTCTTGTGTTGCAGGTGGAGACTTTTAAAAAACAGGGCAGAAAAAATACTAGCTAAGATCTTGGACACGTTTTAGGTATCCCTATGGTCCAGGAGTGGGGAACCTCAGGCCTTGGGGCCAAATCTACCCACTTCAATCCTCTCTATCTGGCCCTGGGGGGATCTCCCCTGGCCACACACCTCAACAGCTCTGCTTCACATCCTCCTCGTGCTCTGATCATGGTTCTTGCTTGCCTGGATGGGGTGTGTGCCTATAGAAATTAGCCTACTGTACAATGGTAAAATTATACATCAATGAATACCAATAGGCCAAAAAGAGAAAAACTATATTGCAAAGATCTATCTAAACAATATAGTTTCCAAAAGACATTTGATAAGGGGAAAGGATGGTTCCTGCCAAACCTCTACTGACACAGGGCCAGGCCTGCCACACTGGAGACCTTGGTCCCTAGTGAAGGCCAACCAAACCTCAGTGGGGAAGCACCAGAAGTGCCCTATCAAGAGATCTCCATGATCAAGGTAGAGCACAAGGAACAAGGTGGCCTTTAAGGGCCCAATTATTTTAGGGGTTTGTGAATTAACACAAGTACCTCAGTATTGACAATGGACACATATCAGTGTACTCCTACCTTCCACTCCTTCACTTCTCTCTCAATGTGTCATACTTTTAGAATACATAACTCTTTGGGGGCAAGGATTTGTCACCTGGGACTCTGTAAACTGCAATCTGCACAGGTTTTAAGAACTTCTGTGGAGGCCCAGGCCCTTCTGAGATTAAATTTCAGGGCTTTGGGGCAGAGTGAAGCCGATGCTGGCAAGTGGACAGTGGCAGTGAGATGCTGGAGGGGACACAGTTGTTTGTGCCACACAGCTTGCCCTGCACCCCCTAAACTAGCCTGCTGCTCTCAGGTGTGGTGGAGGATGCTGTCACATTGATGGTAAGATTCAGCTCTCAGTCTGGTTTGAAGTTAGATTCAACTCTCAATTTGGCTGCCTGCTGTACATGGAAGGCAGAGGGCAGGGGCCATCTTGTCCCTTGCCTTGGGAAGGAAAATGTATTGGGCCAGCCTTGGTAAGCAGGTAAGGGAGAGGAAATTTTCATCAGCAGTGCTCCACTTGAGGAAGTCTCACTCAGGCTGGCACCCACTTTGTCATATTTTAGGTCTCAGCTTATAAGATGCTTTTCTTGTCATAGGACTTTTAATGAATTCAGGATGATGCAACAGGCAGCCTAAAACACCAGAAAGGGATTTGTTCTATCTTACTCTGCTTGGGGTTCTTCTATATAGATTGATATTTATTTATTTGTTATTTTATTTTGTACTGGTTGCTGAATGTATGTTTGATCTATTTATTGTATTAAAGTTTTATGAATTGCTCAAAACAGAGTTTATGGAGAGCAGGAAATAAATGTCCTAAGTAAATAACTAAAATTCCATGCATCCTGATGGTGCTACATTTGCATAAATGAAACTGCCTTCCCAAGTAGTCAGGCATTTTATCCCTAGCCTGTCTTCTCTGATTGGCAGCAGATCTCCAAAACCTCAAACAGAGGTACTTCGCATCATCTGCTACTCAAGATTCTGTAATGACCAATGGAACACATGGCATAACGACAATATTTTGCATCTTTTGGAAATCTTCATAGTTAAACTTGCTGAGAAGAAAGCAGGGCATACATGAATAAGCTGCTAAAAGAAGATGCAGCAAGCCTCATTACAAGCTAATAGCCAGCATAGTCACATTACAAAATTAGGACAGACATTTCTTAAAACTGTTGTCAGGTGTTTGGTATGCAATCTACTGTGCAATCGTGAAGTTGCTAAAGAGACAACAACTGGATGAAAGCGTCAGTGGTCCTGTCAGGGAAGGATTTTAGGGCAGATGTCCAGAGCCCCACCCGGCAGGATGAGTGGGACTTCTGCCCAAATGCAATAGGACTGACTCACCACATTTCAAAGTAAATTAAGTAATATCCATTGCCATCTGAACTAGGAGTGGGGAATACATAAGACTATTAAGTCCAAAGTCCAAGACCACCTAACTCCATCACTGCATAGCATGTGTACATGGATTCTTGTTACCAATAACACTCCCTAGGGAGCTCTCAGAGCCCCTTTTTTTCTTTTCAACAAAACAAAATAGTATAATTCACTTTGTTATGAGCACCAGAAAGAAGTGCACTGAAATATCCATTTCCAGTTAGCTGCAAAGGAAAACAAGAATCCCTCACTGCAATGCAATGCAATTCTCCAAAGTACACATGCACCTCAGATGAGTAAATGTTTCCCAGTCACTAGCTGGGAGGATATGTCATTTACACAGCCCTGTCAATCTCAGCCAAGGAAGCAGTGTATAAACTCATGTTTAATGTCAGATTTATACACATTTCTAGTTGCTAGTAAATGGCTACATTACATATGTTGTGTCAATTGATTTCTGTAGTCTGCCTTTGCACACATTTGCATAAAGACTCTTCAGACATATGCAAGGAGACATTAAATCAATGCAAATTGCTGGCTTATACCGCGTGCAAACTGCATCCAGCATTCAAGAGAGAGGAAAACCATGTCGCGTGGTGTCAAAGGCATTCCAAGAGCATGGACTTCAGAACCTCTTTTTCTGGGCACATCATGAAAGCCTGGAACTGTGGGAGGTGTGTGCCTAATGTATACATAACACTATTCACCCCCCCACTCTATGCTGCTTCAATCACTTTCCCTCTCAACATCTGGTTGCTTGCTTTCTATTGAGAATCTGGAAGCTGGTGGGAAAGTCAGCCCTGGACTATTGAAATGAAACTCTCTGCCCTTTCTTACTTTACCAACCATCCATTGCAACGCACAATCCAGGAGTACAGAAAGTGTTTCTTACTGGAAGGCATTTTCCAGAGGGGCAGCTGTGTTAGTCTCTTGCACCAAAAAAACAACCAAGAGTCTTGTGGCACCTTAAAGACAGAACCAATTTTGTAATGGCAGAAGCTTTTGTGGACCAGTTTCTGGATATCAGTTGCTGGAAACCACAGGTGGGGGTGTGTGTTCTTGCGTCCATATTGTGGAAATGTTCAGGGAGGCAGGAGAGGATATATTGTTTAATGAAATCCTTCCTAACTTGTGTTAGCAAGTTCTGTCTTAGCAGAGTTTAAACACTCCCCTTTAAACTCACAGCTGTTTGCTTGTTGCAGGTTCGTGTAAACCTCTTTATATAAGATTCCTGATAAGATCCCTTCTTGTCACTCTTAAAAAGAATATACACAACAATCTTATTAAAGTCAGTAAAATAAAGTTTACTCACAGTATCACCAGTTCACAGTTAGATCCCTGAAGGCAGACTTAGGTTACAAAAGTATATATACATGTGGAACTATCCCATAGGGAAGTTAGTCCCAAGTGACTGCTGACAGGCAATCATTTCTGCTCACACATAGAGAGAAAACAAAATGGAGAAGAGAGAGGAGCAAAAGAAGATGGTGTGCTCCTCTTCCCCAGATTAGGCCACACACATTCAAGTCACATGCAGAGGAAGTTTGTCCCAGCTCAGGAGGAAACAGGAAGTTTTCTCCTGGCTGGTACAAAGCATCTCCTAGCATGTCCATTCTAGGAATGTTGTACTCGACTGCCATGTGTTTCACATCCCACACATATGCTACTTTTGGGTTCATCTGGGTGGCCACTGTGAGAACAGGAGGCTGGAATGGATGCGCCATTGACCTAATCCAGCAGAGGTCATTTTATGTTCTTACCAGTGCTATTTTTCTAGAAAAAGAGGTGTCGGAACTCACCTCCCTCATTCTTTTAGAATGGTAATGGTTTGCACAAGGCATTAAACTAAACTGTGGCTTAATGTGAAGAGGCAGCATGCTGCTATGAAGTTCTTGTGGCACTCCCCGCTGCTCCTGCCATGCCACAGACAAAACAATACAGTGCTTGGTTTGCCTGCCATCTGAACCTGGGCTCAAACGCCAGTTTGTTTCATCTGCAGCTCAGCTGGAGCAAGGGAGGAACACTGCAGGAACTTTTGAGCAGCGTGCAGAACACACTGCTCATTCGCAATGAAGCACAGTGGTGCTGTTGTTGTTGTTGTTGTTGTTGTTGTTGTTGTTTTAATGTGATGTGTGAACCAGACTGTCTAGTGCAAAATCGCTGAAGCAATTGCCATTCTCAACCCAGCTTCCTCTAAACAACCAAGATTTTGTCTGCTTTTGCAAAGATGGCACCTGAGGTAACAGCACTAAGAGAAAGGGAAACTGCAGATCACCATGGCAATGAATTTCACAGCAGATCGAGGCCCACAAGGGGGCAAGATAAGGAGGAAGGTACTCAGAAGAGGTGACAAAGGTCGGACACTAACTGCAATTTATTGAAGTTTCAGCATTTACCTCAGTGGAGGTCACATTACTTATGGCAGCTCCAGGTGACCATCTTTCTTTGGCCTTTCTGTTTGAAATCATTCACCAAGTCTTCACAACAGCAAGCTGAACATTACCGCAACATGGGCCCAGCTAATTAGAGGCACATCAAAAAATGGGAAGCATCTGGGGGCCTTAATAAGGATTGAGCACATCCCATTTAGAACAGCAACACAGAACACTTCCCAAATGAATGAAAGAAATGAATGCAGTTTTTATTTCTTATCCTTGATGGGGGCACAGTTGGACCCCGAGTTGATAACTGCACAGTCTTTTATGGAGAGAGACACACAAAAAACAGAGAAATAGAAAGACACCTCTGTAGCAAAAGAGTGACCTTGTCTGGATGTTCCTGGATAGCGTAATGCAAAGAAGGAGAAGTTCAAAGAGGTTCTCAGAATGAGTTGGTTTTTTTAAGTCTCAGTAGAGTGAGACAAAACACACACACACACACACACACACACACACACACACGGCTTATCTCTGAACCCACTGAAATCAATAATTATCTTCTCATTGGCTTCAATAATATATTTAAAGGGACAAATAAAACTTTGCTTTTTTAAAGCTTTCTCCAAACTAATGAAAGCCAATGTAACATAGCTGTGAGACAAGAGTTGCAAGACCAAAGATGCTGAGATTTTAAGGAGGTCCTTTTTCATGTGTTTTATTTCAGAGGTTCTTCCATATTGGCCCCAGAGAATGAGAAAGCAAAGAAGGTCATAGGATTCTTCTTAATGAGCCCAGATAATAGATGCTTTGTGAACTACTCCATTGCCAGGCCTTTTCACTGGTGGCATCAATGTTGTGAAATGTCCTCCCTGGTGAGAGTATTGGCATTCTGCTGGTTCTTGAAGACATGCCTGTTTAGACAAGCATTTCCCTGAGCTTGAGTCTTCTGCTTTAGTTGCTGTTTTAACTGTTACAATGATTTAATGAACTTGCTTATTATGTATTTTAATTAAGGATGTTTTAAGGTAGTTGTTTTATTATGAATTTCAATTATGGGTAACTATATTTTTATAATTGGTTTTACTCTTGTTGTTTTCCTGCTGGCTTTTATTTGTTTGTGAACTGCATTGGCATTTCTTTTTTAAATGAAACATAGCATTTAAATTATTTTATCATCAACAACAACAACAACAACAACAACAGGCTGCCAGCTACACTGCACACAATGAAGTAAAATTCTGAGGATGTACCCCACTAAGAACTGGGGAGCAAATATTTGATAATGGAATAGCTCCCACAATTGATACTTGCACACGAGCTAGAATTTCCCTGCTTTGGTTCAGCATCTTCTGGTGACAGCAAACTGCATAATCGCCATGATCCTACATTGCAGTTTTTGATGGACCACAGACCACAAGCATTAAAAAAACAAATAATCTAGTGCATAAAAGAGCATAGTTTTAGCCAAGCCTTCTGCCTGACAGGATAGCTTTCTATGTGCAAGAGGGGTTGTGGGAAATACATGCTTTGTATGCAAAATGTTTTAGCTTCAAAACTATCTTCAGGGAGGGGAAGAAGAAGAGGAGGAAGAGGAGGGGGGGAATAAGAAGAAGAGTTTGGACTTGATACTCCACTTTTCACTCTCCTTAAGAAGTCTCAAAGTGACTAACAATCTCCTTTCCCTTCCTCCCCCACAACAAACACTCTGTGAGGTGAGTGAGGCTGAGAGACTTCAGAGAAGCATGACTAGCCCTAGGTCACCCAGCAGCTGCATGTGGAGGAGCGGGGAAGCGAACCCGGTTCACCAGATTACGAGTCCAACACTCTTCACCACTACACCATGCTGGCTCTCAAAGATTCCTGCCTGGAATCCCAAAGAGCTGCTGCCAGTAAGTGTAGACAATACTGAATTAGATGGACCAATGGCCTGATTACATATAAGGCACCTTCCTGTTTTATTTTATTGCTTACTGCCTGCTTCACCCTAGCACTGAAGTACACGTTCCTTCATCTGCAGTGGTACAGCAAAATTTGCTGGGTTAAGAGAGTTGTGTTGCACTCATGTCCTGCTCATGGTCTCCCCATAGCCTCTGGTTGGCCACTGTGGGAACAGAGTATGGGCTGGATAGGCCATTGGTCTAATCCAGTAGGGTTCTTCATGTGTTCTTACACTCACCTGCCTGGGAGTAAGCCCCAGGGAAGTTAAATGGGACTTACTTCTGAGCAGACATACATACAGTAGGATATAGCATTGGTCAGACAACATTGTCCTTGAAACATTGCACTTGAAACAATGTCTATTTGTCATGATGCAGAGAAATGTAGAGGGGGTCTGTATGTACAGTGAGATTCCACCCCCTTCCCACTTTTCTGAAACAGCCCAAGCTGCTTCTTAAAAGCCACATGCAAGCAGGTCATAGGTTATGAAATGAATTATCCTGCTTCAGGCTTCTGCTTCCAGTCTATCGTAGTCCAGATGGCTGCCCTCCAGGAGAAGCAGCTCCAACTGGACTTGCAAAAAGGAAGGCCATAAAATATTTTCATTCCAACAGACAGTTTTTACGAGAAAGTAGAATACCACAATTGCATTTGAGTGCATTTACATTTGGATTTACGGGGTGTGTTAAACTCTTTTTATTGAATATCACTAGATTTATTGAATGTTATGATTGGGTATAATCATACATAACAAACACCAACAACACAACTTCATGTGGCTGTGCATGATTCCAGGATCTTGGGATTGCACTGTGCCAGTTAAGGAATGAGGGTTAGGAGCAGAATCCCGCTCTCATTTGAAAACACAAGTTTCTAGACCATAATACTAGGGAGATAAACTTAAGGAAATGCATGGACATTGTGACATGGAAGGAGAAGAAATATAACTTATCCATACATTGCATAACACCTTATTCCCCCCCCAAAAAAAAACAATTACAGGGAGAAGAATAAATTATGCGAAGCAGGTATAGAAACACACTTGATTTACAGAATTCATTTAAGACCACGAGGAAAAGCTAAAGTGTCTGGGGCTTTCTAGTTTGGAAGAAAGATGACTAAATGGGAACATGAGAGAAGGTGATCAAATTATACAGTTTGGAGAAAATGGATAGGGAGAAGCTTTCGTTTCTCTCTGTCCTAGAAATTGGGGTCACCTATTTAATTTAATTGGCAATAGATTCAGGAGAGACAAAAAAATTACTTCTTCATACAAAGCAGAAATAATTTATGGAATTCACTTTTAGAAGATTTGGTGGCAGTCCTGAGCTTGGTGGCTTTCAAATGGGATTATAGGTTTATTGATGGTTATTAGTCATGATAGATGAAATACCCAGATTCAAGGGCAGCATACCTTGGGATATCAGTTGGAGAGGGGCAATAGGGACATTTGAGAAAGGGCAGTGGCCACATTTGAAAAGGACTCTTAACAATGCAATCCTAACCATGTCTATTCAGAAGTAAGCCGTATTGAATTCAGTGAGGCTTGCTCTCAGGTAAGCAGGGTTAGGAAAAGTGCTCAAGTGAAACTTCAGCCTGCCCCAGCAGGGCTCCCCATAAGATCATAAGAAGAGCTGTGCTGGATCAGAGCAAAAGTCTACCCAGTTCAGCTTTCTGCTTTCCAGCAACGGCTAATAAGGTACGCATCTATGGGAAAGCCACATGCAGACCATGAGCACAATTTCTTTCTCTTTTTTGCTTCTCCAGCAACAGCTACTCAGTATCTCTGAACCTGGATCTAGAACAAGATGATCATGACTAATAGCCATTGATAGACTTATACTCCATGAACTTGTTGAATCCCCTTTCAAGACTATATTCTTACATCAACTTCATCGGCAATAGTCAAGAAATGGCAAATGGTAAAGGATGATCACTGGTGGCCGGTGTCCATTGGGAAAACAGGAAAGGTGGAGCCAGAGCCAATGACAGGTTGAGCCACCTTCTGACTAGTTGTAATTCCCCGAATGGGTATAAGAACTCATGTTCATTCAACAAAGCTGAATGCTGGAAGATTCTGGACAGATAAATGGAAGTACTTCTTCATGTAGTGCAGAGTTAAGCTATGGAACTCATTCCCACAGGAGGCAGTAGTGGCCACCAACCCAGGTGGCTTTAAAAGAGAATTGGACACTCACCTCAGTTGGTAACTCAGTCAGTGAGAGTGTGGTGCTGACAACAACAAGGTTGTGGGTTTGATCCCCATATGGGCCAACTGCATATTCCTGCAGGTGGTTGGACTTGTAGTCCCTTCCAGTTCTATAGTTCTATGATGGCCATGCTCCATCTCTAATGCCAGAGGTGTTGTGCCTTTGAATACAGTGGTGCCCCGCTAGACGATAATAATTCTTCCTGCGAAAATTTTCGTCTAGTGGGTTTTTCATCTAGCGAAGCGGCAATGCAAGCCGCGTTTTTGCTAGACGAAAAAAAAGACGGAAAAATTTCGTCTTGCAAGGCAGCCCCATAGACTTTTTCGTCTTGCGGGGCTGCCTTCCGCTAGACGAATGCCTTCGTCTAGCGAGTTTTTCATCTAGCGAGGTATTCGTCTAGCGGGGCACCACTGTACTAGTTGTTGGGACCTGCAGTCGGGCAGAGAGCTGTTACACTCATATTCGGCTTGCAAGGTTCCCACAAGCATATGTTTGACCATTTTGAAAACATGATGCCTGGCTATATGGGTCACTGGCCTGATCCAGCAGCCTTGTCTTACCGGTATGTTCTTACATGAGAAGGCAGGCAAATGGCTGGCTAGGGTCAGACTAAGACTGTTGGGGCAGGGCCCCATTTGCCCTAATGGGTCAGCAGCCATTAGGGCTGAAGAAAACTATAGCATGGCCAATGGTCAGGGATGATGGGAATTGTAGTACAGCAACATGGCTAATCACAGAATTGTAGAGTTGGAAGAGACACCAAGGGTCTTAAACCCCCTGCAATGCAGGAATCTCAGCTAAAGCATCCATGACAGACAGACATCCAACATTTACTTAAAAACCTCTGAGGGAGACGGTTCTACTGTCTAACAACTCTTACTGTGAGAAAGTTATTTGTGATGTTTAGTCGGAATCTCCTAATGGTCAAGGAAGGTGTGAATTGCAGTTGAATGACATTTGGAAGGCTGTGGGTTCTAGACCCCTGCTATAGACTTTTTTTAAAGCTACATTGTCATGTATGAATTGGTATGTTAAAAATGCTAGGTTGAAAAGTTAACAGATTGCTGCTCAAACAAAGCATTTAAGAAAGCCTTCCTAACTGCTCCTGGGAATGTATGAAGATAATACTGAGTGGGATTCTGAGCACCACTAGGCAACAGGGCCTGCGTGCCTCTTAGTGTGCTGAAGATTACCCATCCTGAGTGGCTGACCTCTTTCCACAGCAGAAGCCCACCCACTGTGCCAATGTAATTCCCCACACAAACACTCAAGCTGGCACACCGTAGCACAGGATACGGTGGCTGGCACAGCAGGGGCACGGTTCGATGGAGAGAGCTAACAATGTATTAATAACAAGCCTGAGGAAACAAACAGCAAAACATACCTGCCAATCGTCAGAAGAAAAAGTTGCCCTTCGGAAACAGAAATGTTTTATTACACTCTTGGTGCGTGTAGCGTGGAAAATCCTGTTGCCACAGCAATGGGGGAGGAGAGGCAGCAATAAACACAGTTGTAAAGATGTGCAGCTAGAAGAAGGCAGGCCTGATTGTGGACCAGTGACTAACAGAGGTGAACCAGCAGCTGTTGCTGTTGCATAGGCGTGAGACAAAGAGGTAGATGCCGAGAAGGAGGCTGTGTAGCTAAATCTGATTTATGCTGGAGATGCCCAAAGTGGCTTTGGTGTGTGTGTGGGGGGGGGTTAAGAACAATGTATTTTTCACTACCTTTATCAGATGTTACTTCCCCCTCCCCAATCTGCAGGGAGGTGCAGGGAAGCATGCCATGCCCTCTCCACCCAGAGCAGATGCTGGCCCTATCACATCCCTGCCTATTCAAATAATATGGTCTGCATTGAATTCTCAGGTCAAAATTTTAAAATCACGTGAATCGTGATTTTGGCAGGGAGTTAACTGCACATGAAGGGTCACCAATCCAACCCTCTGCAATGCAGGAATCACAGCTAAAGAATCCCTGACATGTAGCCATCCAACTTCTGCTTTGAAAACCTCCAGTGAAGGAGAGTCCACCACCTTCTGAGGTATAGTACATTCCACTGTCAAACTCTTACTATCAGAAAGTTCTTCCTAATGTTCAGCTGGAACTTATTTGAATATTCTGTCTGTCTCTGTGTTCTCATGCAAGGCTGGTGGTTGCTAGGAAGATAGGTGCACTTTCACTCGCCTCCACATGAAAGGCCAGATCAGGGTGAAGATATTGTCAGATTTGGCTAGGAACAGATGGTTGTCTACAGTTTGCATCAGTCTGTGCCATTTTCACAAGTGTTCATGTACAAGTCGATTCTGTTCTATTTCCATATTAATCTGTGACTGTTTCAAAAACTGTTCAGAAATCAATATTTAAATTGAGGTCTATTACAAAATATGAATTTTAAATACATATTCTGTCTCAATCTACATATTTTCAAACATACTTTATCCTAAAATACACTTTTCAAAGACATTTTGTACCTTTTTCTGAGGCAGTATGGCAAAATTTGGAGAACTACTTTCTGCTTTCCTCTGTAGGACTTTTAAAAATTGTTCTTTATTCTTTATGTTTTCAACATAAAATACAATAAAAATCACACTAATCTAGAAAAAAATAGAAAAAGCAAGAATAAGGAAAGGAAGGAAATAAAGAAGAAAGAAGAGAAGAACAAAAGGAAATTGCAAAGTCCTCTATCAAAATTAAATCTTAACCCTTATTCCACATGTGGGATATGAAACACGGGAGCAGTCAAGTACACCATCCCTAGAGTGGACATAGAAAGCGGATTTCTGTTTCTCCTGGGCTGGGACAGACTTCCTCTGCATGTGACAGGAGGTGGGTGTGGCATCACCTGTGCAGGCAAAACAAAAACACAGGCTAGCCGCCATCTCTCTCTCTTTTCAACTTCGCTCTCAAGCAAGCAACATCTTATTAGCCAAAGATGCTCTCTTGGCTTCCAGCCAAGAGAGGAGAAGGAACTATCTCCCATATGGAATAGTCTCCAAGTATGTAACTTCACTAAGCTTAAGTCTGCCTTCTGGGATCCTTTTGTGAACAGATGTGTAAGTAAACTCCTTTTATACCTTTATAGAAGACTGTGTCGTGTCTTATCTTTTAGGAGGGAATAAAGGGGAAAATACCAGGACAATATTATTATAGAGGTTTTAGCGAACCTGAGCAAAGCATCCGCTGTGTGTTTAAAAGGGGAATGTAAACTCTGCTGATATTATTGAACTTGTAAACACAAGTTGGAATAGGATATCTTAAACAATATATCCTCTCCTGCATCCCTGAACATTCCCACACCACACACAGAAGAGTGAACTCTCCCAACTCTCACCTGGGAGCTTCCCCCTCCCCCCCCAGCCTCCCACCCTGGGAGATCGCCCTGTAGGACTTCTTACAGGGCTGCTGTAAATGGCCTGAGAATAACTGTCTGATAGCCTTAATTTCCCGTATGAACTGGGAACCAACAGCCCTTTTATTCTAGTAGCCCAGCGTGTGGAATCTGTTGTCTTCTAAATGCTGCTGGAATAAAACTCCCATCATCCCTGACCATTGGCCATGCTGTCTCTTGCTGATGGGAGCTGGAGTTCAACAGCATCTGGTTCAATGTCCTCAACCTAAAGGATCAAGTCTGCTGCTGAAGAATCCCCTTAGATTGGATACCTAGTAAGAAGCAATTAGGCTCATGAGCCACTATGGCATGAACTGCCTAGCAAGTCAAAAAGGGAAGGAATTGACCATCATCATAAAGACAAACAAATCTTACTGCAAAGCATGTTCTTGCTATGAAAGGGATAACATGTCAGAAACTCAATGAAATCCACTGGAAACTCTAATGTTCCTCTTTTAGCACACAGAAGGTGGTTGGATATTGCTGGGCCAGCTGTGAGTGCTGAATCAATAATAGATTAGATATACCTGTATTTGGATTTAATTAGGGATTAAATATCTGACAAAGATGGATGCCTATCCTGGATGGATGGATGGATGGATGCAAGGAAATAAATGGACAGAAACAGAAGCAAGCTACAGTTCTGTAGAGCCATATAAAAGATGCAGAATGAAGTTTCCTTAAAAACACATCTGCATCATTTTTTTTTTTAAAGTTTCCAGATTGCATGGCTGTGAAAGTGTGAGGAGAGTATCTAAAAAAAAAAAAAACTCTGAGGAGTTGCTAAACAAGATTTTTTAGTGGTCAGAGAATGGAGTGCCAATGTCCGAAAGAGCTTCTTGCTAAATCATCCACATGCATGCAGCATCCCGTGAACGAAAAGGACCATCACAAATCTACTGCACATCACCTAACAGCGGACATCACCTAAAACTTCAGTCATTCAACTCTAGTCATAAAAAACTGCTTCACACATACAGGTATTTGTTCACATCAGCTGATGACCATAACGTCCAATGTTGGCTTGCACGTGCGTATGGGGTCTTGCCTTGTGGCATCTCAAATACTGTACAATGCCTTTCACTGGAGCAAGTTCACACAAATAGATGCTAGTAGGCCCAGTCATAAGATGATTGTGCATTTGCGAATCAGACTTGTATGATGTTTATGAAGGAAAAGAAGAAGAAGAAGAAGAAGAAGAAGAAGAAGAAGAAGAAGAAGAAGAAGAAGAAGCAGCTGTTTGGGAGGGCAAAACAGATGCTCCTATAGGAAGCAGTGATGGCCACCAACATGGATGGTTTTAAAAGAGGATCGGGCAAATTCATAGCAAACAAGGCTATCAATGGCTGCTAGTCAGAGTGATTCTGTTCTTCCTTCCCTGTCAGAGGCATAAGGCCTCTGAAAACCAGTTGCTGGGAATCACACATGGGCAGGGTGCTGTTGCACTCATGCCCAGCTTGCAGGCTTCCTACAGGCATTTGGTCAACCACTGTGAGAAAAAAAGATGCTGGACTAGATATGCCTTTGGTCTGCTAAGGCAGGCTTGTGTTTCATTCTTATGTTCTTATATAAGCCACATATCTCAGTGTGACAATTCATTTTAAAAAGAGAACCATGGCTATTAAAACCATGTCCTTCTCAAATCTGGATCAGGCCAATGGCCTATCAGTAGCCCTCTCCTCCATGTATTTGCCTAATCCTCTTTTAAACCCATCCAGCTTGGTGGCCACCACTGGCCATACAAAGCAAGCTATAAAGTTGGCACGTGCACGAGCAACACACAGAAACCCCTTCCCTCCCCCTATTCCAATGGTCACTTGTTAAAAATGAATAGCAAGAAATGCCAATGGTACCCAAGAAAGTTATCAGAAACCAGGGTGCGTATTTTATTATACCAAGTTTTGCAGGCTACAGAGAGATACTCGAGTCTGTCATGGGGAGCCTGCAAGGCAAGCCCACCTTCAGCTCCAGCAATTCAAGCAGCGTTGGCTGTCAAGAGGGAGAGTGAAGCTGCGCTAATGAAACACTAAGCGCAATCATCTCATTCTCTCACATTCTGCAAGCTGTTCGCAAACAGCCTCTTGAAATTCTCCACTTTATGGAGATAAATTGGGGAGACCATGTCACAGGATTTATCCAGGCAGGAAGAAGGAAGAGAAGACATCCCCCCAGCAGTTCCCTGTGGGTGTGACACACAATTAGCAGTGGCAGTAGCAAGGTTTCCTCCGCCTCCCCCGTACCTTTTTGTTTTCTGGCAATCTGGACAATATTTTGCACCCCATCCTCTCTGCAATGCCCCCAAATCTAGCGCCATTCTGAGGAAATAGCAGGAGCCACAATATGTGATGGATAGCATTCTGGGGAGGGGGAGGGAATCTACAAAGTGGTATTATTTTCAGGAATGTGGTGGGAGTGAGAGAAGTAAATAAATAAATAAATTCTCAGAAAAATGCCTCTGAGAAATTTTGGCTCAGATCTATATAAAAACATGACTTTCAATGGAAAAGCTTAGCTTCAGGGAGGGGGCGAATACTTCTTTTCCCCATTATCTGTGCCCCTTATGTCTACAAAGCATCAAAGTTACAGAATCAGTGATTTGCAGGATACTCAGATAGTGCTGGAAGAACGAACCTACAGTTTTATAAACTATTTATTAGCCCCATTCCGGTGAGCTACATCAATACGACCATCGGTGAAGCAAAGCAGAGGCAATAAAAATTCCATCCATCCAAAAGCAAGCTGCATAAAAAGCAAATGGAACCTCAGTGAAGCCTGGGATGGGGATTTCGTCTTGACAGCTTAAAGGGTCTCTCAATCTTTAAGATAACACTATTAAATACCCATGTGGTTTTTGTTTTGCTTTTTGGTTCATAGATGCACAAAGTAAAACACAGGGGAAGGGTTGCATCTCTTTCCAAAGTCATGACAACTCTGAGAAGACTGCCACAATACAGCACTATAATCATTGTTCCCTTAACGCCTGTGGGTATTCATAGGCCATCCTAAGCATTTCAACTCTAAATTGTCTGAGAAATCCCGTAGCCTTGAGGTGGTGTTGCAGGGACTTCTTAGAGCCTTCCCCAAATGCTCTGAGATAAACTCCCAAAGGAAACATATCCCCTTCATAACTTTCCAAAAGCAACGGAAAACCCATTCTTTGGGAGAGTCATTCAGAAATGAATGTTGCCTGGTTAGTTATGGGGTGTCTGCTGATATTGATGGGATATATCAATATATATATTCTGCTTTAGCATGATTCATTGGTGATCTCATTGTTAATCGGATTTTACGTTGTGGTTTTCGGCCCTTCAAATGCATCACCTTAATCCATGCCAAACATATTCTGCTCCCTTATATGACTCAACTTCCCTCTTGTGGCCTCTTATGCCTACAACACAAGCCACATCCATATCTTACATTCAAAGCACTATGATATCACTTTAACAGTCCTGGATTCCCCCCAAGGAATATTGGGAAGGGTAGTTTGGTAAGGCTTCTTAGAGTTGTTAGGAGACACCCTATTCCTCTCACCCTATTCCATTCCCAGTGTGGTTTATCAATCCATCTTCATAGGGAAGATATTAGATACTGTAGATACCAATAGGCCATACCAATGGGGTTTTCTAATTGGTGCGAGCAATTAGAATTGGTGCTAATATGCCAACGTCCCTTGCCAATTTAGGAGAAGGGCAATTTAAGAGAAGGACATCTGCTTTTCTTGTCGAAGGCCCCTGGTTCAATCCCCAGCATCTCCAGAAAGGGATGGCAATGTTCCCTGCCTGAAACCCTGGAGCGCTGTACAAGTCAGTGTAGGCAATACTGAACTAGATGGACCAGTGCTCTGACTCTTTATAAGACAGCTTCCTTTGTTCACTTTCTGGGGTCTACTCCCATAGCACATTTTCTAGCTTTATGTCAGGAGTGGGGTACATTCAGGGTGGGTGCTACCATTAGGCCAGCAAGGCTAGGATGCAGTACTGACCTTTGAGGGGCATGGTTTTATACAGGTTAGCTTTTGTTGTGTCTTATAAAGTTCTGATAATATTTTACTTTTATATTATATTTTCAAATAGTTTTATCATTTCTACAAAAAAAATGAAAATTTAAAGTTAGCAAATTTGGTGTGTTTGTGTGCAAGGAATAACCAGCTACAAAAATATATAATATGGGGGACACCTGGCTTGCCAATTTTTACATGAGGAAAGTATCTAGGGGTCTTAGTAGACCCCAAACTCAACATGAGTCAGCACTGTGATGCAAAGGCAAAAAACAAACAAACAAACAAACCCTAATGCTATTCTAGACTGCCTCAATGAAAGTATAGTGTCTTATTATGTATTCTTACGTTGTGAACTGCCCTGTGATCTTCAGATGGAGGATGGTACACACATTACAAAAATAAGGAAGGAAGGAAATAAATAGCTTTGCTTGGGGTGCAAAGTAGACTGGCACTGGCACTGGGTACATCTGGTCCTCTAGATACTGTCAAACTCACATCAGTCTCAGCCCACATGGCCAATGACCAGGGATGAAAGAGACTTTAGCCACTGACTGCCCACCCCTGTTCTTCATTTTATATACTACGCCTATGGTAAATCCGCCTTGAGAATGAGACACAATATCTCTTAAAGTAGTGTGTCACCCTCTCCCATTCCCCATGGTAAGCAGAAGGCAGGTCAATACATTGTTGGTTACGTTGATTAACGTTTCCAGACAGTGCTTCCTTGAACTGTCTCTAAAACGCATCTCAATGAAAGGCATCACAAATCACCCTGCCTTTCTACCTCACTGCACCTATCTGGTGAGATAATATGCAGACTGGAGAAAGAAGCGACAGACTGTGAAAGAGCAGTGGAGAGTGATATTAACGACACTAAATCTTGCCCAGTGGCCATCTGGCCCACCGTTTCTTCATGTTGCCATCGCAGCAAGTGATATCCACCAGAGCAAATGGACACAGTGGAAAGTATTCTGAGATGTGAGACAAAACTCCCAACAAAGTGGACTGTTCATCCTCAGGGTTTGATAGCCACCCGCAATGAGACAGCTTAGAATCTGAAGCACAACTTGCAATGGGGGGTGGGGGGGTGGGGGGGCAGGTAGTGCCTTAGAATAGGGGCAGGGAAACTTTTTTCAGCCTGAGAGCTACATTCCCTCCTGGGAAACCTTGCTGGTGTCACATGCTGGGTGATGGGCAGGCCCAGAAGCAATGAATGTAAATGTTACCTTTGTACAATAGCCTAGTTTCTAAACACATACACACACCTCTCTATACTCCATCCAGCAAGCAGAAGACACAAATCAGAGTTCAATGACACACCCCAGGCAGGCAAAAACAAAAACACTCAAGCAGGGTGCAGATCAGGGTCAGTGAGTGAGTGACCATGTGACTCATAAGGGTGTGTGGCTTGGAGAGGGCCAGACAGATAGGTCTGGTGTGGGAGGGTGTGGGCAGAAAATAACTGATGTGAACCTGTGACTGGGGGAGCCACCAGAATTGTGTGCTGTGGCCAAAGATGCCATCTTCTCCAGATGATTCAGGGGACAGATGTGACATCCTGACATCGCATGCATGATGTCACATGGGAGGGCCCTCTGAACATTCAGGGGGGGCCCTCAAAAAAAGATTGGGGAGCCCACAGTGCCTTGTATCCCAGGAGCTGGCTCTGGGAATGGAAGCAAAACACATCAAATGCAGAAAGAAGGAAGAACTGAAAAGGGGCTGTGTTGGAGGAATGAAAAGCCATTAGAATCCAGTCCAAGGATAAGAGGAGACCTTTCCTTTGTTGAGGCGGGTGGATGTCAAAGGAGGTCCAAAAGGTCCTGTAGACTTATTTTCTCCCTTTAGACCCAGGTGCTTTACTGAGCAATTTGTACCCCGCCTCTCTTTTTTTTGCTGCACAGTCATACCTTGGAAGTCAAACAGAATCTGTTCCAGAAGTCCGTTTGACTTCCAAAAACATCCAAAACCCAAAGCATGGCTTCTGATTGCTTCTGCAGCCAATCAGAAGCCGCGGAAGTCCCATTGGATGCTTGGCTTCCAAAAATAGTTCGCAAACTGGAACAGTCACTTCCAGGTTTGTCGAAACAAAATAGAAAATTCTTTTCAGTAGCACCTTAGAGACCAACTGTGTTTGTTCTTGGTATGAGCTTTCGTGTGCATGCACACTTGTTTCGACTATGGCAGACCAACACGGCTACCCACCTGTTCCAGTTTTGTGACGTTCAGGAGCCAAAACATTTGGGAATTAAACTGTTCGACTTCCAAGGTAAGACTGTACTTCCCTCACAGTGTATCTTTCCATTTCCCCCTTTGCTTGTATCCTTCTCCGCTGGAAACTATGCTGGACAGGTAAAGCTGTACTGTCAATGGGCTCCACAACAAGGAGTGGCATCAGAATGATTGAATGACCAGTTTATAAAGAGCTTCCCTCTTTCAGTTCACCAAGTGGGAAATGGTTTTGAACAGTCCTTTTTTCTGGGGGGACGCAGGGGTATGCATACCCCTAAACATTTTGTGAATCCTTGCACTTCTGTCCATTTACTGTATTTATTTTTCCTGATTTGAACTATAAAATGTTGATTTCCTTGAGGCAAAATGAGAGCACCCCTAAACATTTTTTTAAGCACTGGTTCTGAGGAAATGTAGAACCCAGTGCACTGCTGGGGTGTATATTGGACTTGCAGATGGATACAAATATGGTCAGTATAGTCTTGCTGCTGGGATGATCTGCTTTTGTGGAGATCACATGGACACCCAATGCCATGAAGTAACACTCAAAACTGGTAAAGATTTTCTCACATCAACTACCCAAGCAATTTTCAAAGAATAATGCATTAACCTTTGGGGTCATTGAAACAACAAGAGATTGTGAAGAGCTCCAAAAGGACCTCTCCAAACTGTATGCTTGTGTGGTAAAATTGGCAGATGCAATTCAATGTAAATAAATGTAAGGTGATGTTGGCACAATAGACACTCATGTGGGTTAAACTGATGGTGACTGAGCAGGAATGAGACCTTTGGGTCATAGTAGATACCTCTATGAAGGCGTCATCCCAGTGTTTGGCAGCTTGAAAAAGGCAAATTCCATGCTAGGGATGTTTAGAAAAGGAATTGGAAATAAAACTGCTTATATAATGTCATTATACAAATCTATTGTGCAATCACATAATACTATTGTGGAATGCTGTGTACAATTCTGGTCGCCTCACCTCAAAAGGGATATTGTAGAATTGGAAAAGATTCAGGAAAGGGCAACCAAAATGATCAAGAGATTGGAGCAGCCCCCTCTGAGGAAAGGTTTCAGCATTTGGGATTTTTTTTAGTTTAGCAAAAAAGTGAGCAAGAGGTGACATGATAGAAGTTGATAAAATTATGCGTGGCATGGAGATAGTGGATAGAGAAAAGTTTTTCTCCATCTCTCTGAAAGTACAAATCATGGACATCCAGTGAAGCTGAGTGATGGAAGATTAAGGACAGATAAAAGAAAGCACTTCTTCTTCCCCATAGTGCATAGCTAAACTATGAAGCTCACTCCCATAGGAGGCAGTGATGGCCACCAACCAAGATGGCTTTAATAGAGGATTTGACAAATTCATGGAGGAGAGGGCTATTAATGGCTACTAGCCATGATGGCTATGCTCTCCCTCCATGACAGAGGTAGCAAGGCTTCTGAATACCAGTTGCTGGAAGACAATGGATGTGGCAATGCTACTGTGCTTGGATCCTGCTTTCCTACAGATATCTGCTTGGACATTGTGAGAACAGGATGTTAGACTAGATGGGCCATTGGTCTGATCCAGTAGGCTATTCTTATATTTTTAACTGAAAGCAGATAATGTCATTTTTTATTGTAGCAGATGGATCAGGATAGAAGCTACTTTGATGATATGGACCTGATTCACTATCTCTCACCCTAAGCAGATATGGACCTGATTCACTGTCTCTCACCCTAAGTCATTTCACAGTGCTCTTGTGGAAACAAAATGGGGTAGACAACAGATAAGCTCTACAGTTGTGGTGTGTGTTGCCATAGCCTATCAACTCTATTAAGATGCTTGGACAGAAGAAACTGGTATGGCTCAAAATTCTTGAAAGAAACCAAGCTCAGTTCAAAGACATACTCTTTGATAGGTTCAAAGACATACTCTTTGATATATTCGATTGCAAAATAAAGTACCGGTAAATAAAAATCAATACATGTTGTGGTTACTTTTATATACCACAGAATATACCAATGTTATCAGTGTTGATTGGAATGTTTCCTTTTTAGGTTTTGAAGAAAAGGGATTATTTTTTGGCTCTGAGATGCAAAGATAACATGCAGGCCCATAAAAAAGAGCAGCTCATTGTCTAGAACCAGACTGCGGAATGAGAATATAGACACCCCAGAGGAGTAATCACATACAATCAGAAACACAGGGCAGGGGGTGCTCCTAAGCAGCACTCTTGGGATCATCCAGTTGCTCCAGCTTTATCAAAGACATGCAAACATAGGATGAGCTTATATTAACTAGAGCACCAGAAACAAAAAGGAGCCAAGCAAACCAACACCATACCAGGTGTAAACAGTGTGGAAAAAGGCATTGGGATGGTCACAATTCAGAGAAAGTAAAGTCCACTGGCAGTGCATTTCTATACATGTCTCTGCTCAAAAAACTAATCCCATGAGCTCAAGAGGATGCACTCCCAGGTAAGTGGGCATAACATTTCAGACTGAAAGTCTATTACAAAGTCTATTACAATTGATAAGATCTGAGCACTTAATTGTATGATTATGTCTCATGCATTTATAAAGCACAGCCTCCCCTCATATTTTTCCAGCAGCTCCAAGTATAAAACCAGTCAGATTTATTTTTTAAAGTATATGCTATGAAGCCAGACAGTTAGTTTGGCTGCTTTTGGATACTTTGTGTGTGTCCCTCCCAGCCCAACAGTAAAAACAGAAACTTATGAAACTGGGGGAATAAGGCGCATCCCTGTCCCGATTATTGAAGCTAAGACAACAGCATCTGCCTTTGCACCAGGACTTTCAGTTTGCATTCAGACATATATTTAAAACCCCAAGATTGGCACAAAAACTTCACTATTTTTATTAAGCCATTAACAGTGCAATCCTACACATGCCTACTCAAATTACATCCTTTTGAGTTCAGTGTGGCTTACTCCCTACTAAACTGGTGTAGGACTGCAGCCTACAGAATTCAGCAGTTTCGATTGCTCCCTTGGTCTGAAAGTGGAGATGAGTGTTGCACCCCATAGTTGAATTTGACTGGACTCAACCATCCAGGGGTCCTTTACCTTATTCCAGGAGAAGCTGAAGTTGTGCCCACCAGTTATTATTGGACTACAACTCCCTTCATCTCTGATCACACTGGCATGGGCTGATGGGAGTGGGAGTCCAACAAAACATATGGAGGGCAGAATGTTGGCTACCCTTGGTACAGTATAACCTAAAGCAAGTGGTGGCCAAATTCTTGAGAGCACCCTTCTTTTCTCCAGACATGCGTTGGGAGAGGACATCTTCACAAAGTCACCTAGCAATAAGAACTTCAGTTCTTGATCTTTTGCACATGGGTGCAGCGCACTATGCACATAAATATGCATGCATACATAAAGCATTCAAAAATGAGGTGCATCTTTAAAATACACTAAGCTGTTCTTCTTACAACTTGAAGAAACTTTGGTAGGGGAGACCACAATATGGCTTCAGTGTCTATCCTGTAGGCTGGCAGTCATGTGTCTGCTCTGAAATCAGCTATTCTAACAACAGAATTCTATGCAAGTCTACTCAGAAGTAAGTCCCATTTAACACTGTACTGGAAGATATTTTCCCCTTATTATCATTGCACAACGCATGTGGTCGTCCCGTCCCCCCACTCCACAACCCCAAGATATTGTCAATCTTTTGGCATGTGATTGAACAACAGCAGAGAACTTGGAGGGGGAAATTTGCCATATGCACTTCAAGCAGCTGTCTACAATACAACCCATATCCACAAACTGCAATTCCAAGGTCCTGAACCTCTCTAAATCCCAAAGAGCAACGTTCAGCCCAAAACACAGATGAGAGACAGCTCTGCCAATCCAGGATGCAAGTCCAGCCCTCAAGCCAGCGAACTGTGAATGAAGCCCTTTGCAGCCTCCTTTCTCTTGCTCTCCTTCCCTCCCTCCCTCCCTCCCTCTCTCCACAAACCAGCAGGGGTGGGGTGGCGGGCAGAAGCAAATGAAAGAAAATAGTTTTACCCAGAAACAAAAAGGAAACCGAAATTCGGCTTTACCTGCCAAGGAACTGCCAGCAGGGTTGAAGCAGAGGATGTTTTACATCCTTACATCTAGACTTTTCATGAAGTTCAACAATAAGCAAATGCCACTTACCTGTAAGAAAGGGGGAGGGGAGGAGGGGAAGAAAGAAAGAAAGAAAGGATGAAAAATTAAAAGCAAAAGTTCACTGAGTTTTTATACACCAGCATGAAGCACATTTTTTAAAGCAACGGGGACTTTAATGCAGTTCCAGGTTTGAGAAGTCACAAAGAGGCACTGGAGTTTTAAATATACATTGGTAAAGGTCAGTGTGAATGGCATATATTCTTGCAAAGGCCATCTTGTGTGTGGTTTGTTTTCTTATTTATTTCAAAGAGGCTCATTTAGCTGAATCCCTCCTCCCCTTCCTGAAGTTGGCTCGGAGGCAGAACTGTAGGCTGCTGTTCTTGCTTGCATTTCTCTGATTCAAACTATAAGTTGTCCCAAGCATCTGACTATCATCAGAAAAGAGAAGAAGGGGAAGAGGAAGAGGAAGAAGAAGAAGAAGAAGAAGAAGAAGAAGAAGAAGAAGAAGAAGAAGAAGAAGAAGAAGAAGAAGAAGAAGAAGAAGAAGAAAGAAGAAGAAGAAAGCAACCTTAGGGCACTTATGTCCCCTCCCTGCTTATGTCTAGGGGGACCTATCCAGGTTCTGATGACCTTATTTCTTTCCACAGACCCCACTCCCTGTGATGTAGGGGGTGGGGTCAAAGACCCATTACTATTTCTGCAGGAGGGTCCCTGCTGGGTCCCTGTCTCTAGCATCCTAGAGCTGAACAATCAGCATGAAAGGTGACCTTCTGAGCCACTGCATGCTGCAAAGCCAAGTATTTAGAAATGCTGAAAACAAGAAGGTGCTCCAGTTTCAGGAGAATGGTGTGCAAGTTCTGAAACATACAATAGTACTTATTGGGAAACACAAAATAATTTGCCAATACACGTGCACAGTAGATCTAGCTGAAAGGCAACACATGGATACCTGTACTGATTACAGTACTGCAATGCATCTATGATTATGATGATAAAAGAATCATAATTATTATATCACTGTATAATCTTTGAAGATATATAATCTTAGAAAGGGTGTGGCTGTGACTATTATGAAAGGACTTCTGAATTTGCCACTGCACTACTGCCCATTCCACATCATTGGCAGCTGCCAGGGCAAGAATGCATGGATATGTAGAATACTGTGATGTTAACTAGGGCCAGGGAAGAAATTCAACTTGGTGTGTATTTTGTTGAGAAACTACCTACCTCTCCAACCAATACATGGACCAACACAGGTATCCTTCAAAAGTTGAACTTATCCAAACTTTGCAATGTAGTTCTCTAACAAAGGTTTAGAAAAATGCATGCATTGTGGAGAAGTGTAGACAGAACTGAATATCTTATTGAAAATAACATACAGAAATGCATTGTATTTGGGGAAATTGCTTGCAAAAATTGATACATTAGACAAATGTGCAAGACAAAAAAATATGTGTTTGTTAGGAGAAATTCCCACCAAAATGCTGATGAATTTTGATGAGGATCTAAAGCATGCACACATGTGTGCACATGCGCGCACACACACACACACACACACACACACTGCTGTGAAAGCATGGAGTACTGAAATTAATAATGGGAAATTTACCAAGTAAGAGAATTAAAATTGACAGAGAGGATCTAGTCAGTACAAACATAAGCTCTACTCAGTTTTATTGAGAGCGTGAGATGTGAGGGAGCAGTACGCAACCCTGCATTTGGCACAGTGTCCAGTTGGACCCTTTTCATTCTGTATTTATTTGCTTGTTCCAAAGCCACAGGGTCTGCAGCAGCACACATTTTAGTAAACGAAGAAGCCTAAGATCCCTCAGCTCAGCCCCCTTAAAGTGCTCACAATCTGATTGATCCATAGAATCCTGCACTCCAGTATAAAGAAACTGAACTGTTCTATATGATGGTTAAATTTTTGTTTGTTAGAGAGAAAGGAAAGTGTCTCCCATGTTTATTCTGAAGTTCCAGGGAATTCAATAACACTTATTCCCAAGGAAGTATGCACAAGCACTTACATACTCAAGCAAGTCTCATTGTACTCAGCGCGATTTGTGTTAGAACTAACATATATATGCAAAATAATAGGCTGCAGAGGCATTTTCTTAAGTGACGTTAAAAGCATATTTTCAAAGCTTCTCACATACTTTGTGAATGATGGTGGTTTTAGATGCATAGGGAGCTAGTGCCTGAATAAATGGAGGGATGTGCATTAATGCAGATTTCCATAGACACTGTAATCTACAAATAGGTCTTTTGTGCCCCCTGTATGGGGACACATACAGGTAATGAAGGCTACAGGGGAAGAGAAGTAGAGCTGTGCTCCAGCATGTCTCCACCTCCACACAGTTTCCTATAAATGCTTTCAGGTCAAGCGTTTATCTGTCCAGAGAACAGACAGCTTCTGACTTTGCCTATCTTTCTACCTAAGCTCCCTCTATTAATCAGTTTCTTTGCTTGTCTCGTTCTTTCCCAGTTCTTGTCTCCCAGACTTCCATTCTCAACCGCGTTGGTATCTGTCTTGCGAGACACTGGAGGAGTGTGCCTTTGGGGATGAAGTCAAACTGTTGGAAGGTTACAGCTCCTGCTGTAAGGAGAGACATGTTTTGTTGCAGCTGGGGCAGATGAAGGCATCTGGTTGTGCTGCTTCAGGTGCACCATGGTGTTTCTTCTCTCTGTGCTCCTTCCAGCAGTCAGTCCTCCTCTGGTCACTGCTGTGGATGAATGAACTGACTGTCTGTCTCCAGGCACTGAAGTTTTCTGCAAGGGATTCCCACACAGTGGGGGTTGATGTTGCCAGCTTTCATGTCACATTTGCAGACATCTTTGTAACACAGAGTTGGTCTGCCAACAGCCCTGGTGCCTGAAGCCAGCTCCCTATAGAGCATGTCCTTGGGGATCCTGCCATCTTACATTCTGTGGACATCACAGAAGGCAACAAAGACATCACTGAGACAGGAGTGTGAAAATGCTGGGAATGTGGATTTGGGAGAACACATATTTGTTTGAGACTCTGTCTTGTCTGGTACTGGACAGCCCCTACCACCATACCACATTTTTCTGCATTCCCAGGAAGGTTGTGAGTGGGTTGGAGAAACCTTAAGAAGAGTCTTGCTGTGTCAGGCTGAAGGTCCTTCTTAGCCCAGCATGTCTCAGATGATTGTTGTGAGGGAGGGAGGACCTTGTAGGCTGCCTTGAGCTCATTGTAGGAAAGATATGGTATGGGCTGATTAGTTAGTTTAAATCAACTGATAGACCTTGCATCCATTATCATGCCTAAAGTTTGGCTGTGGCTGATGAGTGCTTGAGTCCAACAGCATGTCTTGCTTACCCCTGCCATAGTCACATCCCTATGGGAGCAGGTTTTTCAAATTCATTATGTGTTGTGGAGTGTGTGTACTCCCGCCCCTGCCCCATCTGAAACCAGTTGCAAGCCAGCTACATTGGAAGGAGGTTTATTGAGCTCTCAGTGCTTTGATGGGCCACAAGTTGTGCAGGTACAGCCCAGGACTTTCTGTGAGATCTAGCCGAGGACTTTTTAAATCCAGATCCTTTGTGCTCACAGCTTTCTCCAGGCCCATCTGCCTACATATTCGTGTTACAATATGCCCACTCACCATGGCACCATTTGTGTTTGGAACTTTGAAAACTCAACTGTTGTGAAGTTAAATTTGAAGGCAGCATGTACTAGAAGCTCAGAAATGGGGAGGCAAATCAACAGGATCCTATATGCACAATGTTCTCTTATGTCTCATCGTTATTAATTTTTAGTTCCTTTCATGATGCTCTTTTTCAAAGAGCTGACTCTTGATTTTCTACATTTAGAGCAAAGAGAGATTCAGAATCGGGATATCACTGTATAATGCATGCAATTTTTTCTAATAGCTTGTCATGACTCCTCATGTCCAGGGAATAAGGCCACAGGGCAGCCTTTACCAACCTGGTGCTCTTCAGATTTTGCTGGACTAAAACTCCCATCATCCGTGACCATTGGCCATGATGACTGGCCAGTGGAAGTTGGTTAGGATGTTGCACTAGTGCAGGGGTAGGCAACCTAAGGCGCGTGGGCCGGATGCAGCCCAATTGCCTTCTAAATCCGGCCCATGGACGGTCCAGTAATTGAGATGTTTTTACATGAGTAGAATGTGTCCTTTTATTTAAAATGCATCTCTGGGTTATTTGTGGGGCCTGCCTGGTGTTTTTACATGAGTAGAATGTGTGCTTTTATTTAAAATGCATCTCTGGGTTATTTGTGGGGCATAGGAATTCGTTCATTCCCCCCCCCAAAAAAAAAATATATTCCAGCGCACCACATGGTCTGAGGGACGGTGGACCAGCCCTTGTCTGAAAAAGGTTGCTGACCCCTGCACTAGGACCTAGAAGGGTGTAGTGGAAGGCTGTAGTTCAAATCCCCATGTAGCCATGAAGCTCCCTGGATCTCCTTGGGCCAGTCACCAAGTCTCATCCTAGCCTACCTCATGGGGTTAAGGATAGTAACAGAGATGGAAAGAGCTGAGTACACCATCTTCAGCTCCTTTGAGAAAAAGTGCAATGATAAATGAATGAATGCAATACTAATAATTAAATAAATCAGCCATGGAACTTTGCTGAGCAGTCGCACTCATTACTTCTATTTTGAATTACATTAACCTAACCTAGCTATGAACCACTGAGCAACCTAGCTCACGACAAATTTACAGTGTGACAAGACCTAGCATTGAACCACATTCAGCCACAGGTAAATCCTTGGCAACTTCTGTGAATCGTGGGAAATTCCACCCATGGGCTAATGAACAGTTCAAAAGACCTCTCTTCTATTCCAACACAATGTTGTATGTTTTAAATTATACAAAGGCTGCTAAGATTGATAGGAACAATGGGGTTGTTAAAAATACATTTAAACCAACAACAACAACCAAAAGAGAAAGGGGTGTATGCAAGGAAGAAGCAGAGGGATGGCAACAGGAGGAAAGATGGTAAGGATTAAAAGCTCAGTATGGAATATCCTCAGTCTCTTCAGAGTTCTGGCACTATGCATTTCAGATGTTGAACAGACTGAAATGACTAAAAAGAAAAATAGCACACAAAGGTGGTGGTGGGGAACAGTCTGATGAATCTATGCAATATCTATATTTTACTGTTATGAATGTATGCCATTTAAAATGGTTCCTGAGACTCTTTGAATTGAATTAAAGTCATTTTAGGGCTTTTGTGATGTCAAATATATTTTTGTGTTTGCTTGATGATCCTGTTTCAGCCATTCCAAAGCTGTTTAACATGTGCGGTGCACCAAATGTTTCCTAGACATCTGGGGAGCAGTTGTTTATACCTCCAAATGCCTGTTATTAATTGCATGGAACTCTTTATTTTATAATTAATATGTGCTTAGACGTTTCCAGTTTCAATCAGCATGCAACCATGTATCACCTAAACTTCCTGAGCTATAAAATGTCCAGATTGTTAAAAAAAAAGGTGGGGAGCCCAGCTCATGTCAGCTGTGAATACCGGGCGGTACAGATGCCCTCCAGGCAGAAGATGAAACTTCGATGGGTTAACTTGGGGAAGGGAAAGCAGGCGGGGAAGAAGAAAGGTTCAGATCAGATAGGTTCAGTCAGCTAGGATAGATTCACTCCCTAAGCCAGTGTTGGCCAAACTTGGGTCTCCAGCTGTTTTTGGACTACAACTCCCATCATCTCTTGCTTGTAGGACCAGGGGTCAGGGATAATGGAAGTTGTAGTCCAAAAACAGCTGGAGACCCAAGTTTGGCCAACACTGCCCTAAGCTGAAGATGCAAAGGGTTTTATAGAGTGGTACTCTGACTCACAACTATTCACTGCAACACAACTGGGTGACCTCTCGTTGGGCCTGTTACCTTCTCAACAGAGAACCTGCATGGCAGGAGACAGACATAGGTAGTTGATAGCCTGATAGAGCTGGCTTCAAACCCTGCACCTGAAAAGTTATAAGCATCCAACTGAGATTCACCAGCCAGCAACCTTCCCAGATAGATCCTCTGATAATCCACCTCTGGAGGGAATGGTTATGGCATTTCCAGGATGGTTTTCCCTATCTCGAAGCCAGGAACGGTCTACAGCAGTGTTACCCAAACTTGGGTCTCCACCTGCTTTTGGACTACAATTCCCATCAACCCTGACCACTAGTCCTGCTAGCTAGGGATGATGGGAGCTGTAATCCAAAAATAGCTGGAGACTCAAGTTTGGGAAACGCTGGTCTATAGTGTGGGTCATAGCAGTAGCATGCCACACTCAGCCAGACCTGTTGGTTTGTGTTGCCTGTGCAGTTTATGTAAAACAATCTCTTGGTGTGGTGATGTAGTCAAAAGGCCCCTTGGCCCCATGGGAGTGCAGTGAAGGCTGAAGGAATGAGGGTCCTATATATTAAGAGACCCCACAGTGAAAGGTCAGATCAGCATAAGAAGAGTCCTTCTGGACCATGCTATGGGTCCATCTGGTCTAGCACTTCATTCTCTCACAGTGTTCAACCAGTTGCCTATTGGAAGTCCACATGCAGAAATGAAGCCTGCACTCTTAAGGAAGCTAAGGATGAATTTCTAGGGCATTCACGAGCCTCAAGAGCCCCGTGTACCATTTCAGGCTGCCCTGAACAAGATGCAAGTGTTTCAGCTGGGCCACAGCTGGTCAGGAAATCACTGTATAGCAAAGCTGGGGAATCTGTGGCCCTCCAGATGTTGTGGAACTACAATTGCCATCTTTTCTAACCACTGGCCTGCTGGCTTGGGCTGATGGGAGTTGGAACCCCATGACATAAGGAGGACCACAGGCTCCCCATCATTGCAATAAAGTGTGTTATCTTCACAACCACCAGCACTGCAGGTTACAATGTAATACCAACATAAAAGTATGTTTGTAATAATTTAATTCAATTTTCCATTCACCTTTATATTAAAAGAATTAGCAGCATTAAAATGCTGTTGACTTGGTTTGCAAAGTCAGTTTTCATTTATTCCATTTAATGTTTACATCAAAAGTATCTGCACATGTTTTATCTAAACATTATTTCATACCTGAAGTAATTGTCTCCAGTACCTTGCCTAAACAATCCCATATATTGAAGGTGGTGAACCCATGGCCCACCAGATATTGTTGAAGTACAACTCCCATCATCCCTGACCACTGGCCATACTTCCTGGAGCTGATGGAAGTTGGAATCCAGCAACATCTGGAGGGTCTCAGGTTATCCTCCCTGGTCACATACAATACCAGCTCCTGGTCTTTGGAGATGCATACACACTCTAGGCTGCAGTCCTGTAACAGTGAACTCAAGATATACAGTACTTTTGAGTTTGTTGGAGGCAATAATGCTTCTGAATACCAGTTGCCAGAAAACACAGGAGGAGCAAGCCACAGGGAACTAAGATCCACCAGGATCTTATTTTCTTATGGTGAGAGCCAGTGTGGTGTAGTGGTTAAGAGCGGTAGACTTGTAATCTGGGGAACCGGGTTCGCGTCTCCGCTCCTCCACATGCAGCTGCTGGGTGACCTTGGGCTAGTCACACTTCTCTGAAGTCTCTCAGCCCCACTCACCTCACAGAGTGTTTGTTGTGGGGGAGGAAGGGAAAGGAGAATGTTAGCCGATTTGAGACTCCTTCGGGTAGTGAAAAGCGGGATATCAAATCCAAACTCCTCCTCCTCCTCCTCTTCTTCTTCTTCTTCTTCTTCTTCTTCTTCTTCTTCTTCTTCTTCTTCTTATGCATGATTAGATTGCAGTGTTGGAATACATGAGGATATAATCACCAATTATTTATAATAAAGAGTCCTTTTTCTTGCATAATGCTTCTCTTTTATCTGCTTCCAATATTGCTTTTGTCAATGCTCGGGATATAATTCCTGTTTATGTGGCTTAATATGTACGCAATAACTGACCAGTTAAATATCAGAAATACAATTTACATTTAAAGGAAAGAACCATTGCAGTCTACATGGTGTTTACCCTAATAATGCTCTTCACAGAGGTATTTGCAAGACAAATGGTTTCTTTGCAGGAAACAGCGGCCTTTCCTTCACTGTATAATGAGGATCCAACAAACAAAACGAGCTATGAATGCTTTTGCAGGTTTCTTTGCCAGCTGTTGCAAGCCCCAAGGTTTATACATACCAGGGGAAAGACTTGCATTAAACTTTGACCAAAAGAATATGAAGAGGAGGAAAATAAAAAAATAAAAATCACCAGCTTCCTCATAATCCTTTAAGAAACCACAATTAGGAAATATTTGAAACAAGGAAGGCCCATTTGGCACAAAGAGTAAGAGAGAGAAAATGATTCTCTATGCAGAAATAGTAGCTGATTCTCCTCAATAGCATGTTGATGTTCTTGGCTGAAAAGGCAGACAACCCTTTGGTTCCCACTGTCCTTGCTGGTGGGGTGGGGTACAGGAAGAGCATTTGCTGGTGGGTTTTTAATCCCCCTGGCCTTGTTAAATGTTTGATTCCTGGCCTCCCCTCCTTGATATTTGTGTACAATGCAAGATGTGCTTTCACACTCGGTGGTAAACCAAGTGCTTCTAATGACATCTTGGCTTTTTTCCCAGCCAATTCTGAGAGTGTGAACCCCCAGGTCCTTTTTTTCCAACACTTTATTTGCTGGGAGTTTGGATGTTTGATTGATCTATACAAAGCTGTTTTATCCTTCTTTAAAGGAAATCTGGAAGTTGATGTCTCCAGGGGAACCGAGAAAGCCCTGAAATCTAACAGTGTAGAGATGAACAAGCTTTGGGACACATCCCGAGGTTCTGCTGCATTCCTACCCCTGATACATGTTTGCTCTGGGGCAGAGGTAGTGGACCTTTTCAAGCCAGAGGGACCCATTCCCTTCTGGGCAACCTCCCAAGAGCCAAATGCCAGTGGTGGGTGGGACCAGAGGGAAAAGTGGGTGGAGCAACAAGTCTAAACATTTTCTTTAGTTGCTAGGCTAGTTCCCATGCATACTCACATGCACCTCTTTATCTGCCGCTTAGACAAGCCAGAGACATTGTCAGAGTTCAAGGAAGAAGAAGAAGAAGAAGAAGAAGAAGAAGAAGAAGAAGAGTTTGGATTTGATATCCCTCTTTTCACTACCCGAAGGAGTCTCAAAGCAGTTAACATTCTCCTTTCCCTTCCTCCCCCACAACAAACACTCTGTGAGGTGAGTGAGGCCGAGAGACTTCAAAGAAGTGTGACTAGCCCAAGGTCACCCAGCAGCTGCATGTGGAGGAGCGGAGACACGAATTCGGTTCCCCAGATAACGAGTCTACCGCTCTTAACCACTACACCACACATTGCAGCCAAGCAGAAACACCCAAAAAGGCCAGATAGTGGTGTGCATGTAAGCCCACCAGCAGAGGAAGGGACCTCCATGGGACACTTTGTCCAGAACCCTCTCAAACCTGGAGGTGGTCCTGGGATCACATGCCTCTGATTTGGTTAAGAAAATTTCTGACTGACTCTTCAATAGATAATAATAATAATCTCAGATCTGGGTACAGTGTAATAAACATAATAAAATATAAGCTATATAAAACTGGCAAGGGCTGTAGCTCAGTGGTAGAGTATCTGTTTTCAATCCCTGGCATCTCCAGGGGAAAAGACCACTATCTGCAACTCCGGAAAGCCACTGCCAGTCAGTGCAGACAATACAGAGATAGATGGGCTAGGGTGCCAACACGCTGGGTAGACGGGGAGGAAGAAACAGTGTTGCTGCAGCTGGGGAGCTTTGCCGCTAAGAGGCCATTAGGGAGTTTATCCACCACCATCTTCCTGTGGGGGAATTAAGAGAAGTGATATTCACTCTCTGTAAAGAGGTTGGATTTCTGGGGAGCAAATTTGCTCAAATTTCTGTTCTGTATCTGCTGCAGGGGAGTAGCAAGGGGGGGCATAGGGGGCGGGCCACCCCAGTTTCCATAATGGAGGGGGTGACAAATTATCAAGGAACAATTACTGCCCTACTAGGGCAGTTCATAAAAAAAACTTTTAAAAAAATGCCTGCTCCAAAGGTCTTATCTTACTTTACTAGGGATTATATAGCTATATATGAAATTTCATGCATATCGGTTAATACCTTGACCCTCCTCCACCAAAATAGCTGTTTACTTGGCTGTTTTCCTATGTCGTGAAGGCTGAAATTTCAGTTCAGTGGAGCACTTACTGTTCCAACCCTAACCCTGTGGAAAGCCATCTAATTAGACTTTAATTTGATTGTGAGATGTTTTTAGGAGGTAATTTAATTATTGTTTGATTTTATACCAATGTTATGTATCTGATGTTAGCCACCCTGAGCCCGACTTCAGCCGGGGAGGGCGGGATATAAATAAAAGTTCTTTATTATTATTACTTGTTATTATTCCTTTGTAAGAAAATATGAAATAACATAAAACCATTTTTGCAGGGGGGGAATCAATGGGGGGGTGTCAAGAAATTTTCCGCACCGGGTACCACCTGACCTTCCTACACCTCTGATCTGCTGAACCAATTGACTGTGATAGTTGCATTTTTATTCTTTTAGAAACCACATTTGGGGGGAAAACATTCTGATAGAGGGCAGTGTGAATAAAGAATTACTATTATCTTGCTAGGATAATAAAAACTGGAAAACATCATTCACAGCTCATGTACGGTACAGCAACACGAGCTTGTTAGTTTGCTGATCTTCCCTTATGACGTCCCCCTTGACAATGACACATGCTTGTAAAATGGTTGTATGCATGTTCCAAACAAGAGCATGGCAAACATCATTGCACTGTTCAATTCCTTGTTGGGCTCTGTCTCTGTTCTCAGTGTTTGTTTGAAGATCAAGGTTGGCTATAGTGCTTCAAAGAATAATTTCGGAGCTATAGAAACAAATGCCTTGTTAAGCCTTCTCTCTCTCTCTCTCTCTCTCTCTCTCTCTCTCTCTCTCTCTCTCTCTCTCTCTCTCGTCCATAGCAAAGAGGGACCTATGGGCCTCAAACAAAATGATCCCACATCCATCATGCTTCACTCAGTGTGCCATTGAGGCAACTTAATTGACAAGGAAACCACAGGAACCAGTTTTCTGCTTTACAGAGCCCAGCAGTGACCAAGGAACTTGGTTGAAGACTATAGTATCAGTGGCTGAGAAGCTGGGCCAGGTTTCTGGCTTCGGGCCTTCTGATGGTCTATAAAGGTCTACTGAACTCAAGGAGCCCACCAAACGAAATCACACAGCACCAGAGCTCATACAACCAGAGCCATGATCATGATGGGTGTCTTTACCCAGATCCAAGGATCCAAGTGCCTCTGCTATTACCTCACTAGTCCATGGTGCAGGGACTGCATGAGTCAGGAGCCTACAGAGCACAGAAGATCACAGATTCAGGCTAGAGGGTTGGCCCTTTAAGAGCCTGCAGTTCCCCAAAAAGGTAGATCACAGGAGAGGTGGACTGGAGGCAGAGGCTCAAAAGACTTAAGTTCTTAGCCAATCCTTGCTCATTGCTCATTATAAGCTCTCCCAAGTGCTGAATCATGCACCTGTCTTGTTTGGTAGGCTCATCCATGGGACAAGAACATGACACTCTGCTGTTGAACATCACTTAGATGTCTGGCCAGAAGGAGTAACAAAAGGAAGACATAAAAAACTATTTATTTTCTTCCAGGTTCAAGTGATAAGCCCTTCTGAATGAGTAGTCTCTCAATGACTCTGTGATGTTTTACTTTGCATTATACAACATTCACCCTCCTCCAAACCCCCACCCCCACCCCACCTTGCTACCCCATTAATAGGTTGCAAAGTTGGAGGAAGGGCATTTCAGTGATGAATTGTCTGTCTTACTTAGAGCTCATCCATACTTCTGTTTACCCCACTGCCTTCCCCCAGAAAAACCCATGGTTTAGCACTGAATTGGAACAAATGGCAATTGGGTTTTCTGCAGATTGTTGTTTGTTCCAATTTAGCACTAAAGAATAGGTTTTCAAAGAGAAAGCAGTGGGGCAAAGACAAAACCACTTCAGCCCATGTCTAGGAAGCACAGAACAAGTGGAAAACCACTCTGACCCATGCTTTCTAGACTTAGCTAGCCATGGCAATCATGCTCATTGCTGCTGGTTGATACTTTCTCCAAAGTTCCTGCCATTCCTACACAGGGATGAATGAAGTATTGCTTTCTGCTTCTGCTTCTCTTATGACATCATCCTAAAGACAAATCAGAGTGAAGGTAGGAGCAGGAAGCAACATTTCCTTTCCTTATTATGGCATCTTATGTTAGGAAGATACTTTGAATAAATGTCCTAACATGGCTGCTGCAAAGAATGAAAAAAGTGAGTGGGTATTATGCCCAAATTCGAGCAAAAGAGAGAGGGAGAGAGAAGCTCTACTATAATTCTCAGAGCCCGCTTCTGCTCTTTATTTCCTCTGATTAACTGGGGAGATTAATAATAATAATAATAATAATAATAATAATAATAATAATAATACAAACACTTTTTTTAAAAAAAAACTGCAGGTGGCAAGGGACATTTGAAAATAGTAATGCTGTTTGTGAGTGTGTGGAAGAAGAGAAAATGTCAGTTCTAAGATGTCTAAAAATAAATGAATTTTGCTTCATTTTCTGCCTCTAGATCCAGGATGTGGATCCTGTGGCTTTCAGGTGTGATTTTACTCCAACTCCCATCAGCCTCAAACAGAATGGCCAGTGTTAAGGGAAGATGGGAGTTGTAGTCCAGAAACATATGGAGGTTCACAGGTTCCACATTCCAGCTTTAGTATGTCTGGGTGTCTTCATATGCAAAGATATTCAGTAGATCTATTAATTAATTGTGAATTCACTAAATTGAACAATTAAGAAAATTAAGAAAATATCTCTAAGAATAGCCTTACTATAAAGATTCAGATCAGGGCTGGATCTTGGATGGAGCAAGATGTTTATTTATTCCATTTTTAAAACAGCAACATGCCCTTCTTGCAGAAGGAAGCTCAGAGTGGCATGCTTTGATATTTTTATGAACTAGTGGTACATACCGGTAGATATATTTATAAATTAATGAATGAAAAATATACGATCCTCCACACACTGATTTTATTCTCACAGGTGGATAAGGCTGAAAGATAAAAACTGGCTCAATGTCCAGCCTCTCCCCAAGTGGATGCCTTAGCACAGTAAACTCTGGCTTAAAACTATCATATTGATACTCCTTTAGATCTTCCCCAGGATTCCACTTAACTCTGATATAACTCACTTATGGTCCAGCACTGGCAGTCAAGACAGACAACAACAAACAAATTAAACTGCATTGCAATCAGGAGATGCCCGGGGAAGTAAACAAGTGTTCACAAGCACAAGCTAAACAGGAAGGGTTGCTTTTTAAAACATAAACACCCACGATTACATTAAATGTTAATGTTCAATTGAGCATCAGCCTGCCTCTATTGGTGCCTAAATATAATGACCTAAGTTGCTTCCATGATGGTCCCAAACTTTGACATCATCCATACTGCATGTTGCCTTTCAACATCTCCAAGCCCTTTACAAGTGCAGTAATTAATGGAATCCTGCAGTATCCTTCCACGATAGGGCGCCACTATAACCATCTTTCAGAATAATTTGATGCCCCAGCTGGGGACTTCTCTCTCAGATAACTGAGAAGCTAAATTGTAGAGAGCTTCCAAAATTACCAAGGAAAACAGTGTGCTATTATTTCAGGAACAGAGAAAACAAGTGTTTTGATTTTCTTTTCTTTTTTTCTTTTTTAAGTCTTCTCATTGGGATTTCAAATGCTGAACAAAACACAAATGGGCAGCAAAGCTAGGGTATTCGTTGTCATCTTAAACAAAATCTCATTGTTGCATTTAAATCTACAAATAGTGAGATTTGCCAACCCACAGAAATAAGTGATTAGGGTGGAAGGGTGGGTCCATACGGCTCCAGCTTCCATGGTCATTGAACACTCATTTTGCATGTGCACACTGAGGAAATGACTTTAGATACCAAAGAACATTTATTTATTTTAAATATTTCTTTTTCTCCTTTCTTTCAGTAGAGCGTTTTCAAAGCAGCTTGCAGTTATCCACAACAAGTGCTTACATGTCTGAGTGTCACACACACACACCCCTCCCCTTTCATCTACTCTTTTACCAACCTTGCACATCTGGGCATCTGTGCTCAAGTGTAATAGCCGGCTGTGTGTGTGTGTGTGTGTGTGTGTGTGTGTGTGTGGTGCTTTTTAAGTTTTATAAATAATCTCTTGATTTATAACACAGAAGAAGCTGAAGAAAATAAAAGATGGTTTCATAGAGAAGCCCTGCTGATCGGCTGCTGATACATGAAAAGATGGATGAGAGACACAATCAGCCCCAAAGACATCAGAACATTATGCCAGGCAGGGGAAATGCACCCCATCCCAAACCTGAATGGCAGACAAGATAAATCTCTGTTCACACTCTGATGTGTTGAATTGCACAGACGGTTCTAATAAGATGGGGAGAGATGAGAAGGCATTCCACTGTGCCCTAGCGAGGTCCTTTACAAAGTGTTAATAAAAGAGCCTCGTGGACATATCACTTAGCAATATTGCGTTACCCGCCCTACTGCATGCAGCTGCGTGGGTGGCAAAAAGGGAAATGTGCTGATCCTGTCCCCCTCCCCCACTTTTAGCTGCAACTTTTAAGGAGCCAGACAGCAGAAGTCCGGCAAAGAAATAGGCACCACAGTCTCTCCAGAGTTTAATACCACTCATCTTGTATTCCTGCAAATGAAGAGGTGCTGATGGAAGAAAGGTGGGCCTGCACAACCTGTGGGCCACTAAGCTACAACCAGCCAGGCCACAATATATGGGGGATCTCAGGGGGGGGGGGTCTTCAAAAAGTCCCACTGCTTATGCTAGCAATAGACGAACAGTTTTACTCTCATTGTGGCTTCAGTTTCTGAAGTGCCTCTTTGCGGACATTTTGTGTAGAATTTGTAACTTTGCCTTGATCTTAGATATTAGTTGACAGAATCAGTTGTGTAAATGCTTACATAGACAATGAATTCCCATATAGTCACCTCAATGTCTAAAGGGCAACACTGTGATCAGAAGAAAGCTACTACAGAAGAAAGCTACTACAGAATGCTGCTTTGTGCTGCATATATATTGATTTGAAATACACAGATACACTACACCCTGCTCCTTACAAGCTAGATTCTGGACATGAAATTTCAGCACAAATGTAAAGGTGCCACAGCACTTCTGTAAGAATCTCTGACTAGGGCTTTAGCAAGTCACCTGCAGATGGGAGCTTATCCCAATGAATTCCAGGTTAGGAATGATTGGGAAACAGACTGGAAATAGAACTGGCAAGGTCATAATGCCACTATAGAAATCAATGTTGGGACTACACTTGGAATACTATGTACAATTCTGGTCACTGCATCACAAAAAAAGGAAATGGTGTAGAAAAGGGCAACCAAAGTTATCAACGGGATACAATAATTCCAATACGTGAGGGGCAGGAGAGGCTAGTAAGGAGATTAAAGAGGACATGATACAGATGTATAAAACTATGCAATGTAGAGCAAGTGGATGTTGCAAGATTCAGAACAGGAAAAAGAAGTACTTTTCCACATGAAGCATAGTTATGGCCACCAACTTGGACAGCTTTAAAAATGAATTAGACAAATTCCTTGTAGATAAGGCTATCAACAGCTATGCTTAACTTTCACTGTCAGAGGTAGTATGCCTCTGAATGCCAGTTCCTGGGAATCAGAAGTGGGTCAAGTGCTATTGCACTCAGATCCTTCTCATGGGCATCCCATAGTCACTTGCTTGGCTGCTCTGAGAACAGGACTATGATGGGCCTTTGGTCTGATCCAGTGGTGCTCTTGTAACATTCCAGAATTGTATTTCAGCCATTAAAAATCTCTTGCTAACTTAACTTAATAAATAGCTACTTAGCATTCATTTACATAGTGCTCTTTTAGCACTCAGAGCACTTCATAAACATTATGGCAACAACCTTGAAAGATAGATAAACATTAAAGGCACAGGCAATGGATGAGGGATAATTGCACTATGGCGACCTAGTGAGTGAGGCAAGATTCAATCCAGGGAGTCTTGGTTTGCAGCTAATACTTTTCACCATCTTACTGCACAAGCTAAACCCTAAAGCCGGTGCATGGTAATCTGGAGATCTGAGAGATTGCAAAGAAGCCTAGGGGAGAAGGGAATCTGTTAGATGTTCAGAGCATGCTCTAGACTAGAGCTAGTTGGGAACATAATTACCTCATCCCCTGTTTTCAGGTGGGGAAAAGAAACTCACAGAGAGAAACAATTCTGGTACCTCACAGAACTCCAAGCCCCCACAGGAGTCCAGTTCTGAAGCATGCAGCCAACACTCTCCTAAGTGCCAGTTCAATAGCTTTTCTATAATACCCTCTGCATGATGCAGCGCCTATCTGTGTCACTTCCCCTTTCTCTCTCTGCCTGTGTTTTCCCAGCTGTAAAGCACATAGCATGCCAGCTACCTAACAGGGCTATTGAGAAGCTTAATGATTGACTGATGCTTTTAAAAGTATTTTGGATGAAAGGTGTTGTGTAGGTACAATGAATTATTGTTTGGCATGAACAGCTCTCACGTGCATGGTGCTGGGAATCCAAGCTGTCTGTCCCTCAACACAACTGTCAGCTCTGGACTGATTGCAAAATCTTTATTATTAGTAACAAGGTAAGAAGCCAAGTGAATGCAGCTTGATTTCGGAGCCCTGGCTGCCGGTGAGAAAGATACAGGGTGGAGAAGCTAACTTCTTTTTAAACCAGTAATCAGAGCAAATTTTCTGTGGAAATCACTGAGCACAAATGAGTAAGAGAAGCCATGGGATCAGCCATTAGAATAAAAGCCTGGCTTTAAAGTCTGTTCCTCTCACATATATACTGATACTAATACTGGTTTGTATCACCTCCTTCATATCTCATCATAAACACATCCCAGTTCTGCACACATTACCCCTCTCATACCATGCACACCCATCAGAGATTTAGCTGCACACTTAATCAATTCCTCACTTTAAAAAGTGTTTGACAGCAGATCCTTTTCCATGGTTGTAAGTGGAATAACTCTGGAATAATAGTAGCAAGAGCCAAGGTCTGATGACAGGTTAAGTTGGAGTCACTTTTTACTGAGTCATAGAATCATGGAATTGTAGAGTTGTAAGGGACCAGATCATCTAATTCAGGCATAGGCAAACTCCGGCCCTCCAGATGTTTGGGACTACAATTCCCATCATCCCTGACCACTGCTCCAGGTCTGGCATCTGGAGGGCCGGAGTTTGCCTATGCCTGATCTAGTTCAACCCCCCACAATGCAGGGATAGTCTCATGTGTATGTGTGAATTACACATATGGTGGGGGGGGGGTCAAAGAATCCACTGGTTATTTGGCTTGGCTCAATATGCCTTCCTTGGTTAACTCCAGTGAAGATGGTTGCATGTGCTGTTTGATTACACTGCCTTTCTAGGAGCAACATAATGGATTTCTTTTCCCATTCTGAAGATGTGGCAGAGAGTAGCACTTCAAAGCATTGGGTGTTGGTCCATTTGGGAAAATGGGGAACTGTCCTACCAGCCTCAGCCTGCTCACTGCCAGTCCTCACCAATAAAGTGTTCTTGCTTTCTTATACTTTCCCCCCCTCCTCCCTAGCTGTAGAAGGATAGGGACAAAACTAGAATTAGCTAACTCTGCCTGTCAACGGCTCTGTGCCACTTGCTGCTGTTCTCCCTGCCTTCTGCCCTATGAATCCCAATGGGCACCAGCTGCTTCAAATTTGAATACCACCTGGGGTACAATCCACCGAGAGTGTCTATGCTGCATACCCCATTGAAATGAATTGAAATGCCACAAAAGCACAGCTGTGCTTACATAGCCCTTCCTCTCTTGAGTGGGGCATGCACAAGAGAGGTTTCCAAGTATACTTACTCATAGGCTGCTAGTACAGCATGTGTTCTGCAATAGCTATTTATTGACAGGTGAAGACTTGGGAATGTGAAAACATGAAGTAGCTGTCCTTAGTGCTGAACACAATCATACTGATTCCAAACACAGGCTACCTTGCTTATACAACTCCACGTGGAGTCTTTGGTACACATCTATTCATCCCCAAATCATAGTAAGGGTGGCTTCAATTTGGTGCTTTACTTATTTATTTGCTGTATGTTGGGGTTGGGTTGGTGCTTGAGTTGGATGTGCTCCTGAAAAGAGAGTTTTGTTGCTGTGTTGGAAGGAATAAAAGGAGGGTGGGTGGGTGGGTGGAACATCTGGAGGGCCACAAATTCCATAGCCCTGGGCTACAATAATAACAGGTCTGGCATTGTGGACTCCAAATCAGAAGGATAATTAAGCCTATCATGCAGTTTAGTCTTACAACCTAAATGATCAGGGCCATTTGCTGCAGCCCTGTGAAAAGTTCTGCAGAGGAAGGTGTAAGGTGTTTTTTTAAAAAATAGTATACTTAAAAATAAATTGAATATGTTTGGCAAATTTATTACATTTACTGCTGGAAAACAACCCCCACCCTCCAGATGACTCCCCAACTACAGAGACAGCTTGGATGCTGATTACTTCTTAACTCCCATGGATCAGAAATCCAGATTATTGTGGACTAAAGAGTGTTCCACTAAAATGTCACTCATTAAGTTATGGAAATTCTAAGAGAGGCTGAGGAATATTAGCATAACACATTAATTACCAGTGACAAGCTGCCCAAGAGACACCAGAAATATTTGTTCATAAGCATCCCTTATGCAATCCATGGGATACTCATTTCATTTGCTGGGCAAAACATTTTCCCTTGATATGATGGGAAGGTCAATAACATGGAGACCCGTCAAGAGTTCTGGGCCATTCCCAAGTGGAACAAGATGGAGGAGTGGTTTTAGTCTTCCTTGAGCTCAAAGTTTCCTTCAGTCCTTTGTGGCTTGGTGCCATCAGGCTGCATTTAACTAGCTGGTTGAGGTTCTTAACACTCTGGTTCAGTTTTGATCTGGACTTTCATGCTCCCGCCTACACCCCATTTCCTCAAAGGAGCAATTTCTTGGTTGTCACAGGTTTGCTAGCTTACCTTGGGATATGCTTGTACAGTACCGCAATTCTGAACATTCAGGACACATCCACCTTGAAAAGTCATGCAGCAGCTTCAGCCTTTACTGTCCTGGTATTCTTCATCTAATCAAACTGAAGATTTAAGTCAGGGGTGGGGAACATCAGGCCTAGGGGCCAAATGTAGCCTTCCAGACCTCTCCTATCTGGCCCTTAGGACTCTCCCCAAGCCACATCCCTTTTCAGGCAATACCCATCACCAATCCATCAAAGTGTGTGTGTGTGTGTGTGTGTGTGTGTGTACAAACATGTGTGTGTGCCCGCACACACACACACACACACACACACACAAACACATACAGCAAGGAGGGCATATTCTCTGCCCATTTGGAATCAGATATTTGCAATAGATTCAGCCATGAAAGGGAACAAGCTTCCATGTACCAGGGCAGTATACCTCTAAATTCAGAGGGTGGGGAGAAGCTGTATATAATGTTGGCCCACTTACAATAAGAGACACATCAGAAATCTTGGTTTAATGTTTACATAAATTCAGTTGATTAAATAATTTACTTAATAAAACCCAGTTGATTAAGATTTTTTTAGCTGAGTGACAACCCTAATTCTCTTATCCATCTTTATTAAGCAGCTTGCTCAAAAGATAAGCAGCCACTTTATTAAAACACACACACACACACACGGTCTCTTGAGTGGCTTCTGCATCAAACAGTTGTCACTGTATTTTAAGACCTGACATTACGCAGCAGGCAGTGAAAACTGGATACTCATTAACTTTGCCAAAGAAACAGGAGCAGCCACTATAAAAGGTAGTGAAACAAATCTAACATTGGGTATGTGTCATTTAGGGAGCTGCAAAGTTTTGATGATTTCCCCTCGCTGTTTGGTTCCCCCCCCTTCCTCCTCCACCTCCTCCTCTCTCCCTACTTTTGCTTCAGTTTTATTTTTACATCATGGAGATGGGAAGAAGAAGCCACTCTTGAAAGGCCTGTTTCATAGAATTCAATTGATAATCCTCATTCTTTCTTGCGTCTCTGTCACTTAATAGAAAGCACACAGAAGTTGAATATTTGATCTCAATCCATCCTGAGTTTTCCCTTTGATCATCCTCTCAGACTCTCTGCCGTTCTTCCAATGGAGACACTTCTTAAATAAGCAAGTCAGATGAGAGGGGGGAGAGAGAGAGAGAGAGGGAGAGAGAGGGAGGGAGGGAGGGGGAGGCAGGGAAGGAGGGAGAGATGAGATAGAGTTAAGGGGCTGGGTGTTTGGGTCCAGGCCCAAATGAAGACAAGATTTTACAAACCAACAACTGGGGGAGAATTGTTCCCACTTCACAGGAATTCTGAGACCTACAAAGCAGACTACGCATTAACTGCATTGGAGGATAGTGTGTTCTGTGACTGTTTCAAAGGAAGTCTAACAAATTGGCACCTCTCAACTTAGAAGTGCTTGTGGAGGAGGGAGAATTCCAGAGTCTGGGGGGCAACCAATGTCCTCACACATGCACATAGGAACAATGGAAGCTGCCCAATATCAAATCAGACCAATAGGCCATCTTGCTCAGAACTGTTTACTCACTGACTGGCAGTAGCTCTCCAGGGTTTCAGATATGAAATCTTTCCAACCCTGCTTGGAGATGCTTCGACCTGGGAGCTTCTGCATATAAAGCATGTGTTCTACCACTGAGCCACATCCCTTCTCCAAGCTGTGTTCCTTTCTCACAAGGCCCCAATGAGCACTCAAAGACATCCCCTGGATGAAGTGATGCTTTCCCAACCTCATTGCCAGAAAGCTTCAAGTCACAAAGGGAGGGGAGCATTACTTTGGCTCAGGAGGTTTCTTCCTTCTGAATACTAGTTCATGGGCAAGAGTGGCATAGCTACGACACTCCTTGGCTTGCATTTGGAGTGGGCTGGCCATTGAAAGGCTTGGATCACTGAGATCCCGCCCTCCTCTTTTCAGCATCACCTGGTCTACTGTTATCAACTGTTTTCAGTGCTTCAGTTACGTCAAAGACATTACAGTGGATCCTCGGATTATGTTACCTTTAGGTAACGTAACTTTCGGGTTGTGAACATGGCAAACCCAGAAGTGTATATTTCTGGTTTCGTCACGTGCGCATGCACAGAAGTGCTCTATCGTGCCACGTGTGTGCGCAGAAGCAGCGCCTGATGTTGCAGACTTTTCAGGGTACATAAGGACCCCCAGAACGAATTAAGTTCGTATCCAGAGAGTCCACTGTACTGGTTTAACTTTCCTTAACTCCTTCTTCTTCTTCAAAGTAAGCCACCACAGAACAGTTTGAGATATAGTAGAATAAAAGAAGGACTAAATAAGGGCTGTTGAAGCTGTGAGTTTTCATCCCTCATAGTAGTTGTGCCTCTCCTTTGCTGCAAGTTTCAGCCAGACACCAATATCTGGTATTTACATGCAACAGTGCCACATACTATGGGTTGCGTTACTGTTGCCTAAACAACATTCACTGTAAACAGCCATTCCTAGAAAAAAATAATTCCCCCATCCCTTTCCTGGTGTTATACAGTTTTTCTCTCTCTCCAACAAGCAATGGAGTTTATTATTACCTCCACCGCAGAACCATCAGCGGCAGCTGGCTGCAATGCTAATGTGCCGTGATTCCACAGCTTGGCGTAATGGACATTGCAGCTTGAAAATTAACACTGCATCTGCTTCTCGCTGCAGACGCCGGAGCGAGTGGGCTGTAATTTCATCTCCAATCCCCCAAATAATGTTTGTTGTCATGCTGTAATCTTGGCAATCAGGGTAACAGCTGAACAGATCGTTTCGTCTGAAATATTTGCTAAACACATGAAGACCTTGAAACCACACCTCAGCGTGTGTGCATTGTGAAACAGCGGCATTACAGGCTGTAGCAAATGAGAATGAGATTCCACAATAAACAAGGGGAGGGTTGCTTCCACCAAGTTATTAAAGACGGCAACTCGCCCCCCCCCTTCCATGCCTCCTACCGGCAGGGAAAAGTTCAGGCCCCTTTGGAGGTTTGATTAGCACAAATGCTGCATCACCGTGAAAGCAATATCTTTTTTCCTGGAAATTAAGTAAAATGCATATGCAGGGGTATTATTATTTCTTTAAAACAGAACTTTAATAGCTGCAGGAGTCAATTGGCCAAATCGTCTCTAGATTGATTAACTGGTGAATCCCCTGCTAACCAGCCTATCACTTCCGCTCATCTAGCTGTAAATAGCCTGAACCACAACAAAAATAAATTGGAATTGCAGCTGCTACCCAAGGAGGTGAAATCAAATTGAGGATGGGGAGGGAAGCATTTAGTTTATGAAAAACTATAAGCCACAGAGCCAAAACTCAGTTTCCAATTCTGCCATAGATATACACACTATACCCCTTAGCAAATAATTGTTGCCAATGGCCTCAGGCAAATCCCTGATCTGGGTGTCATACTTTTGCACACTTGCCAACTTTGGAAGATTCCCAAAAGGGGAAATTTAGGCTAACTTGTCTGACATTGATATCTTCACTGGAGGCTGTGCTTTGGGTGCCCCAGCTTTCTAAGGCTTATGTGAAGGCTTCAAGTGACAGGGTCTTTTCTATGGTGATGCCCCAACTATGAGACACCCTCCCGACAGGCATTATTTTATTTTCGAAAACGAGAATCCTTTATCCTCTTGCTTATTTGGCAAAACGATAAATTGATTTACTTCCATCTTCACTATGTAACTCTTCCCTCTTTCTCGGGGGTAGTTGGTCTGACATCTATAGCACTTAGATCTTCACTCAACACTCACCCACTCCAGTTTTAAAAGGACATTTGTGGTAGAGGGTAAATGAGACTGGTTTCCTCTTTACTGCTTTCATGAACCTGATGTGATCTCTGCTGTTTTGCAGAAGCAATAGCCCACCCAAGAGAATGTCAATGGAAGTTTCACTCCTCTTTGAAAATTCTCAAATGCAGGGCTTTTTTTCAGCCAGAACTCAGTTCTGGCACCTCTCAGGTGGGTGCCATTGCCATTATAAGAGAACAAGGGAGGCGTTCATGGTGAGTTCCAGAACCTACATTTTCTAGAAAAACAGCACTTCTCAAATGCAATTTCTTTTCTCATTGATTGATGGAGGATTGTTTGAGTGGGGGATTCAGGATAAATTTTGGGAACAGCACTGTTCTGTACATGTAGATTGGCTCTAAAGAATGTCCAGATGGCAGCTTCCTTTAGTCTGAGCTAAGCAATGAAAAACTCTGTCCTACTGTCACAAAGAAAAATATCACCCACTGGGTACCATTGCACACACTTGAGATCTAAGTGTAACTAAGGTTAATGAAGAAATTCAATTCAGTTCATATTGAAATGCAGATTTACCTAATTTATGCTTTGCAAAGCAATATGTGGACCAAATCACACCCATCCTTTAAAAATTGCACTTCTCTGAATTTTGCAATCCAGTTCTCCAGCCAAGAATGATATACAGTGGTACCTCTAGTTGAGGACTCGATCCATTCTGGGTGCCATTCTCACCCTGAAAAGTCAGCAACTAGAGCGTCGCTTCTGCGCATGTGTGCGGTGTGATGGAACGTTTCTGTGCATGCGCGAAGCACACAGATCGCTTCCACGCATGTGCATGCTGTGAACCCGGAAATAAACACTTCCAGGTTTGCCGGGTTTGTAACCCAAAAAGACGCAACATGAAGCAAACGCAACACGAGGTGTGACTGTACCCAAAAAAAGCAAATGGCAGAGTAAAGTGTGCATGGAAACACATGCATTAGTAAAAATAACATACAAAAATCCATTATATCAGGGGGTACTTGTTTGTAAATATGTGTATGTGAGGCAAAACTGTATACAGAAATATTTTTATTAGGAGAAATTTACAGTAAAATGCTGATAAATTTTCATGAGGATTTAACAAAAAAAAACAAAAAAACAACAACCCACAAATCAATAGATTTGTCCATTTCTTCATGCAACAAAATGTTAGGGCGGGGGACCAGCAGAGCCTGACTTACATTACAGGTGACGCAAGCAATATTATAAACAAAAACTTGACAGGAGCGTGTGGAATTTCACAAAAAAATGAAGAGGGTTAATGCTTTCCTACTAAGTTTTTTTTTTTTTTTTTGCTGGAACTCCACCCTCATCACCAAACCTTTTCCCTTCTCCTATGTAGTTTTGTGTAGGTAAACATACAATTCTGCATAGGGAGCTTCCTGGGTGGCGGACTAATATAAGGAGAAGAATCAAGTACACATACACTGTCACTTCTCCATGTAAACATGCCTGTCAAGAGGGGGAAAGAAAATTCCAACCCATTAGAGCACTGTGTAGATTTGTCTGCAATATGTAAGCACTGTCGGCTGATGAAGAAATGAATCATAGCCAGGGGAAGCCAATGTGTGTGTGTTTAATCCTCTCTCGAATATTAGAATAAGACTTCACAGTCACCTAGTGAGTTTGATTAGGCCCTTGTGGTCTCTTCCAATTCTATGATTCTATGATTCTAAGATTCAAGAGGACAGCTTCTCCATCACATATGGAATCCACTGCCACAAGGTGTCATCATGGCCAGTTGCTCAAATTACTTTAAGAAGGATTAAGCAGGCTAACAGAGTGCACCTTTGTCTATCAGCTGCTGCTAGACACGGAAGCTAAGTGGAATCTTCCAGCTCAGAGACTGTGCACTGGGAAGCAGGAACAGGTGAGGGGGCTGTTGCGTTAAGGATTTCTGAAAGGCATCTTGTTGGCCACTGTGTGAAATGTGATGTTGGACTAGACCGGGGGTCTGCAACCCGCGGCTCCGGAGCCGCATGCGGCTCTTTTGCACCTTTGCTGCGGCTCTGGGCAGGGCTGGTGTGTTTAGCGCCGAAATGTAGGGGGCGCTGCGCCGCGCTGCTGGCCCGCCTGCGCCCACCCACTTCTCTACCTTGCCGGCGGCTGTGCTGCTCATGCGTGCCTCGTTTCGTGCCAGCGCAGGCGCAGCAGCAGACCGCAGCAGCTTCCCTCCTTGGCGCCTGTCCCGGCGCTTGTGTTTGGCTGCTGCTGGTGGAGCTGCTGGCTGCTGCGATTCGACGAGGCGCGACGACTCGACGAGGTAACGAGGCAGCTGCGGGCTGGGCCAGGGGCGGCGGGCGGCAGGCGAGGGGGGAGCCCTCTTTTAAAAAAGTGGAAGGGCCCGGCTCCAGGACACGTGGCAGTCTGGGAAGGAAAAGGAAGCCCGGCTGTTCAGCTAAGGGCGGCCCAACGGGATGAGATGGGCACGGGAAAAAGCTCAGGGGATGACCGGTCCCGGGCTCTGTTTCAGGGGCGCGCAGGAGACTTCCCTTAAGCAGCGTGGCAAAAGGGGCCCGAGCATGGGCGTACCGACGGGGGGGGGCAGGAGGGGGCAGCGCCCCCCTAGAAGCGGGAGTCCCATGGACTGAAAGAAGGGTTTTATCCATTCTGAAGGAATGTTTTCCCGTGCCTGCAGGGGGGACGTGATCAGCCCCCTGCTTCAGCCCCTCTCAGCTGCCTTGCCCAGCCCCTCTGCTGGCCAGTAGTGATTGGGGCAGTGTGCATGCTGTGTGCTTTTGCATAAGTTTGCTAAACTTTTAGGGTTGCATTTGTGCTGTTCATGGGGTGGAAGTATTCTGGGGGGTTGGATTTCCCCTTCTAGATTTGCCCCTGCAGCGTCAGGCATTCGGACGGTTCCTTTAATACAGTGCTTGTTGTTTGGCTGGGGGGGGGGGAAGAGTTTTGTGATATTTTGCCATTTTGCCTTCATTACCTGCTCTTCATTACCTGTCTAAATTGTGCTATGAGCTTCTGGGTGTTTATATTTTTGTGGGCCGCAATGGTTTTGCGGCTCCCAGTTTTTTTTTCTCTTCAGAAACGGGTCCAAGTGGCTCTTTTTGTCTTAAAGGTTGCAGACCCCTGGACTAGACGGACCTTTGATCTGATCTGCAGCATTTTTATGCTGAAGAAAGTTTACAGCTGTTGGTGGGGGAAACTCTAGCTATAACTCTAGTGGGTGCTATAACAATAATTTTCATGTTTAAAATAAAAAACCCTGCTTCTTTTAGGTATTTTCACCCAATTTGCTAATTAGTCATCAGATGCTGGGTACTGGAAAAACTGAGCAAACTTCAACTCAAATCAAACAGTCCATAAGTGTTGCATTTACTAGTGGAAATGAGCTTCAAAGTCTTCCCTCCCACTTAGATTTTAAGCAGCTCTACAAAAGAGCATTGATTTTGGGGGTGAAATTGACTGATTTTATTCATAGCTTGCTCATGTGGCCTGCTCAAAATGACAAATTGTTGAAGATTGCAAGCTGTGGATTGGCTCAGATAAAGCAAAATCCTGTTCTTATTCCTCTTTGGTTTTGTTCTTCCTTTCTCGTTCTCTCTCTCTCTCTCTCTCTCTCTCTCACTCCCTTTTTTGGTTCTAAATATTTTTGCACTCATAATTTGCTATTATTTGGTCCCTGCCTGGCCAGGAACGGTATTTTCACAGCACGGGATCTTCTCTTTTCAGGGCAAGCACTGCATTTTCATACCAATTACATCAGAAGCAGAAATCTAAAATTTCTGTGTCTCCTTTGGGCCCCTGCATAGTAAATAGTCATATTTTTTTTCTTTGCACATTGTATGTTTATGCAGATTGCCTATTGACTCCAATTTAGCTGACATATATAATAATAAACAAGTGCTAAGTACTCGTGTTAAGGATCAGGTTAGAGTCCTCAGGTGCACTGTGGTGGCAGCTGCTACGAAAAGTACTGTATGAATGCACTTTAAATATATCTCATGCCAGGAATGTTTAAATCTGTTATGCAATGTCTCCTTGTCTTGGCTTCCCATGCAACGAAGCACTTGGGCACCAGCTGTGCTGTTAAGTGCCTTTGCCTGTGAACAAAGAATGGCTCCTCTCCCCTTTGCTCTTCCCATCTTACCCCTTGTAGTAGGCAAAATTCCAACAACAGCAAAGGGGGTTAGTTAGATTTTGTTCCCAGCCCCACTGCTTCTGCTGTGGGGCTTCAATAACACATTTCCTTGTGAATCAGGAAATCTATAAATGTCAACTTATTTAGATATGCTACTGCTCACAGGGTGAGGATATCTTCAGCATGTTACTCTGAAGTTGAAAGAATTGCATTGGCTTCCATTGAAACTACTGAGTGAAGCTCAAAGTGTTGGTTTTTGTGTATGAAGCCCTGTAATACAGCTTGGGACCACAGTATCTGAAATATTGTCTCACCCTCTATATACCCAAGTGATCCCTGTGCTCTCCCTATGAGGGCCTCCTGAAGGCATCACCTTATCATAAAATCATAGAACTGTAGAGTTGGAAAGGACCCCAAGGGTCATCTCATCCAACCCCCTGCAATGCAGGAATCTCAGCTAAAGCATCCATGACAGATGGCCATCCAACCTCTGTTTAAAAACCTCCAAGGAAGGAGAGTCCATCACCTCTCATGGGAGTCTGTTCCACTGCTGAATAGCTCTTACTGTCAGAAAGTTTTTCCGAATGTTTAGTCAGAATCTCCTTTCTTGCAACCTGAAGCCATTGGTTTGAGTCCTACCCTCCAGAGCAGGAGGAAAGAAGCATGCTCCCTCCTCCATGTGACAGCCCTTAAGATATTTGAAGATGGCTATCATATCTCCTCTCAGTCTCCTCTTTTCCAGGATAAACATGCCCAGCTCCGCTTAGTTTCCAGACCCTTGATCACCTTGGTTGCCCCCCTCTGCACACGTTCCAGCTTGTCAACATCCTTCTTAAATTGTGGTGCCCAGAGGTCTTTTCTGCACAATATAGGAATTGGGTCTTTAGTGTTGTGTCTACTTCCCTTTGGAATACTCTCCCCTCAAATATTAGGCACAGTCTCTTGTCTTTTGAGCACCTACTGAAGACCCTCTGCTTTCAACAAGTTTTGTTAAAAATAATGTATGGCTGCTTTAATGTGATTTTTATGGGATCTGTAGGCTGCACTCCCTCAGAAACCTTCTTTCATTGAAGGTTTTTAAGCAGAGGTTGGATGGCCACCTGTCATGGTTACTTTAAGTCAGCTGAAGTGGTTGCTGTTGAAGGCAGTTCTGGGAGTGTCGGCGTAGCAATGAAGGAAAATTTCATTTCGTCTGCATTTTTTTTAAAAAAGCAAACTGACCTAATTTACACCTTCTGGGCTGATATATGGATTAGAGCATAAATATCCTTCAGATTTCACACTTCCCTGAACTTTGCCATATAGTTCACAGGGAAAATAAATTTAGAAATGCATACGTTGTGTTAAAAGTACAGATTTAAAGTAAGTTCTGTGATGAAATTTGTATTTTAACATTTGCTGTGGCTCAGTAATTAGAGCACCTGGAGAAATGGGTGGAAGTGACTTATGAATGAATACATGAGAAATTGACACAATTTATGGGAAACTGACACAGAGAAGAAATGGACGAATTTCCCCATTCCTAGTCAGGAGCCAAGTAGCTGTTGGGCCTGGGTGCACCAGTGGAGAAGTTGGGGGGCTTGCTGTCTCATCTTTGACTCTGGAAGAAACACTGAATGAACATGAATAGGATATACCTGTTCCCTTGGTAAATCATTTCTATTATTTTGGCACAGAATACGCTCAGTCGCAAAACCACTCAGTCACATGACTTCTTCCTGTGAACCATTTACCTGCTTGGAATTTAAACTGAACCCAATGCGAACAGCCACAGATCCATCATACCACTTTGCTGGGGACTGCATGGCCTCCATCATGCCCAAAGAAATCAGGCGTGTTGTCTCTAATTTCAGGGGCTCTATATTAATTGGTACACAGCCCCTATTTTCATTTACCCAGTGGCAGGCCTAAGCGTTGATAATTGATAGATTGGCAGAATGATGGCTTTGATGATTTGCGAATTAAAGCCTTATCCTGCGCAGGCCTGAGAACCTTCCCATAAGATGCAAGACGTTCTTGCTAGCCCACATTTTACTGTGAAGACTAGAAGTGCTCAGTGCCTTTTAGGATTGGACCATAGCACGCACAAACACATGCTCTCACTCTCTCATCCCCGTGGCTATGCCAATCTGTTTCTATTAATATGGGTTTAATTGTGTTGGTTTTTCTTTTTTGCATTTCATTTGCAAGTAACAAAAATATAATTACAACCAACAAATTGCTGCCCCTCAGGGAGTTTCGTTGATTTCATCCACCCCCACAGGGTTTGCAATGTGCACTTCAAAAACATGGAAGAACAAAAAAAGAGAAAAAAAGAGGGGGGAAGAGTAAAGAGGCAGAATAAAAAAGGAGGGGAACTGCAGCCTCCACAAACAAGACATAAGAGACTGCTGGAAAATGGCCAGTGTCCATTCTACTATAACAAAGTCTTATCACAGGCAATAGGCGATATGGGGTGGCCAGGTTCACACATAACCACAGACTTTGGTTTAATGTGACACAAGCAGCATGCTGGTGTTTGGAGGAAACCAACCATGAACCTGGGTTTGGATGACCTGACAAGCTGAATTCCTGGTGGTTTTGCCTGTGGTGGTGCAGCAGCAGCAGCAGCAAGTATGAGGAAGGAATTTCATAAGTACTTTTTCAGCAATTCACTGGTTCACATTAAACCATGGTTTGTTTTAAACCGAGGATGGGGAACTTATGGCCTTCCAGATATTACTGGAGTACAACTCTCATCAACCCTGTCCGGTGGCCAGAGAGTTGGAGTCCAGCAACCTCTGGAGGCTACAGGTCTAGTTAACCAAGGTTGTAAGAAATTAAAGAAGGAAAGCCATGTATGTACTGTGAACTATCCTTAAGCAATAATGTGATCACTGCTTTAGCGATTCGAACTGGATAACCAGGATAATCAGAACCGAGGTTCAAATCAATCGTTTTTTCTTCTTCAAATTGGCATGTTAAAAATGTAGGCTAAATTACTGCATGTAGAGCCAAGTGTATATAGAAGTCATCATGCAAGTGTCTACTTCACAATATTCAATCTATGTATCATTTGCAACCCACATGTTTAACATTCTGATATGGTTAAATAAACTAGGACACCTTTAGGTTCCCTCTGGGTGGAATCACAACCTTTGGTTTTCACCACAAAGGAAGTCATGCTGGATGTTTCAGCCAAGAGAAATGTCTTCTGTGAAAGGAATATTCCCGATGGTGTTTCTACAGCAGGGGTTAGCAAACTTTTTCAGCAGGGGGCTGGTCCACTGTCCCTCAGACCTTGTGGGGGGGCAGACTATATTTTGAATGGTAAAAAAATGAATTCCTATGCCCCACAAATAACTGAGAAATGCATTTTAAATAAAAGCACACATTCTACTCATGTAAAAACATGCTGATTCCCAGACCATCCACAGGCCAGATTTAGAAGGCGATTGGGCTGCATCTGGCCCCTGGGCCTTAGTTTGCCTACCCATGTTCTACAGGATCTCATCCCTGTTGTGATTACTAGTAGTGCAGGAAGGTTGAGGCAAGTGATCCAGTTGCAAATCTGAACCGGAATGCAAAATGGGTGCCAAATGCATTAAGAGGAACAAATATAATATCAAATTATGTTATTTTTCTTCCCAGGTTGGATTAGAAAATGTTTTTGAAGTGTGCAAGCTGGACAGAGTGGCATAGTGCAACTTCTCGTTGACCTTGAGTCTGCAGCCTAACACAGCAAAGCACAATCAACGACTGAATACTGCTACTGGGGAAGGCGGCAATCAGAAACAGGGACTCTCCCTAGACTATTTAAAACCAGAAAAACACGATAATTAATTTTAATCCAAATTAAAATGGAGCCATAAATTTGGTAACAGGAGCTGTTCTCAATGTGAGGTATCACTGAGGCCTATGTGTATAAACAAGTTTTCAGAAGATTCCAAAAACTGAACAAGTTGGAGATCACCATGCTTCCAAGAGATGATGGTTCCGTGTACCAAGTGCCTTTCTACTAGTTGCTGCCAAATGTATTTCTTCAAGCTGCAATAAAACCTTATCAGCCAATCTCTAAAGTTGTCAGTCCAGAAGCAACTTACGGTATTCTCTGCTGGGGCAGTGGGCAGCCTGCCCTAGGTATAAACAAGTGTAACCAGAGACCCATCTGTTCTCAAAATGGCCCAAGGGGAGCCCACAAGCAGGGCCTGAGTGCAATGGTGTGTCCGCCACGTGCAATTCCCAGCAACTGGTATCAGAGACATAGTGCATCCGGCAGTGGAGAGATAATGCAGCCACCATGGCTAGTAGCCACTGATAACCTTTTCCTCTGTATTATGGCACCAGTGAGAATATTCAGCCCAGAGACCCCTAGTCAACAGCGCTGGGCACCCCCAGTACACAAATATTTGAGACTGCATCATTTCCCACAGCTGCAGAGAGCAAAAAGGGAGGCATTAGCAAACACATTAGCTTAGGGACCGCACAACCCATTTAGCACATGGAACTGTAAGTACAGCTACACTCTATTTGCTCCTCTTGTCTTCCCTCTGTAGGAGCTCCCAAGTGAGTGTTTTTATTTTTATATTTTTCAGCCACAGAGTCATGCTGGAAGTAATTAAATACAAGGAGCCTCCCATTGTCATCTTAGCAGCTCTGCTTTGCCAGCCTGGTTTCAGCAGACCATGAAAAGAAAGCCTCTCTCTCTCTCTCTCTATCATACCGATTTCTGGATTTATTTATTTTTCCTCATTAAAAGTTGAAATAAAAACCTGCTTGGTCCCTTCTTGGCTTTTTACTCCCACATTATCTTCCCAATTTGCTCCCCACCCCCCACCCCGCCCTGCCCCCAGCAATTGGCCTCTGCTTGTTTCTCCAAGCCATGGTTTTGTTTCTCTAGAAAAAGTCCTGAATCTCTGAGGATCCAGATTCACCTCCTCTCCTTCACCTACTGAACTGAGACCGAAAGGCAGCTATGTGCTGAAGAACCCCTTTGGCGTGCAATAGCTCTCCTGCCATGCCCACTCCTGCAATGTCGACTCAACACGCACACTGTAATTAAAACAGACTTTTGCAAAGATACCTCAAGCCTCCAGGGACAGTAAAATAGGATTCAGAAATCAACCCTTTAAGGGGTGATACCTTCCCACTTTCAATTGCCAATCTAGAAATGAAAGAAATGTGCAGCGAAGTGGTGAAGGCTGGCCCATTAGGGTGAAAGAAGCCCCCACCCGCCTGGCTTCTTACTTAACAACCAGAACAGTGGGTGGCACGGTCTGTCAGCTTCCTCCTCCTTAGTGTTGCCCCTTGTAGAACTCAGAAAGGAGGAAAAGGGTGGGGACAAAGCTAGAATTCATCCCCGCCTTCCACCTCACCAATCCCAATGGACACCAGCAACCACTGGCGGTTGTACATATTAAATAATATTAACTATATTGTGAACGCTTTAATTTATGGCATGGAAATTTAATTCAGCGTGTGGCCCACACGTTCTGTGTCAAATTATTATTGTGGCCCACTTGGTCGGAGAGGCTGGACTGCCGTGCTCTAGATCAAAGGCTAAGAAGCCGCATTTATTAAGTCAGTTTCACAACATACATCATATCTCAATAGACATTCATCTAAATCTAAATTTCTACTGAATTAGGACATGTGATGAAATGGACTAAAATAACAAAAGAGGGCAAATGAGTAACGTGTTTTTGTGTGTGTCCCGTCCCCCCCCCCGAAAATGGAGCATTCTCTGGAACAATAGTTTTTATAGTGCGGTTTTAAGAACAATTTGAACAAATTTGCTGCTTAGTTATGTCTTAAGCAGAATAGGCCAGACCTATTGCTCTATATGCTGTTCATATATATCTGTTCATATATATGCTGTGCTTAATTTGTTGTAAATGATGTATTTGTGCTAGGAAATAATGGTGGTGATGATGATAATCATGAATATTTCAAAGAAATCTAAGTAAGTAAACATTTGCCAAAGGTAAGGATGCCAAGCCCCATCAGGCATCCTACAATTTGAGCACGGAACCCACTTCCCATTTCAGGGAAGCTGACCAGGGCTGTAAAGTCCTGCCCTGAACTTCCCACTGGAATGGAGCTGGGGGAAAGTAATGACATACTGGCTGCCAAATCCATCCTAAACAGAAGCACTCCAAGCCACCACCCACCTCCCTCACTTGGCCCACCTGTTCCCTGCTTCTCTCAAGACTCTTGTTGTTTACTTGTAGATTGCAAACCAGCAAATCGGCACTTATGTGTCTCTGGCTCCAGCTTGCTTTGCATAAATATGGTTTTGGGGTTGTTGTTTTTTAAAACAACAACAACACCTACTTAATGTTATATTCATAAAGAACAGGCATGCTGCCGCACAGCTTTGTGGGGGGGGGGATTAAGCTTGCATGGTTTAGCAAATCATGAACACCACTGGCCAGGGAAAGCAGAGCTTTGCCTGACATTTTGTAGCCGATGGAAGTTGTTCTGAGCAGCCAAGATCAGGCTTGGGGTTGGGGAGGGCCGCCGTACTGTACAATGTTTTTCTCTCCCCCCTCCAAACAATCTGTTTGTGGGAGATTGCCACATTGATGCTCTGCTGCCAAAAAGAAGAAGAAGAAAGAAACACAGACAAATGATCAGAAGGAACCAGAAGAAGAAACAGAGTAAAAGCATTCGCCAAGAGTTCCTTGCCATCTGTGTGACTGAGCCAAGCAAAAAGTAGCAGGAGGCTGGTGCTCCAGTCAGTGCCAGCTCATGGGTCATTGCAGTGAATGTGTGCTAGGGGTTTTATTGGGGGGGGGAGACCTCTATAAGTCACACAGCCTAGATTCCATCTCCATAAACTCATTCCCTCCTAGATATCAGAGAGACTTTCCATAATTCTCCATTCTTTGGTAGGCATGTTCTCAGCCATCCCATGTGATTTTAAGGTGCATCCACACTCTCAGTATTCTGCGGAAGGGATTGAATCACATACCATGAATTTAGGTGTGTGCAATTAAAGCATTCAGGCACAACAAGCAGTCTTTTGTGGTTTGGAAAGAGATGGGGGAAATGCAATAAAAAAGTATGAGCTAATGATCCGTGGATAGGAAGACATAACCTCCAAACAAACAGATCAGGATGAAGGCTTCCATGTAAACTTTGTGGAAGCATATTAGGATAGATGTGCAATAAACAGGTCATTTTGGAAAGTCTTTGTTTTGCATCTATTCCCCTTTTTTCAGACCTTCTTTCAATGCATGTGGAGGGGAGATAGTATGGCAATGACAACAATTACAATTTATTACCACTCTTTGCCCTACAGTGTGTTACAACAATTAAAACACAACATTAACATGAAAACACAAAACTGTATTATAAACAGTTTAGCTTCACACAAGCACAGTCTCAACAAGACTGGATTAACCATTAAGTCAGCGGCGGCTGCTGACACCCCTCCCTGGCCTTCCCCTTGCCTCTGCCCGAGCCGGAAGAAGCAAAGCACGTGCCGAGTAGGTGAGCGAGCAAACCAGCCACCGCCGAGTGAAGCTTTTTGCCGGGCAGCGGGGCTTGGCTTGGGAGTTGCGGGGGGGGGGGGCGTGCCAAGTGTCACCCCCTCCAGGATGGCACACGGGGCAAACCGCCCCCAACAAACACCCTTGCTCTGCCCCTGCTGGATGCCTTATCTCTACTAAGTTTACAAGCAGATATGTTACGTAAGATCAGTTTTGAGGATTTGATCAAATACTTTGCAATTAAAGAATGTAGGAGAAAATTTGTCATATATAAAGTGGAAGTATACAAAAATAAACATTATTTTCCATCTTACTGTAGGTTTTGTTTCAGTTCAAAAATAAAATTTTATTTTATGGTTTATTATTGTGTGTGGGTGTGTGTGGGTGTGTGGGTGTGTGGGTGTGTTGCTTAGGGGCTCTAAAGGTCTTAATCCGGCCCTGAGTCTTAGATTACTTGGGGAAAACAAAGGAGAAGAGGGGACTTAGGCAGTTGTGGGGATGCAGAGACCTTCAGTCTCAGCAACCGCTTCATGGGGACAAGATCTGCTGGAGATGAGTTGCTGTGCTCATTCGGCCTGACATTCCTGTTTTTGCTAATAAAGAATTAATTCCAACTTGCTAAATGTATTTTACTGCTGGCTTGCTCCTGTCACTAGGGTTATTTCCATAACAGTGTATATCTATCTGTTATACACCTGGAATGGCGTTAGAGACAGAAGCTATGTGTACATCGATCTTCTCAGGCTGCATGCACACATTCTGATCTCCATTGCTGGGCCTTTAACCACAAGGTTCCATTTCCCCTGAACTCCCCCCAAAAACCTGATTTTCTTTTCTTAGCTACCATTTTCATAAAACTCTTTATCAAAAAAAATTCCTCCACTCTCCACTCCACTGCCTTTCCCCTCCCTTCTTCCAACCCATCACAGAGTGTAAAATGAATCCTCTCAGGCACAATAGTATGTCAGGTTCATCCCCATTTCAAACACACTCTCTTGCCCACCCCGTCAACTGTTTTCTTACTTAATGGAGAATTTTGCTTCATTAAAATTAAGCCTCATTTCATACTCATCTCCGTCTCTCTCTCTCTCTCCCTCCTCTAAGAATTGAATGTGATCTTCATCATCCCTGGGCTTCTTTAAATTAAAAAAGGAAAGAAAAAAAACTTCCTCTCCCTTGCTGCTTTTATAATCAAGTCTGTATCTCGCCACAAAAAATAAGATAAAAATCTGCTTTCTCTCTTACCTTTCTTTGCTACCTAGCTAGACTTAAGTCACTCTGCTCAAAGCAAAAACGCTCTGGTGACCCTGCCTCATTTATTATCATTCCAAATAAAGAAAGACCTTTTCCTGCCACTAATTTCCTCAGAACCTTTTTTTTAAATAAAAAAAATACACCCAGACCCTTTCTTCTTCTGCTTATCAGTTGGGTTAGTGGGGACGGGGAGGGGATCCATTTACAGGCGACTTTAGGGGAGCTGCTAAGGAACTTGAGGCTGTGATTATTCACTATGGAAGAAAAAGGCAGAGGGAATCATTAAGTGGGCTATTCCTTCAGCGATGCCAATAGTTCAATGACAGCAGCAAATACTCAATGAAGCATCAAAGAAAATTGTCTAGCCCAGCCTTTTCCAACCTCAAATTCCAGATGCTGCTGGACTCCAAATCCCACCAGCCCCAGCCACCATGGCCAATGGCTATTACTGATGGAAATTGCCCATCAGTCATCCAACAACAGCTGGGGAACCAAGTCCAGGAAAGGCTGCCAGTTATATGGGTTGGGCCCAGGATACCATAAGGATTGCATCTTCCTATATGAACCTATCCAGGGGCTAAGATCTTTGGGTGACCACCTTCTATTGGTCCAATCAACATCATGCATATGGTTGATGGTAGCACGATAGATATACCTTTTCTGTGGCTGCTCCAATATTGAGGAATTCCCTTCCAAGAGAGATTAGCCTGGTTCCCTCCTTGCTATCCCTTCACCAGCAAGCTAAGACCTTCCTGTCCACACAAGCCTTTGAAAACAAAGGTGCAGACAATGTTGATCTCTGGGCTGCTGTCATGGCAAACCACATTTTAATTGCAGGTTCTTAATGTGTTCTGATCAGGGCCGTCTTAACCATTGAGCCTACTGGCGCAAGGCGCCAGGGCGCAATGGCCTGGAGGGTGCCTCCGCCCTCCAGCCCTGCCAGCAGCGCACTCCAGCAGCGCCCTCTGGCTGCCTGGCGGAGCGCGGGAGTGTGAGTTGGCTGGCCGCACCACGCCCTCCGGCTGCCCGGCGGAGCGTGGGAGCTGGCCGGCTGCACCGCACCCTCTGGTTGCTCGGCGGAGCACAGGAGTGCAAGCTGGCCGGCCGCGCCCTCCGTCTGCCCGGCGGAGCGCAAGTTGCCCGGCCGTGCTGCACCCTCCGGTTGCCCGGTGGAGCGCGGGAGCACGAGTTCACCAGCTGTGCCAGGGCGCCTGATTTGCTTAAGACGGCCCTGATTCTGATACATTTATAAAAGTTGTAAGCCATCATGAATCCCAGCTTGGGAGAAAGGTTGGATATAAATATTAAATAATAACAATAGCAATCCAAAGGCCAGCTTCATAGGTAATGAGCTGGCGACCCAACATGACTACCCGAGGAGAATGAGAAGACACTACAGCGCTCTCTGTCTTCAAGAAGTTGGGCCTCTCTAAGTATGACTAGCACAGGATGCAACCCCCTCTTCTACAGCATTATATCCTAGCTTCCAAACCAGTCACAAAGGCAGCCTCACACTGAGTGTGCTACAGTAATTACCACAATGGAGAATCTACCCTGCCCTACAAGTAGACACCTCTCTTGTATCAACCAAAGGTGTTGATGAGCATTCCTGCAACAGAGGCCACCTGGGCTTCAAGTGACAACAGTGGATCTAGGAATGCTCCCAGACAGTGTACTTTCTCCATCAGAGGAAACATAAAAGGAATTATTTTGTTCTTTCCCTTGACTCCTGTTGTTTTTAATTGCTGTAGTTTGAAGTAATACACGATGTCTGCTTCTTCTTTGTAAGCTGCCTGGAGAATTTTATTGATGATGGGTGGTTCTTATTATTTATTAAATTGGTATTATCTAGCAATGCATATGCCTTCACGTTTCCTTGCCTGGACCATTCACTGAAAACAACTTCTTTTTAATCTTCTGTAAAGAGGCTTCTTCAAGGGTTAACAAACTTTGGTTGTATTGTCTGAAGTCAGATTAAAGACAAAAGTTACAATTCCTACAGCTTCTGCATTTCCTTCACATCTCAAAAAAGAAGAAGAAGAAGAATCAGGCATTGAGCTTTTACTCTCTCCCCCCACCACCCTCCCCAGAAACACCCCAAGCACAGCTGGGAGCTGTGAATGACCCAGAACTGGGTTTGATCTGTATTCCATTCCCACCCTAGCACTTAGCCTGCCTTGTGGATTCTGCAGGTGCAAAAGATAGCTATCTCACAGCAGGGTTCACCTAGTCTGAGGCTGCTGATTTCACTGGGCTTTTATCTCTCCCTCTCTCGCCCCCTCGCACCTCTGTCATCACTCACTCCTCTTTCAGCTACCTGGGGATTCTCTCCACCTGAGGGGTACTTAACATTCTGCAGTACTCAAGGCCAGGCCGCTTGTTAGCTCAAATGCATCTGGATCTAGAGTGCAAGACAAATTGCTACTTCATTATGGGAGCTGAGTCTCTAATCCATTTCATTTATTCTCTCCCTTGCCCCCACCCTACTCTGGTTGCAAAAACAGAACATGTGCAGGCAGGAGACGGGCATCAAAGGGGACACCTTATATATTCATTTATCCAATGAAAAACAACCCAAACCTACAAAACTAAGCAAGCCTTTGATATGATGGCGATTGTCCTTCATGTTCCTTTGCCACCTCCCACATGTGTGAATTCACAGTACCTCACCATTAAAACTCAGCACATAAGAGTCATCTTTAGGGATTGATGCACCTGTCGATTTCACTTTCTCTCACTTTCTCTTTTTTCCATTTCAGATTGCCTTTTCTGAATCAGTTTGCTAATACACACACACACATACATACATATACACCCACACATAAAAATCCTATCCACTTTCATGCAGATTTCTCCTTACCTGTGGAATTTTGTAACGTTTGGGGGTTTTTTGTATGTGTATTTTGATGGAAGAACTGCATCATAAAATTTGGGGAAGTGTGGATTTCAAAGACTGGTTGTGCTTTACTTTGTGTACTAGTTTGAGTAGTATGAGTGAGTTAGTTTGAAATGAAAATGTTTCAACCGAGTTCCAAATCTGCTCCAAGGTAAAAAATAAATAAATAAAATACTGTGCTAAAGCACACATTTTGTGTAGTTTTGTGATTGCATGAGTTTGTTTGCTTTTCAAATGCCCCTGGGTAAAACAACAACAGAATTACGGTACACATAATGTGTGGTTTGGGCTGCAACAGAATATTTGAATTATGTGGCTGGTGAGAAGCACAGTTTGCTTGTTGCTCGGACACCAGCAGTTAAGCTGCTATCTTAACAGCAACAAAAGCCTGCCTGCTTGTGACCTGGAAGAGTTTGTTTTCTCTCGCTGAATGCAACTGTCTAGATGACAGTCTGCAAATGCTGCAATTTCACAGGTCTCCGAGCACTTAATTTGTCACAGAGGTGATACTTAAACACCAAGATTGGCATATCACCAGTGACAGGCTGTCTCTGTCTGAAAGAGTTCTCTGTGCCAACCACCCAGGGCACCGGCAGCTATGCCAGCTGGCCTGTGCCCCCAGCAAGGAAGGGGGAGGAGGTGAAAAGTTCATGTTTATTAGCTGTGGCTACCACCAGCCATGCTAATGTGACAAAGTGGCTCCCTTCATCAAGGATGGCACATTAAACTTTTAAAAAATTTGGATGCTGGGAGGCTGTAATGTTCCTTCCTACGGCGTATGGAGAGGCGATTACATAAAAAGTGTTCTCATTAGTATAGATCCAACAGTTACTGCAGCCCAGTAAGCTTTTCCCGAGAGTGCTTGCCAAAACATTTAGCATCTAGTTGAGTTCTTCAGTGCCAGCCTAAATGCTAGTTAGTTGATTAATTTTCTGTTTTAGTTGATTAAATTTGCATATGTGTTAAAGCCATTTGCTTGAAGCAGGAAGCAAGTTTCCATTGCTTTTTTTTCCAGAGATGATACATGAATGTGCCATAGAAGCAGCCACTTTAGGAGGCATTTCTTTCAGTAAGGTGGAAGTGGAAAACCTTTGGCCCTGCTGCTGCTTCTGAACTAAAGTGTGGATGAGCCCTAAGAGTTGCCTAAGAGAGAGTTTCCACCAGTCAGAAGTGGCACTAAATTAATCAATGGCCTGAACTTTGTACAAGGCAGCCTCATACATTCAGAGCTCCCAAAGCTTGTTCTGTAAACCAGCTTAATTTTCCCAGAGGTATTTCACATGCATATCATTACTGAGTTTCCACTTTGGTCACCAGCAATGAAAGTCCCCCAAGAAAAAAAGAAAGAAAGAAAGAAAGAAAGAAAGAAAGAAAGAAAGAAAGAAAGAAAGAAAGAAAGAAAGGGGAAAGGTAGAACCAAAGCTCAGTAGCAGATTACATGCTTTGTATGCAAGAGCACAATCCCTGGAAAACTATACAGATGCCGTCCCATCCCCCATTTATTCAGGGGTTACACTCTGGGGGCCCCCACACATAAGTGAAATCATGTAAATTGGGGACCGATTTCTACGAAGCCTCTAAATGCCCATCTCCCCATTTTCCAGCTCTCTCTCTACACAACTCTCTTCAACCAGAGTTGAAGCTCTGGGGCTGGCTGGAGGATGCACAGAAAAGTGGTGGCTGCTGCTGCGCAACCACACATGTCAGCTGCTAGGTGGAGAAGCTGCTCAGCCTAAACAAAGCCCTGCTCCTCCTCTAGTCTCTTTGGAGCTTCCTCCACCCTCATTGATGTCCTCTTTGGACTCTGGGAAGGGTCTTCTCACAAACCACAAGGACGCTCCATCTCTCTCCTGCAATTTCCTGGTATGATTCTATTTATTTCCTGCAAACCCCCCGCCCCACATATACATGGTCATTCATGAGTAGAACACACGTAAATGGGGGAAATGCCTGTAGTTCAGATTGACCCACCCACTCAGAGTCTACAGTTCAAAGGACCAGGTAGTGGGTGAATGAGGAGATACCCTGGAGAGCCACCAAGAGGTCAGCATGGACAATAATTGGACAGGTGGACAAATGGTCTGAGCTAGCAGGAGGCAGCTTCCTGTGTTCCTTTGCAGGCTATATCTTTGGGCATCATTTCTTCGGGCACATTCTCAGTTCACAGGGAGTGACTAAGAGGCCCAACAGGCTTGGCCAGTGAACTGTGTAATGCAGCATATCCTAAGATACTGTACAATACACAAGTATCCATTGGAATGTGCCCTGGGGTTCTCTGGAAGAAAACACAACATGGAATAATGTAGTTCCCTACAGGTTGAAAGTCAGAAAGTCCCTCATGATCCAGTCTGAGTCAAAGCAACTGCCTCCTGCTCACTGGAGCTTACCGCAGGACCCAGCACACATGGCTGTGCACAGGCCAGCGGCTGCAGATAAAGAAAGGCGATCTCTCGTTTTAATTAACTGAGCTTTCATTTAAGAACAAACAAAGGCCATGTTTGTGTGCTGACAGCTGGCCTCCCTTCTGGGTCAGATAAGGCAGCAAGTCATTGCCTCAAAGCTGCAAGACAAGGCAGGAGACAATCCAAGAAGCAGGGATGTGGGGAAAGGCAGGCTCAGCTTAGGCGTCAGCTGTCATGGCTTGTTTTTCTGTGCAGCGTTAAAGAGCAGCAACAGAACTAGTTCCCCAGTCGTATTGCAGGGCTGAGAGATCAATGGGGAGAGATGCTTTTGGCTAGGATTTTTCTGTGGCAAATATCAGTGTTCAAAGCAAGCAGGTCAGCAATGCCTCAGGGGTCCAGAGAGAAGAAAGAAGAGAGAGAAGCCTCTTACACAAGCATCTTAACTTACATCATGTTGCACTTCAAGCCATCGCCTTTTCCCAGTTCCACAAGATTAGGTTGTCTCAAACAAGGGATGCTTGCTTGCTTGCTTTGCAGAAGCTCTCAGTGCATACCCTCCTTCCACTACAAAGAAGCAGATCTATTTTCTGTTGGCTCAACAGTCAGGCCAGGGAAACTGAAGCCTGAAGGCCATTCTTGGCCCATCAGAGGATCCATACCTACCCACCCATCAGCTTATGTCAATCATGGTGCCATCTGATGGGAGAAGGGCAGGATTAAATCCTGTGTTGGCTGTGCATGCCTGTTCCCAGCAGAGAACAGTTATGCACAGCCAAACTGAGCAGGAGGTAAATCCCACTTGGTTGGGCACAGTGGTGTAGGAAGGTTGGTGCGATGGGGGCAGGGCGCCCCAGGTTCCACCCTGGAGGGGGCAACACTCAGCGCGCCCCAGCTCCCGCCCCGTGACGCCCAAGCCTTGCCTCACTGCAAGCCTCACCCCGCTGCAAGCCTCTCTCGGCTTGGCAGTGGCTGCGGAGGCGAGGGGCAGGCCCACGAGCGGCACCTGGTATGGAGTGCGCATTGCGCCATTCCGCACATGCACACTCCATCCAGGCCGGGGCTGCTGCGTGTGAAAAGCAGCACGGAGAGGGCACCCCCACAAGCCGCCACTTGCTTGGCAGCTCGCAAAGTCACTGCGTGAGCAGCAGTGCCAGCACGGAGGACTGCGCACACGCGGCATTCCACACATGCACAGTTCGTCGTGACGTCACGGCGCATGCGTCAGGATGTGTGCGCGCTGTGGAGCAATGCCCTGCCCCCAGGGGGTGCCTCTGCATTTGGCGCCCCGGGCAGCCAAGTGGCTTGCTCCGCTGCTGGTTGAGCAGGAATCCAGAAGGGGTGTGCATCAGAATCAATTGCTAAGAGGGGTTTTACCACTGTTTAATATAAGGTTCCATGAAAACCTACAGATGATCCTAAATCGATGGGCTGGCAGAAACCTTCACTTTAAGCAGTATTTTCATCCCTCCCATTGCAAGGATCACCTGATCATGTTGTTTTACTTTCAGTCTGTGAGAAAGGAAGATGATTTGATATCCCGCTTTTCACTACCCAAAGGAGTCTCAAAGCAGCTAACATTCTCCTTTCCCTTCCTCCCCCACTACAAACACTCTGTGAGGTGAGTGGGGCTGAGAGACTTCAAAGAAGTGTGACCAGCTGCATGTGGAGGAGCAGAGGCACGAACCCGGTTCCCCAGATTATGAGTCTACCGCTCTTAACCACTACGCCACACTGGCTCTCTTCAAGACTTCCGTCTCTAGTACTGCAGGACTTTTCTTTTGATCTGTCAAGAGACAAGATGGCTGTATGAGAGCTATTTCTCTCGTACATGTTTGTTATGTTCTTTTACTTGTTTAATTGGGAGAAATAGATGCTACAAAACCTCCACAGCTTTGCTTCCATTTACTCTGCTGCATTTGGGTGCTCACATGAGCAGATGTGAGTGAACAGCACCAGGACCTATTCCTTGGGAAAGCTTTGTTGCTGTTCCTGCATTCCTGTGATCAGAAGGTCAGAGAAGGTGCTCCCGTCACCCAGCCCATGCAGGCGCTGAAGACGTGGGCTGAACATGGGTGTACGGAAAGGCAGTTTTGATTCACAATCTCCCTGAATCAGAAAGTAGTTTGTCCCATAATCTCTTGTTAGAATGAAGGGAGTTTCTTACCATCTTTTTAGCAGGGGATTCCATGCAGGAATCAACAGGGTGCATTGCCCATTCACTGATAAGCCATTGGATCAGGAGTATTCAATGCAGTGTCCTCCATATGTTGGTGGACAACAGCTCCCACCATCCTTTATCCAAGGAGCATGATCCTTGGTCATGGTGGCTGGAGCTGATGTGAGTTTGGAGCGCATCAACATCTAGAGGGCATATGAAGGGCACTGTGCTAGCTACCCCTGCACTAGTTGACATCCATTTGTATTGAGAGACAATGGAGTGCACCTCCAGGAATGAAGTCAAACCACTGCAATAGCAGCACCTAAGTGGCCTCTGTGGGGTGCAAGCCTGGGTAGTGTGTATGGAGCTCCAAACATTAGGGTTAGGAAGAAATCTGCTCAGCTTGCATTTTAATCTGAGTCTACCTAATTTGCACTTCCTCTCACAATATGCAAACTGAAATGCAGCTATCAGAATTTTCTGATGCATTTTTCCATCTAAAATAATGTCTTTTAAAATGCATTTATTGGGGGGAAAGTATACCTAAACATGCATATATTGGTGAAAATAACAAAGAAAAATATATTAGGGGAAGTTGTTTGAATAATTTGTACTATAAATGAGAAATACACGTAAAAATGTGTGCCAATTTTCATGAGGATTTTTTTTTAAAAAAGTTTGCAAACTGATGCATAAATTGTGTGAGCTGAATTTAAGACTGAAAAATATGAGGAAAACTAAAATTGACAGTCTTCACCCATCTCTGCTAGATAATGGGGCTATACAATGAGGGGAGACTATTTATGTGGGCTTCTCAGATGCATCTGGGTAACCACTGTTTGAATGAGGATGCTGGAAGAGAGGAGACCCTCTCTCCTGTGCAAAACGGAAAGCTAAAATGTATTCCTTCATAAAATTATGTATACCAGCTCCCACTTTTCTTGCCCGTTACAGCCAGAAGAAGAAAGTCTATAATAATACTTAGCATTTATATAGTGTATTTTGAGAGTCCAAAGTGCTTTACATACATTATCCCAGTAATCCTTACAGCAGCTCTGTGAAGGAGCCCAACTTCTGTGATCCCCACATTGTAGATGGTGTCACGGTTCAGTATGAGTGGACTCTGGCTAAAGGCCACCACCCAATACCAGATTAAACCCCATAGAGGCCCTATGGCAGTCAAAATCTCTCTTTTTTCCCCTCTCAAATTATCTCCTAATACTTGCAAATATTCTACTATGATCTGGAGTCAACAGGAACTCACAACACACCAAAACAGAGAAAGCTTCGTATCTGGAGGTACGTGCTCTAGTGGGAAAACACTGAAGTCAGAAAGCTTGATTGTAGTTTTATTTCAGGATCAAGTCATGGGTCCCCTAAAAGGTGTGGGGCCCATCAACCGGTGCCTACTCTACCTATTTGGTAATCTGGCACTGCCAACACCCCACGAGGGCTCCCTGAACCTACTCCTCCTCTTCAATGTGCAACCTGCTTCCTCATCTGCTTCTTGCTTTTCCCCAGAAGCGGGGAGCAAGCAAAGAACTGCAGTGATGAGACAGAGGGAGAGTAGTGGCCAGTGCCTGTTTCCTCATTGGCTCCATCTGCCAAGCAAGTAGGTGGCAGCAATGATGGGGGAAAGGAGCAGCAAGAACAATAAGAACTGCCCATTGGTGCCTAAGGTCAATGGCAGAGCTATGGCAAGCAAAGGGCTAGTACTTTGGCAGAAAGAGGCAACTAACAAAAGCCAGCACAATGCTTCCCCCTAAATGTCATATTCATTTGACTCTGGCAAGTCGTTTTCATGCTACACAACAGCTTGATAGAAGCTGCCTATTCTGCATGCTGCAAAATTGAATGTGATTGACTTCAGTAGCAGAGAAAAACACATCCAGCTCATTCAGAGCCTTCGACTGTGGAGAGATTGATCATGCCGATGAGAAGTGACTCGCTAACTTACTTACAGGGTCGTGTATTCCTACACACACACACACACACACAGAGAGAGAGAGAGAGAGAGAGAGAGGATTCTCAGCAAAAGATACACAAATAAGGCCCAAAGCAACATATGCTTTATCTAAGCTGGAGACTTTCAGAGTGTGTCATTTGCTGGTGTAAGGCTCATCTGTAGTCATCATGTCCCGGTCCCTGCAGAATTACTGGCTTACAGTTCTTGAAGGAGCAAACAATATCCTACAATGCCCAAATGGGCATACTGTTGTTAGCAGGGGCGGGGTGGGGGGGAGGGGGTCAGATACATTGAACATATCTCAGTGGTATAACAGAATTTAGTAAGCTGCTCTATTAACTAAAATTGCGCATTGCAAACCTCTGGGGCATTTTTAAAATAAAAAATATGGCCTTCCTATATAATTTTTTGGAATGTGCAGGTTCAAGACGTTATCAAATCACGTTCTCTCATTCTCTATTTTCATTAACAGACGCTGTCCTCTTTTCAAGGTTAAATAAAGTTGCACCCAATGACAGTCCTACTCAGATTAGGGCAATTTACGTAAATGGGAATGATCAGCTAATTAATTTCAATGGAAACTAGCACTGGGCACAGCCCAGCATGTGTCGACTATTTTAACAGTTTTGTTATATCTCTTATTTACTGGAACAATATATATGTAAGTCTCTAATTGTATATAGACATACACACACAAGTTCTGTATTGCAGTTACCTATTTTCAGTTTTTTAAATGTAAAAATAGAAGCAGATTTGGGGAGTTGTAGAGGAGCAATGGGGCAGGGTATAGCCTATTCCCTCCCCACGGAGCTTCCACTCTAAATTTCTTTCCCCACAGGCTACTTACTCCCTCTTTGGCCACCTCATGAGAAGGGAAGACTCCCTAGAAAAGACCCTGATGTTGGGAAAGATGGAGGGCACAAGGAGAAGGGGACGACAGAGGATGAGATGGTTGGACAGTGTTCTCGAAGCTACTAACATGAGTTTGGCCAAACTGCGAGAGGCAGTGAAGGATAGGCGTGCCTGGCGTGCTCTGGTCCATGGGGTCACGAAGAGTCAGACACGACTGAACAACTGAACAACAACAACAACTTACTCCCACCACAGGACACAAAATTTAGACACCCTTTCATACATGTGCCTGGTACCCTTTGGAGAAGGGAAAGTGGCATGAGGCAGGAAGCAATTTACAGTGGAGAAAGGGCAGGTGGAAACATGTTAGGCACCCTTTCTCTGTAGTTTCTCAGCTCAAGATTGCAGTTTTAAGGGAGGGGGAAATGAACACCGCATTATGCATATATTTGGGTGAAATGCAGAGCTGGTTCAAAAGCCACACCCACTCACTGTCAGACATTGACTCACCCAAGTTCACTACGAGGCTAAATATGGATCTCTGGACCCTGGTTGTTCTAGAGGTCACTGCTCTGCCCTCTGCACCGGCTTTTCTGAATGTTCAAAGAAGACCAAAAGCGGTTTGAGGCATTTGCTCCCATTGCCAGCTCCTCATTCCATATTGCTCTACAGCAGGGGTGGAATGTGTAGGCCTCCAAAAGTTGCTGGATACAATCCCCACCATCCCTGACCATTGACCACGATGGGGGGAGCTGATGGGAACTGGAGTCCAACAACATCTGGAGTGCTATTGGTTCCCCATCCCTGCTCTATACTGTCCAAAGGAACAGTGTCCTTAATGCGGCACAGAAGGGGAGCCAGGCAGATTTTGGGTTGCCTTTCCCTACCTCCCCTTCTTCCACCACCACATTTTCTTTTCCCCTTTTATCTAGTCCCAGCACTTGTCACTTTGCCATTTAAACATGTCACACCAAAGCTCTCTCTCTCATTAGGTGAAAATTGGATTTTGTTAATGAAGGAAAAGGAAATCAATTAACCTTATCAGCGTACGGGGGGGGGGGGACTTATTTGAAACAGCAAGGATAGAAATTTTCTCGCCTCTCCTTTGCTGATAGGTGAGTTGATGTGCACATGCACACTCACACACACACACACACAGCAGGTGCAGGTGTCATGTAGGGTGTTAGAGCACTACAGGGAGACTTGGAAAAAGAAAAAAACAGAACTCCAGGAATTTCCCTGCAAAGTATGTACTGCGTATATGCGTGCCACCGCAAAATAATTAAATAATTCGATTCATACCCAGAAATGGCAGGAGAGAGCTGGAGGGACCTTGTGGCTCATGAGGACACCCTACCCAGAGCCCAAAAAGGACATAAGCGAGGACAGAGGAAACCCCAAAGAGAATGGAGGTGCTGTACTTTGTTTACATAACTCAGCCTCTCCACTGAACAGCTGATGTGTGGGGTAGCGCAGCACCAGCAGCCCCTATCCTAGCATGTTCTCCACCCTCCTGTTGGCTCCAGAGCTTCAAATCTAGTTGTAGATACTTTGGGATACAGAATTTTTGGCGTGGAATGAAGAGAGAGAGGCAGAGAGGGGGTTTAAAGCATGTTTAGAGGGTGCTCCCCGCTTTATGCGATTCCACTTACGGGCACAGGGGCCTGGAATGTAACCCCCACCTAAGTGGGGGGGGGGGAAACCTGTATACAGTTTCCCAAAGCAACCGTCACTGAAAATAGAAGCAAGCAGCTGAAGAGTCTTCTCCCCCAAGAAACTTTGCACAAAGAATTAAAATGGCTTGTAACAAATAAAGGCAGCCCTTTTTAAGGTTTTAAAAGGTACAGTGTGTGTTCTTCTTCTTTTACTTCTTCACTCTGCCTTCCCCCTCCTTTTCCATATGCTTCATCGTTGCAAAAGACAACTTGGAAATTTATCTGGCTTTATAAATAGCTCCATGTAATTCAAATGCACTTACTTTATTTTAAGAAAGAAAGGGATCTCACACAACTGCACTACTGATGACTGTTCAGATAAGTCCTTGTGGCTCTGTCGTCTTATCATACCCACACTGTGTGGCTGACTGTGATGATCCCTCATCCAGAGAAAGGGGTACACCAAGGGATAAAAGGCACATTGACAGCTCTCCAAAGCTATCAGGCCCATGGGCAAAGCGTGCTTGAGGGGAGATGGGGACTATATGTTCAGTTGCAACTAGGTATGCCATTTTCCATGCATCTGTTTAATTTCCTCCCTAGGTGTTCTACTCACAGTGGCATGGTGAAAGAAGTAAAAGTGTTCCCTTTGCAGAAGGAAGGGGTGGGCAATTAAATTCCAACACTGCTATACATTCATTATAGCCTTCAGATATATAAAAAAGCCCACAGCTACCATACCCTCCAACATTTCTCTGATGAAAATAGGGACATTCTATTCCATTATTATTATTATTATTATTATTATTATTATTATTATTATTATCATCCACCCATCTGATTGGGTTGCCCCAGCCACTCCGATCATCTTCCAACACATATTAAAGCATAATAAAATATTAGACATTAAACAACTTCCCTATACAGGGCTGCCTTCAGGTATCTTTCAAAGGTTGTATAGTTACTTATCTCCTTGGCTCAGGGATTGGATAATTCCATACCCTCCAACATTTCTCTGATGAAAAGAGGGGCATCCTAAGGAAAAGCAGGACATTCCGGAACAAATCAGAAACCAGGATGGCTTCCGTATATCCAGGACTATCTCTGGAAAATAGGGACACTTAGAGGGTCTGAGCTACACACAGGGTGAGTAATCAGGAAATATTTACACACCTATTCCATTTTAACACTCATGGTTTCCCCCAAAGAATACAAAGTCCTCTTTGAACCTACTAAAATAAGGGGGGAACAAGGCAGGTACCGATTCCTGTCTTCAAAGCCAATATATTTGTGGAAGCACAGCAAGAGTGCTGCGCTGCCTCTCCAGCTCTTCGATCCGACCCTCTTCCTGAACCTGCCTTACACAGCCTCTCACTCCAGGTATTGAACAGTTGCTTAGGTTTCACAGCAAGGCACCAGCAACAGGCCAGGGGAGATCCCTGGAGGATGCCCGAACTCAGAGGTGACTGCTGAAACCTTTCAATTATTTACATCTTTTTTTCATTTTCTTTTTTGCAGTGCCTTCTTCTCCAGCCTCTGTTCCCCTGGCTCATTCTCCCCCCCACTCTACCCACCTCTGGTTGCACTAAATAAGACATTTATGGATTGTGCATGGATTGCCTGCTTGACACATTCAGTGAAGTAGCCCAAAATGTACCCAGAGACTGTCAAATCACAAGTGACTCTCTCTCTCTCTCTCTCTCTCTCTCTCTCTCTCTCTCTCTCTCTTTTCTTGGGCAAGACTTCTCAGCAATTTTGACAGCAAGGTCTGAAAACCTTGAATGGTTTGCTGCAAACGTTTTGGCAGCAGGATTTTCAGCTGCCACTCTAAGGGGTGGGGGCATGAGATGGTCTATACTCTCCCACATTTCACACATGAAACATTGGCACATTCTTGAGGAATTGTAACACCCGGATTCTAACACCACTGTTCCCTCTGCCTAAACTCCCTCCCTGCCTCTCTCATTGCTGGATTGCTGGATGATGTTGTTCACTCACTCTGCGATGCCCCACCCTCCACTGGCTTCAGAAGAAGGATGTTTAGTACACTAAATAAAATGTTTCATGCCCTTCCTCCAAACTTAGGGGGTTTAATGATCAGTTCCACAATGGATCTGATTGTCCTTACAGAATAAATGCAACTCGGGCACATTCAACAATGCTTATTACCTGGGCAAGGCTGGTATGTTGCCTGCTGAATCTTGATTACTCATTCAGGATGCACACAGGTGCTGGTAACATAATATATAGCTCCCTGGTAGGACTCTAAGCACAGGCCTGCAGCAGGGTCTTTTTCCTTAGGGGCAGAGCAGTAGCTCAATAGTAGAGTATTTGCCTTCCATGCATAAAATCACAGGTTCAATCCCCAGCATCTCCAGGTCGGGCCCAGAGATAGCCTTTTCTGAAACACTGATAAGCCTGTCAATATAGAGAGTACTAAGCTGGAGGGACTCAATGGTCTGACTCAGTATAAGGCAGCTCCTTTGTCTAATGGAAGTGCCATAGCTCATAGCTCTAGGTACAGCTGTAGGGTGTCAGGATCCTCCTCAATAGTCTCAGTGTTCATAGAATTGTAGAGTTGCAACGGATGCTCAATGGCCATCTAGTCCAACCCCCTTCAACAAAGAATCACAACTAAAGCATTCATGACAGATGGCTATCCAGCCAACCTCTGCTTTAAAAATCTCAATTGGAGGTTTAAAAACCTCCACCACCATCTGTTACACTGTCGAACAGCTCTGTCTGAAAGTTCTTCTTAATGTTTAGTCAGAATCTCCTCCTTGCAACTTGAAGCCATTGGTCCGGGTCCTACCATCTGGAGCATGAGGGGAAAAAGCTTGCTCCATCTTCCCACTGACAGCCCTTTAGATATCTAAAGATGGCTACCATCTCCCCTCTCCACCTCCTCTATTCCAGGCTAAATGTACCTAACTCACTCAACAGTCCCTCACAAGTCTTAGTTTACAGAGAAACCAAGACAGTTTGGGCCTTGTAAATCTCAGCAGAGATGTCTGGTCATTGACTCTGGCTCCCCCCACTGTTTGGCTCCCTGACTCCAGTCCAGCCCTACCACTCCCAGTGACCACCAGCCACTACTGGACTACTGTTAAAAGCAGAGCAGAAAGGGCAAAATAACAGGGACTCTGCCTAGTTAAACTGGACTTCCCACTTCCAAACCCAATGTTGCTCATGGCACCTCGGTGGCTCCCCAGTATGCAGGTGGCTTGATAAAAATGGCTCATTATTCAGGGTGTCCCTTTGCCTCTTTTCTTCATTACTTCCCTGGCTTTATCTACATTTGAGTAATACACACCAAATAAATTATTCATTGTGTTTGTCAATCAGCGGATAGATTATTCACAGATTATATCCCACTCGTTCCACCTCTCCCACCCATTATCTGACTGCAAAAAGGCTGAGGGAGCAGCTTTTCTTAATCAGAAAAAAGAGAGACAGAGAGAAAGAGGCAAGGATTAAATGGAACGCAAGGTCATGGGAGGCAGGGAAGAGGCTAGCCACCAGGAGCAGAGTATGCTTTCCACCCACAGACGGACAAGCGCTTCAACAATGCCAGCCGTGTCGGCAGGAAAGTCTCCCCCACACAGACTGTCAAAATGCCTCACTCCTGACAAGTGATCACTTACAATGCAAGAGTTTCCATCACTGCACAATACATACAAGGCTGCAGGAAACTTTTTTTTTTAATGTAGTGTTCCCCTGCTTTCAACAGCAACTCAGAAATGAAACATAGGATATGGGGATGAAGTCTAGCTTGGATGACTATAATGGGGGCTGGGGAAAATGTTGGGTGAAGAAATGGCTATCAATGACTATTTGAAAGGTGGCCTGAATGCCCCACCCCAACTAAACATGAGGAAGAGCTGTTCAACTGTGCAATGGATTCCCTCAGAGGGTGGTGGATTCTCTCCTTCATTGGAGGCTTTTAAATGGAGGTTGGATGGCCATCTCTCATCTTTAGCTGAGATTCCTGCATTGCAGGGGGTTGGAACAGATGATCCCTGGGGTCCCTTCCAACCCTACAATCCACTCTCTCTCTCTCTCTCTCTCTCTCTCTCTCTCTCTCTATATATATATATATATATATATATATATATATATATGCTGTTGCTGCTCTTGTGAGTGTTTGGGAAGACTGCTCCCTCCTCCGGCCAACTCCATCGGGCCTACACTCACCACCACATCTTAAGAGGCACCGAGAAGGGCAGCCTCAGCTCTTGCTCTGTAATGTACTAGTGTTTGTATATTTTTTACATTGCAATGTAGCCAAAGCAAATTCCAAGTATGTTGGAAAATGTACTTGGCCAATAAAATTATTATGAAGCAGCAATCTTAGTTGAGCTTAAAAACATCTGACAGACACCAGCACCTGCACCACCATAAAAATAGGTGGTCAATATATAGGTGGGCAATTTTCCATTCTTTGGTTTAGTGCTCCACATTTCCACACCAGCTTCAGATTTTTCCCAAAGGCTACGTAGAAATTCATATGCATCTTAGTGTGAATTTCTCATATAATTGCATATAATTTTGCCTAATTTTGCAAAGCAATTTCCCTTAATATAATGCTTTTTTGCAATAATAATAATAATAATAATATGTGCATTCTTATGTGCGCTTTACCCTAGTATATGCATTTTTGCACACATCACATGGCTGGAGGAATAATTGCAAAATTCAGACAAGTGTGAATTTTGAAGGACAGCTTGTTTTTCAGATCACATACTCTTATGGAAAGTGAGAATTAGGTAGTTTCACCTTTAAACTGAACTGAATTCCACCACACACACACCCCGCACCCCCCACACACACACACACAACACCACCATTCTTAGGTGGCAACTTTAGCTCAAGCTGATAGAATGTCTGGAAAGGATGCAACAAATGAACCTCATCTGTATGGAGAAGATCAGCAACTTCAGCTGCCAGGGCAAGAAAACGCATGAGCCTATCTACTCTCAGCAGCACCAAAGGAATAAAGGGAGGGGAGATGCAGCATTAGTGGATGTATGTGAATGCATTTGAATTCAGCACAATAGAAATGAGACTTTTAAGGGGGGGGGAGCTAGCCTAACAAAACAAATAGTGCACTTAGGGAAAAAGGGGGTGGGGAAGAACCACATGGAGGCTTAATGACAGCCTATTAAACATAAATCAACACAAAGGAAAACCGCCAGGAAGAGGAGATATACCCCAGTTTGGGGATTAGAGCACAAAAGGAGTAATATTTACTCAGTAGATTAAGGCACTTATAGGAAATGAGTTATAAGTATTTTCCAAGCATTACCCAGAAGGATCAGACGGGTGGCACTATAATGTATAGGCTGCAGGCTGCATGGAGACACACCCACTTGGTGGTGCCATAAATTAAATGTGCAAGGGGCCCCTCCCTCCACAAGAGGCAAAGGAATTGCTTGCAGAAATGTGCACAGAAATAAGCGGCACTCAGCAGTGCCTGGCAGGGCATTCCCAGCTGCAGCGCATCCCAGCCAGCCTTGCAATTTGGGACCCAATTTGAAAGGTGCTGTATGTTAACCTCACTTACCAAGAGAGAGAAAATGTGACACACACTTTAAAGCTTCCAACAGCCATGTCCTTACCTAACCCACACTGGGCTTTAGCATTCATTCATTCATTCATTCATTCATTCATTTTAATTTCATTTGTATCTCACCTTTCCTCCACGGAGTTCAAGGTGGTATACATAGTTCTCTTCCTGCTTCTTTTATCCTCACAACAACCCTGTGAGGTAGGTTAAGCTGAGAGGCAGTGACTGGCACAAGGTCACTTAGTGAGCTCCACGGTCAAGTGGGGATATGAACCTGGGTCTTCTAGGTCCTAACCACTGCACCACACTGGCTCTCTGATGCCAGCTATGGGACAGGTGGGCCTGGTTTGGGGAAAACAGCCTCCCAGGCCAAGTTAGGACCCCTGCTGAGCCTCAGCTGGCCAGCTGGCTGTTTGTTCCCAATGCATGAAATATCCATTTCTAAACATATCTTATCTTAAAATACACATTTGAATACATAACTTTGTCTTAAAATGTAAATTTTGTAAAGTATTTTGGTACACTTCTTTGAGCACAGAACTATACAACACATTTCAAAGAAGTGTGAAATTCAAAGGATAATTATGTCCTATTAGTATAGGAGGTGAGGATCGGGTCAGTTTCTATTAAAATCCACCGAATTGCAAGCCTCCCTGTCTCCAAATACCAGGTGCTAAGGACATATAATGTGGGGAACATGAGCAGAGGAGGGCAACCAAGATGATCATGGGTCTCGAAACCAAGCCTTATGAGGAATGGTTGAAGGAGTTGGGTGTGCTTCACCTAGAAAAGAGAAGACTGAGAGATACTATGATATCCACCTTCAAAGTGCTGTCACATGGAAGATGGAGCAAGCTTGCTTTCTCCTGCTCTGGGGGCTAGGAACCAATAAATTCAAGTTACAAGAAAGCAGATTCCAACCAAACATCAGGAAGAACTTTCTGATGGTAAGAGCTTTTCAACGGTGGAATGGACTCCCTCAGGATGTTGTGGACTCTCCTTCCTTGGAGGCTTTTAAGCAAAGGTTGAATGGCCATCTGTCATGGATGCTATAACTGAGATTCCTGCATTGTAGGGGGCTGGACTAAATGGTCCTTGGGGTACATTCCAACTATACAGTTCTATGATTGCTCAGGGGATTGGCTGAGTGAGGTGCCATCAAAGAACAAAACAGAGTCATTTCCATGACCAAAGGCAAACCAATAGGACATGCAATGCCAGACAAGAAGTGGGGTGGAGTCTCCCAGAGCTCAGCAACAGTGGCACTGGTGGGGGAAATAGGGACATTCTGGGATGAAATCAGAAGCCAAGGCGACTTTGTAATTCCATGACTGTCCCTGGAAAATCGGGACACTTGGAGGGTATGCTTTTCCTGTGGGTCACTAGCTTTTCAGAGGAAAGATGTTCCCCATCACTTTCCTTAAATGTTTAGCCATCTACTTGAATGGCCAACCACACATCCTGAGGCAGAATGTTCCATTTACTGCATTGTGTGAAATAGAATTTTGTGCAATATACCGGTAGCTAGTTACACAAGCAATGCACAGTGGTAGAAAACTGAATCAATTTGTACGGCGGGTTGTTTTCCTTTGCGGTGGCGCTGGTGACGTTGGTTTTGTGGAATGCACCTCCAGCTGAAATACAAGAGGCCTCATCTGCACTGGCATTCCTGTTTGCTCTTGAAGATGCACCTATTCACACATGCACTCTGTTCCTCTCTTGACCCAAGTCTCCTATTTTAAATGCTGTGTTGGTTTAATGAGGATTGTTGTATTGCATATTTTAACCAAGAGCATGTATAATTTTTTTATGTTATCATGGCATTGTATTATGGTGTATTTTAGTTGTTGTGTATTTTTAATTTTGGTGTATATTTTAATAAAGCTATGCAATTGGTATTTTTTTTTGGGGGGGGGGGGGGTTGTAAACCATTTAGAAGCCACCTGGGTATACTAATTAATTAATTAATTATGCTTTGGAGTGTGAGTCACACCTGTGAAATCAAGCTTGCAATGCACAAGAGCAGCTCTGCTCTCTGCTGCTAATATCTTATAAAAACAAAGAGAGTAGCATGAGCCCAACTGTAGGCAATGCAATATGTATATATGAGGTGCAGCAACAGCCCTCATCCAATTTATGACTTTCTCTTTTGCACATGAATGTCTCAGACATGAGGTGTCAGCATATGAGAAGGTTGAAATACGGGTGGGGTGGAGAAGAGACTTGTTTCACACATTCCTCAGATAAACATGGCTCTACAATCTACTCCATTTAATAAGTTTCTAGAATACGGTACCTAATCCTGCTGGGTTTTGTTTTGTTTTGTTTTTTGTTCACTTGCATTGTTGTTGTTTTTTGTCCACAGACGTGCCATTGTACTTGAGGCAGCGGCCTCCTCAACTCTGCCAAGTGAAATTGCATTCCAATTCTGTTCCACTGAACTAAATGTCTTTGAAAATCAAAAAAGCAAAACATAATTTAAGTGCCATTTGAGTCTTCCCACAGTTTCTCAGCTGTTCACTCCATAACCGCACCCCAGAAAGCTGCCTGCAAACAGAGCTATGGTATAAAAGCGGGGAAGCGCACAGCCAGAATATTACAATGCCGATCCCGTGCATAATGCTCTGCGGTCATGGTTCAAAACAATTAGAATGTCACAATGAAAATATGGTGGGAGGAGGCAGCAGACAAGCCAACACATTTGGGGCGGGAGAGATGGCTGGCTGTGACAGAGGGGTATTATGAGTGCAAGGTGACTGGCAGATAACTTTGTTTCAAAGAGGCCCAGAAGTTCCTTGAATCGCTAGCTTCGGCTGGTTTTTGACATGTTGCAAAACTCAGTAAAGATATCAAAATAAGAGAGCTTAGCATAGAATATAGGGAGAATGTAATCTTTTCAACCACTTATCTGAGCTTCTATTGATTGTTACATGCCGAGTGAAAAACTGAATGAATAATGGAGTAGGGGGGTGGCTTTCATTTACTCTGAGAGAGAGAGAACAAAAAATGGAACAATTTGTTCTGTTTCTGTTAAGTGTTTGGTAGGAGCAAAGAGCTAGACAGAAGTCCTACCTCAGCTACCGCAGACTACTCTCTCTCTCTCTCTCTCTCTCTCTCTCTCTCTCTCTGCCCCTACTTTCACACCAGAGATAGTCCTTTCTTTATTTCTTTTTGAACAATGGTTTATTTAATAAAAGTCAAGTTGGCACACACAGAGCTTTGATACGTAGACTCTATCAGCAAAGGTAACTCAACACCAACTCTCATTCTGCATAGCTTGCACGTTCCAGGCAAGTCCGTTTTGGGGGCCAAATCCCCGTAGCAGTTTATTTATTGGGGTAAAAATCATAAAAAAGCTCAACCACTTTGGGGTAAAATCGTAAAAAAAAAAGGTTGGCCCTCACGCATGTTCACTTCATCATATCTGGCCCTCTTTGAAAAAAGTTTGGGCTTAAACCCCAAAAAAGGAGGAAAGTAAGAAAAAACATAAGAAATGGAGGGTGAGAAAGGGGGGGAAGGCAAAAATACATCTATTTTATCAGGGTTTCCATATTTCAAAAAGTAAACACCAAGAAACCCCAAAAGTTGCTTAGCTTTTTATTTAAGGAAGACCCCAAATTTCTTAAGCTTTATTTTTCTTAAAGGAAACCACCAAAATTGTTGAGCTTTCCTAAAAGTTTTTTTTTTTTTTTTAGCCAACAAACCCCCCCCCCAAAAAAAAATGAGATTTTTCAATTGACGCCTAAGATTCAGGACAAAGCACTGGAAATTCTCTCCGGATGCCAGTTCCTCCTTTCAAATCCCAGTAATCTTGGCAGCCCTAATTTAACCTTCCCCTTCTGCACATATCATTTTGCTTACTGGAAAGAGTGAACTCACGTAAAGATCAAGATTTACAGCCAGGCAAGAGAAAAAGAATAAATGATAAAAAAAAAATTGTCTGGACCCAGTGAAATTGGGATGTTATTGAAAAGATCAATATCGGTATCGGTATCATCAATGCTTTGGAACTGTGGTTACAAAGTAGTAGTGGTGGTAAAGATAATACTGGTGGGAACAGTTGGGATGTCCCTGAAATTATCCACATCCAATTTGTTCCTGGAGTTCGGACGGAACTCTGAACTAAATGGTCTTGTTTTAGAAGCAGAATAGGTTCATTAAGAAGGGACCCAGGTGGCACTGTGGGTTAAACCACAGAGCCTAGGGCTTGCTGATCAGAAGGTCTGTGGTTCATATTCCTGCAATGGGGTGAGCTCCCATTGCTCGGTCCCAGCTCCTGCCCACCTAGCAGTTCGAAAGCACGTCAAAGTGCAAGTAGATAAATAGGTACCGCTCTGGCGGAAAGGTAAACGGCGTTTCCGTGCTCTGCTCTGGTTCACCAGAAGTGGCTTTGTCATGCTGGCCACATGACCTAGAAGCTGTACGCCGGCTCCCTTGGCCAGTAATGGGAGATGAGTGCCACAACCCCAGAGTCAGACACGACTGGACCTAATGGTCAGGGGTCCCTTTACCTTTTTAGGTTCATTAAGAATCCTTGGCTACTCAATGTTTTATTTATTTATTTATTGTTCAATGCATCTGCTGGTTATAACAGCCTGCAATTAATTCATGTTGTTTTGTTCTCGTTAAATTATTGATGTATAAAGAAAAGAAAAGAAAAGAAAAGAAAAGAAAAGAAAAGAAAAGAAAAGAAAAGAAAAGAAAAGAAAAGAAAACCTAGTGCAGAAAAGCAATCCTGCTGTGGCCGTGTACATGCAATTGCATTAAGACGCTTTTTGTGTGGTATGTTTCTAATATGCAGAGGTCACATGTGCACATCAGTCAAAGACTGCACAAAATGAATATTCATGTAATCATATCTACGGTCTCATCAAGATTGCATCATTCCACAGTTGCATCCATTTGCTCATGAGCCCTGGTAAAGCACAGAAGGGGAAAGACAAGACAGAATTATCTGAAAATTGTAGCAGACTGTGCAAGATCTGATTCCAGAATCACTTTTATAACTTCTCTCAGTTCATTAAACTGGAGTTTCAGGATAGCAAAGGCATGGAACACAGTAAAGGAGGTGGATGGCTGAATCTGTTCATCCCTACTGACAACATTTTTCCACTGGCATTATAATAAGAACTTTGCTCTTAAAAAATTAAATAAACACTTCAGATGTTTAATTCCATGCTCAAAAATCAAATCAGGCTTGTATGAGCTTTTTCCTGCACTTGCACAGGATTTCATAAACCTCCAATCATATACAGCCCTAAGGAAATGAACCCCCCCCCCCACACACACACAAGTGCCCTGGGGTTTTAGGGAGGTCATATTGGAGAGAGAATGAAAAGAGGCAAAGCATGCCTAGAGGTGGAATATGACCAGAGTTGCATAATTGCTGCAAAATTGCCCGTTTGAGTGGCCAAAGCCACAGGTTGAGGACTCATTTTTCAGAAAGGTCATTACAAATAGCACAGTCCTTCCTGACTCCAAGCTGGTGCACTCAATTGACACTTCTTTAGAACAGATCATCCATGGTGTATCATCTGCCCTGCTTCTCATAATAAATATCCTTTGGCAATTTTTCAGTTCAAGTGGTGAACAGGGCTGACCCTGCTTAGCATGCAGGTTTTGCCGAAATTGCTGCCTGAAGTGCCGTGTCAGTCCACTGTAGCTCTATCCCTTGAAAGTTGGAATATGAGCACTCTCCAGTCCCAACTGTGGGCTGAGGATGCATGACATGTGCTTGGAGAACAAAAAGTACTTCCTGAGGGATAGATAACTGAGTGAAATACCCTAGCAACCCAAAAGGCATTTGTGTGCATGCAGTAAGATGACAGATAGTTGGCACTCTCCAAAAAAAACCTGCTGCTACTGAAGAAGCAGTGAAGGCCACACACTTCATCTAGAGCTGAAAGAGAAATTTGCTTTCTCTGCTGGTGCTTTCAAGAGAAATAATATGGGAAGGAGGGGGGAATAAAAATGGGCTGCAAAGTCTTTGGATCCCTTTGAAGAGTCCTTGGCCATCTTCTAATCCTAGCACCACAGGGCTGTACACCCAGAAGGCTGGGTATCTGGTCCCAAACTCTTTGGAGTTTGAAGGCTAATACCAGCCAGTGGAGGCTGGTGCAACAGGGCAAATGGGGCAGGGCATGACCAACCTCAGTCTGCCTTCAGCCAGCCCCCCAATTTCCTGCCTTCTTTCTTGCATTCTTACATTCTCACTATTTTATTTTACTGTATTTTATCCATACTAGTGCTTGTTGTATTTGTTGAATTAAATAGGGTACACTGATTTTTAATGCTATGCTATGCTATGCTATGCTATGCTATGCTATGCTATGCTATGCTATGCTATGCTATGCTATGCTATACTTCTTGCATCCAGTCCAGGGGGTAGTACTGACCATTAGCTCCTCCTCCTTAGTGTCAGCACTGCCCCACATGGAACTCAACAGGGAGAGGGAGGGGGAGGGGGAGAAAGCCAGGATTAGTTAGTGCTGCCTGTCATTGGCTTTGTCTCCCCCTATTGTTAGCCCCCCAGCCTACTGCCCTACCAGTCCTTGTGGAAAACCAGTCACCTCTGAAACCAGCACCTTAAACTGGCCCTGTAGAGAAGTGGCACAGAATTGATAATATGATCCAAACACCTAAGTCCCACAACCATTCTAGCTGCCACACCCTGCACCTATCAAAATTCCCGGACTTTTTTAAGGGCAGACACAACCTAGTGCACACTGTTGTAATCTATCTTTGACATAAGCAAAGTATTTGTTACTGAGGGCAGTATCTGACTTCTCTACATAAATCCAAAGTTTGTAAGAAGTAGTGCTGGCCACAGAGCCCACTTGAGCCTCCTTACATAGACCATGCTGAGTCCCGGAGGACTCCCCTATATAGTGTCTAGGGTGAAAGCAAAGTAGGCCAATAGCAGAATGTGCTCATGCGCTTTTAGAAGTGGAAGGTCAATTGTACCCATTCAGGTGCAGATTACAGAACGGTGTGTATCATTGAACATGTTGCAGTCCTACCTTTCTCTAATCCAGGCCAGTTTTAATAGCAGGCTATATTTGAAACCCAACAGTCAAATTAGGGCTGCAATTCTTAATTGTTAGATCAACCAACTACTGTAATGTAGAGTTTCCCAAACTCTGTTTTTGGAATGCAATTCTCACCATCACTGATCACTGGTCCTGCTGCCTAAGGATGATGGAAGTTGTAGTGCAACACCAGCTGGGGAGTCAAGTTTGGGAAACCCTGAACTAATACTTTGGTCGATTCATCCTTGGAGCGATGTTAAGCATTGAGGAGAAATGTTCATTGGTGGGGCTGAAATCTAAGGGCACCCTCCTGTGAGGTGGCAAATTACTGTAACAGGAAATTTAAAAAGAAAAGAAAAAGATTTTACTTTCCAGTTGAGTCTGGGTGATAAAATGTTAGCACTTTTCAAGTACAGGATTCAGATGAGAATCAGATGTAATCATATGAGCAGCACCCAAAAGTTCACTTCACATCCTGATTTTAGCCTGGCATCTCCAATACCAAAGGAAACCATTAATGCAGCAGGTCAAATGGCAAACCTTTTAAGCCTCGATAATGCAAATCATCTCGGATGCCTGGACTTCTGTGGCATGGATTTGTATTTTAATGCTCATCACTTTGCAGATAGATTCAGAAGCATTCCATCGATACCAAGATCTACCGATCTTCAGCTCATAGGATCAGGAGACTAATGGGGATTAGCTGGATTGGATTTGGATTTGATATCCCGCTTTATCGCTACCTCAAAGGAGCCTCAAAGCGGCTAACATTCTCCTTTCCCTTCCTCCCCCACAACAAACACTCTGTGAGGTGAGTGGGGCTGAGAGACTTCAGAGAAGTGTGACTAGCCCAAGGTCACCCAGCAGCTGCATGTGGAGGAGCTGAGACACGAACCCGGTTCCCCAGATTACGAGTCTACCACTCTTAACCACTACACCACACTGGAAGCTGTGGAAGGTTTTGGTGTGTGGTAGTGTTTCTTCTTCCTATTATTATTATTTTTTTAATCTACTGTAGGTGCTCACCTAGGATTCTAGACCAGGAAATGTTCAAAATTCTAGTCCCATGAAATAAGACTACGGTATAGTTCAGGATTCCTCAACCTCGGCCCTCCAGATGTTTTGAGACTACAATTCCCATCATCCCTGACCACTGGTCCTGCTAGCTAGGGATCATGGGAGTTGTAGGCCAAAAACATCTGGAGGGCCGAGGTTGAGGAAGCCTGGTATAGCTCTCTTGAAGGGGCCCAGGATACAGCCACAAATGTTGGTGAGAGAAATGAAACAATACCAATAAATCCAGGTGGCTTTGTGATATTTGGATTTCCATGCCTTGCACTATTAAGCAGTTCAGGGTTCCCAGAATTAATGTTTAATTGTACAGACCCCTTGTAAAACTCAGGGTGGAACCTTTTTCAGGTTCTTTTACATGCAGTATATAAATTTTATGAAATGAATAAATAAAATATATTTTTTTAAAGTAACTGAGGAGATTGACCTTACTGGAGGGAGTAGAAAGGAGGTGACTCACCATGCTATGTGAACCAGGCCATTATTTTATTAAAGTAGTAAAATAACTTTTTGAAAGTTTTGTCTATATTTCAGTTTCCCCCCCCCAGCACTTATTCTTTCCCCCTTCCTGGTTTCAGAAATTTTGCATATCCAGAAGTACCATAAAATGCAAGGAAGAGTCTTTTAGCAGCATCTTCTTTAACAAAAATAATGGCTGTGTTTGTACTGAACTTCGCAGGGCTGCCTCTGTCATTTGGTGACACTCGCTGTCACTAAATAAACTTATAAATTAAACTTGAGCTGGGAAGAGGAAACCGTCTCTCATTACTTGATTCCTGCTCACAGTCAGGGTTTCCCGAGCACAGCTGGAATCCTCCCCTGGCAGCTCAATTTCTTTGCTTCCCTTCCTCCCCTCTGATGACTCAGGGGTGTTTGCCAAGCAGCTAATTGCTATGCTCCATCACACTGCTGTTTGCAACTAGCCCCACACCCTGCTCTCAGAAGGGGGGGGGGAATAGCCCTTGAGCAAATTAACTCAATGCTGTCATTAACTCAGAAGTCAGATCTTTCAAAGAAGTCACATCTTTTGACTGAGACCTTTTAAAAAAAGAAGTCCCAGTCATCTCAACACACCTTTAATTGGCAGGATATGGCAGGATATGAACAAGGTTTATTTGATTTGCTGTTATACTTACTCTACATAAAAGTGCAATGCTGAGTGAAGGAGTCCAGGATCCTTCCAATGCCCCCCCCCCATGAGTGCCATGTGTGCAAATTGTTTCATGGCTACTGTGACCATCTCAGCAGACTCTGTGCAGCCATCTAGCCATGACACACCTGAAACTCCACACCTGTTCATTGCCTGCCAGTTTCACTACTGCCTGCAAGGAGGGAGGGCGAGAGTGAGAATCAATCCTGGGATTCAGGATGTTGGCGAGAAAGGCAGAGCACAGCTATCAGAACTTCGGGAAGCGCTGCCATCCGAAATGGAGCAGACTCCAGGCAGCCTCTTGGTCTGGCAGATGGCTTGCTGCAAGGGTGTGAATGGAGACAGATCTCTGCGCAGTTATGTAAAGGTTGCCTCCTCCTCCTTGTCTGCTCTAGTCTCTTTCTGCGCTTCCACCTCCAGCTGTCTCACTGATGCCATGAATTCGCTATTTTAAAAAACCCTACACCTGTACAATTGCCCCCTTTTTTCACCCCCCTCAAAATAACCACCTTTTAAAAAAATAATAATAATAATGCAGGCTTCATCATAAAAACAAATGCCCTTGCTGGTTTTGCATCAAATGGTGAATGGTGTGTGTGTGTGTGCTCCAAGAAAAGTCAAAGCCACAGGGAATTTGCTCCATCTCTGAAAATTAAAGCTGTGTGGGCATCAGAAAGAAAAAGAAGCCAGTGTGGTGTAGTGGTTAAGAGCGGTAGACTCGTTATCTGGGGAACCGGGTTCGCGTCTCCACTCCTCCACATGCAGCTGCTGGGTGACCTTGGGCTAGTCACACTTCTCTGAAGTCTCTCAGCCCCACTCACCTCACAGAGTGTTTGTTGTGGGGGAGGAAGGGAAAGGAGAATGTTAGCCGCTTTGAGACTCCTTCGGGTAGTGAAAAGCGGGATATCAAATCCAAACTCTTCTTCTACTAGCTGGGTGCCAACTTTCTGAGTCAGCCTTGGGTGACATGTAGCAAACAAATAGCATAAGAAAAGCCCTGCCTGATCAGACAAAAAGCCCATCTAGTCCAGCATCCTGTTCTCACATTGGCCAAACAAATCCTTGTGAGAAGCCAACAAGCAGGACCTGAGTGGAACTGTACACTCCTCACTTGCGACTCCCAGCAACTGGGTTTCAGATGCAATACACAACCATCATCGCCGGTGGCCATAGATAACCTTACTGTATGTAAGAAATATTGATAGTCTTATATAAGCTGGCCAGGGCAGCCCTACTGGCTTCTTGTGAACATAAAAAAAGAGTCAGATGGATCAGGCCAATGGCCCATCGGTTCTAGCATCCTGTTGTCACTGTGGCCAACCAGATGTCCCAAGCAGGGTATGAGCACAAGAGTTCTTTCCCTTCCCATGGTTTCCAGCAATTCGGTATTCAGTAGCATTACTGTCTCTGGCCATGAAAGCAGAGAATAGCCATCCTGGCTAATAGCCACTGACTGCCTTATCCTCCATGAATATGTCAATGAATTCCTGTAGACTTCTGGCAAGTTCACACACATGTACACTTGTTTAGCCGTCCAGGCAAATTGCTATAGAATGGCTGTCTCAGAACATTCTTTGTCATCTGCCACTCTACCTGACGACATCTGCAAGGCAGGAGAAGCAATGAGATCTCCTCCATCAGGTTGGGTGGGATCAGTTGCCATTTGGCTCCTCCTCCTCTCCCAGTATCACATCCGTCAACAGCAGCCACACCTGATCTTTACATAACTTTGTTGTTAAACAGTTTGAAATAATTGGAACCTTGATATGTACATTTTCCCTCTTCTTTTCCCAGCCTCCTTTCTTTTGTGTTAGGCAATGTGGGGTGCTTCCAGACTGCTACTATTTTGGGGGTAGGACGGAATCACAAACAGGTTGCACAATTAGAGTTGATCTGGAGGTCTTGCAAAACAAAACCTGCCTTCCCCCAAAGACCAGACTTTTTCCAATAAGAAAAGTGACGGGGAAATGCAGTGGAAACCATAGCAGTTGCTGTGACGCAACACTGTCTAACCTCCCCACCAACTTGTCATGAGGAAGGATCCCTAAATAGCTGGCCTTCCTGCAAACAAATCTGGATGAATGCTCAATAAACATACAGTAAATGAAAAACACAATCCCTTTCAGAACTCTTTGAATGCATTGTGCCAAGCATGGGGGAACCTCTGGGCTGCAGCCTAAATTATATGACCACAGGTGTGGGATGCAAAAGAACAAGGCAGAGCTTTAAGGACAGCTCTACTTGGCAGCACCACAAACCAGGCAGAACTTAGGATGAAGAGCAGTACAGGAGATTCAGCAGAATGGGTTGTTCCTATGCAGGGATATGGGAGAGAGATTCAGTTTGTGTTTCAAGGAGAGCTTACTTAATTTGCACTTTTCAGGACAATATGCACAATGAAACACAACCATTCTTCAACTTTCAGACTTCTCCAATTTTCCAATGCAGTTCTCCAGCCAACTAATGTCTATATTAGAAGACAGGGTGGGGAACCTTATTGTCCTTACAGGCCAAATTTGGCAGGTAGATGGGTGGAGTGCACCCACCAGTCGTCACAACATCACATGGTTTGGCAGGAGGGCAGGGCCACCCCCTGTCAAAATCTCTTGGGCTCCCTGCTCCTCCTACAGCACCTTTTGTGCTACACAGTCCTAAGGGAAGCCTCTTCCCAGCATCACTGAATAAATGCAGCAGCAAGTAGAGCGGATGCCAGATTAAGTGAAAGAAGGGTCAGGCTGGGCACATTCCAATTTAGTCATCTGAACAGGTGCCTAGAGCCAGGGGGAAACAAATCTTCTACTCACATCAACTTTGTTACATTTACACAGCAGGTCTAAAAAATTCATAAATCGTTCCCAACCTATCCTGCTGAAGCTGTGGTGTAATAATAGGGAAACCAAATGCAATTACTTAAACTGGACACTGGCCAGGACCTAGAAAATGTATCTCTTTGTGGGTTAAGTTAAGATTCTCTGGGCCAGTTTCTCAGTCAATTTTACTGCAGGGCTTCCCAAAATAGCTGAGCCTTCTGAGCCGAAAGGGCCAGAAGCAAAAGGAAGGCATTGAAGCAGAGTGCCATGGCAGCAGGCTTTTGAGTTACACAGAACACTTAGCCATGAGGAATGTCAGCAACAACTCTGTGCCCATCCAAATCTTGTCAGTCTTGATTTTGAAAGTTTCCTTTTTTCCACGCTAATGCATCTACTGTAAGGAAGCTAGGGGAAAAAATGCAAGACAGGCAGCCCCTCCTCTGAAGGGCCTGCTGCTACTTGACCTACTTTCCCCTTGTTTGATTCAATGCAGAGAGATCCTACTTTTAAAAAGGCAGCCTTTCCAGGAAGGAAACGTTTTCCTAGATGGCACAAAAAGGGAAGGGAATTATCCGTTCGGAAAAACGGAGCCTCATCAAGATGACGGGCATGCAACGATGGCAGACTTCCTCCGAGAGCGGCAGAGCCACAGCAGGCGGGAGCTACGGAGTACCACAAAACATCATTTGGATACATAAAATATTTGTCGCAAAGTGCCTCATTTCTCATGGCTTTGAATTCAAATAGGAGAGAGTTTGGGGGTCTGGGGAAGAAGATGAAAGCAGAGATTGGCCTGAGTTGCAACATTTAAATATGAAAAGCAAATGAGAAAGGCAAACTACTTGGGCGTTTTCCAATCCCTTGTCAGAAGCAGTAGATACTGAGTTGCAAGAGGTCTAATGAACAAATGGACACTCTGCTTTAGCAGATACATGTGTCCACCAGTGGCTAGCTTCCATATATTAGTCAAAATACCATGCAAAATGCATTATATTGGTGGATGTTGCTTTGCAAAAATATGTATATGTGGCAAAATGGCATGCAAACGTATCTTTTAGAAATCCACTGATTAATTTCCATTTTATGCATACTTTCCCCTTGTACGTACATTTTTGTACACTTTACTTGGCTGAAGTATTCCATTGCATTGCAAAATTGTGGATTTTGAAGGAGGGCTATTTTTCAGTTTTGCATATTGTTTCATAAAATACTCTGAAGCAGGCAGATTCACTTTGAAATGTGAAACTGAATCACATTTCTCCCACAACACTAGTTTTTACATACTAGGCATTGCATGTGAGTAGGACCATTGATTAATTCACTAGCTCACACCAGGCATGCACAATAGCATCTGGGGATGATAAGTGGTTGTTCCCTAAAATAGGAATTCTGGATTGAAGTATGCCTGAGTTGAAAGTCCTGCTCTTTTTATCTCATATGTGAATGCTCGTGGCAAACTGAAGACATGGTGTACTGAATAGGTTCAGGAGCTCAGCCTCAGTGTGCCCTGACATGGAGCCCCAGGTTAAGTCCCTAGCATCTCCTATAAGTGTTGACGACAGAATCTACACTTGTTGGGATGGAGGAAAACCTTTACTTAAAGCTCTGGACAACTCCATTGGGAGCTGAGGAAAGGCCATAGCTCCGTGCTGCAGCATCTGCCTTGCATGCAAAAGGTACAAGGTTCGATCCCTGGCATCTCCAGGTGGGGCTGGGAGAGACCACTGGCTGAAATCCTAGAAAGCCACTGTAGACAATACTAAACTAGATACACCAGTGGTTGTTTCTGCAACATACATAATGACAACATAATTCTGGGTCTGATGGCATCACAATCCCTCCACCACCTCCCAGTAACCCAGTAAATTAAAGTTTGTGATATATTATTTTCCTCACACCTTTGAATGTGAGGGCTTCCAAGCTTAACTAGGTTGCATCACTCGCTTCCTGGCAAGCTCATCTTTCAGCACTAGGAGTCACACTGGAATTGTATCTTGAGTTGGAGGGGGAAACTGCTGATTTGCATAACATATTTATATACAGCCCACACAATTTGCATGACATTTGCATGGGCCTAGTGTGTGCCAGCCCGTGGCTGGTGGACATACTGCCATGCTTCTGAGATGCCATCTGTGCCATTTCCACTGTGCTGCTCAAAGAAGTATTTCCTAGGATGCTTCAGAGACAGCTGGCAGGCAACTGGGGGCCTGAATCACACTTATTAAAAGTTAAGCAGAGAAAATTATTTGATTGTAAGTCAATCAGCAGAAATTCAACTTTGGAAAGCAAGCCTGTTATACAGTGGAACATAGCAGACTGTGGCCCTACTGCCCATGGTTGATAACACGGACTTTAAAAATGGGAAGTGGTCATAACTTATAGCTAGCTAGGTGGAGCCAGCTAAGAATACTGCGAGCCTGCCAGAATCTGATGGTTATGGACAGACCCTGGCAGACCTGGGGTGGTTTATAACTTAATACACGTGACTAAGTGAGGTTCAAACAACATCGCTTCTGTCAGAAGCCAAACTGCAATAGAACAGAAACAGCACTTGCATGCAACAAATATGCAGCAGAACAGAAATTGATCCCTTCTTACATCTCTAGGCAATGCCAGCCCAAAATATTCCGCTGTCTGAATTACAAGCCTAATGGCATTATAATCACACACCTCCTGCCAGTAGAGCCAACAGCTTAGACAATTTGGGTGCACCATTCAGACACCAATTTCTGCCTTCATCTATTCCATTCTTCTCCCCATGGTGCCACCCAGACAAGGTTGTTCCACCCATTGCATGGTAGGGCTAGTTCTACTTATAGAAAACAGTGGATCTCTTCTTTTGGAAGTCTGTGACATTTAAGGTTAGAGAGTGCCTCTTTTCAGTAGAAGTAAGACTACAGTGTTTTTAATAGTACACATGGCCTGTCCTCTGCTGACTTATACCAGAGTGCGGTGTGAAGTCGGCAATTAAGATCTTTGAGTACAACAAATATACATTATGTTCATCTTTTAGGACTTATTTAACTGCTGTTAAATGTCTGATATTGAACAGGAAGATGCTTGACAGTTTTTGCAGATCTACAGAAAGGGGGAAGGGCAGGGGGGAGAGAAGAAAGAAAGAAAGAAAGAAAGAAAGAAAGAAAGAAAGCCTTATAAAACCAGATGTTGAACTATTATGCATTTTTCGCAGAATGGAAAAAGTGTGTGTAATAGTTTCATTGGCTAAGTGATACACAATTTCAAGTTTGCTATATAGGAGTTCAAAACAGGGGTCAGCAAACTTTTTCAGCCATGGGCCAGTCCACTGTCCCTCAGACCTTGTGGGGGGCCGGACTATATTTTGAAAAAAAAATATGAACAAATTCCTATGCCCTACAAATAACCCTGAGATGCATTTTAAATAAAAGCACATATTCTACTCATGTAAAAAACATGCTGATTCTCGGACTGTTCGCAGGTCGGATTGAGAAGGCGATTGGGCCGCATCCGGCCCCGGGGCCTTAGTTTGGGGACCCCTGGTCAAGAATGATAATAACCCAGCACCCTATGTAACAATGAGCTAGCAAAGCAGTGGGAAGGCCAGGACAGTGCAACCACACTGAGAGGAGCGGCAGATTGGCGCCACTGGTGTATTTATACTGTGCTGTCCTCCCGGCAGATTCACCCACTTTCCTCTCTTTCTCCAGGTAAGCAACAGTGATCCACCTGCCAAGAAGCTTGCCTCTTCTACCTGTATGGAGGTCCTATTCAAAACACCAGAAGAAGAAAAGGGAGGAAGAGGGCCCAGACATAGAACTGCATATTGCCCCTCATCATGAGTATTCCAGAGAAGCTCTCCTTTTACGCAAATAGTTTGGAGAGGGGAGGCATGAAACAGAAAGAAAAGATTTTAACCGGTGTGAACCACACTGACTAGCCATTTTGTTGTTGCTTCTGTTAAGGAAAGAAGGGTAAGTTTTGTCAGTCATCTTAAACACTTCCAGCATCCCAGGAACCTCTTGCCCTCACCCATTTCAGGAAACCAGTTCCTTTTGTCAGATGAGATGCACCCCAGCATTCCAATTTCTGCACACTTCTCCCTATCTGCTTGTAAGAGGATCCTTCAGTACAGGCTCAACAGAGGCATTGAGTAGAACAATACACCCTCCAGAATGTTTCTACAGTACTATGTTTCAGGAAGGCTGGAAGTATAGAGGTGTGATGAGTCATCTCACTCAAGTTGAGCATAAAGGATGGTTCAAAGTGCACAAGGCCCATGGGTTCTTTTGAGGACAACACAGGGTCTCTTCTGAAGTTGTGCGCCCTAATGTTGTTGTAACAACGACTGTAACTACTACACAGATGCATGAGGCCCAATGTAGAAACCTGTAAGAATTTGTTTCGGATCCAAAGAAGGAAAATCTCATATTCATTGTCATCATTTTAGGGGGTTGGGGGGGGGGGAGAAACACCCTTCCTAATGGAATGCTGCACTTATTCACATTATTAAAGTAAAAAACACTCTTGCCTCATTATTCTGGATTAGGTGTCATTAGTATGCATTAACCCAGCTTTCCAACAGTTTTCTAAAACTCCCTTATTTCTTTTATAAAAAATATTATTGCTAAAGTTCCCAACAAACATTCTGCATTGTAAACACATATTCACTTTGAAGTTCAAGTTCTTTGTCATTGCCCTCCTGTGCACTCTCTCTCTCTCTCTCTCTCTCTCTCTCTCTCTCTCTCACACACACACACACACACACACACACACAAATAAATAAGGCAGTGTGGCCAAGAAGCCAGAAGCAAGCAATAAACACTGTTCTACTTTACCACAAGGGTTGAAGAACAATTTGTCTTTTACATAAACCAGCAGCACAAATTTCTCATTCCATTAGGCAAGTATCTTTGGAGTCAACTCCGCTAAAAAATTTTTAGAGATAGTTATTTTTTCTCTCTTTGGCAAACTGCCTACACACACACACACACACCCCCATAGGAAAGTAGGAAGCTGCATGTGGATGTATGAGTGCGAGAGAGACTATTGGGTAGCAGTAGCTTTTCTGGATTTAAGAGAAGCATATTTCCCAGCCTGTCTGCAAATGTTGGGAGCTTTTGCATGCAAACTACTGAGTTGTGGTCTGTCCCCATAGCCTTTCTGTGACTTTGGGATCTGACTAGCAATCGGATAGGAAGGTGGATATGCTTAATTGCACAATGGCAGAGAGCCCTGAATCCTCTGAGATGGCCTACACATGAGAAGTGTTTGGAATTAGGGCCCTAAAAATCAGGGGCTTCAAAAAAACAACAACCCGAAATTACTGAATCATAAAACAAAACCAAAAAGGGAAGAGGGAAGGCCCTGGAACTTTTTGTTTTTTCATCATTTGTTTGAGGGGTCATAAACATGGTTGTTTAATTAATTAACATGTTTCCCCTGCAACAACCCTGAGTGCAAGGAACATAAACGCTCTCTTTTCACAAAGTCAAATTAGACCTACTTGCCAGTTCCAGGATAAGTCAATTACAATTTTGCCATTTTAAGAAGCCCTTGAAGTTGCAAGATTCCGGATGAAAGAGAGAGTCGCAGATACCCTGCCGTGATGGCTAGCTGTGGTGGCAAATCTGTGATGTGCATAATTAATACCCCTCTGCAGTGGGATAAGCTGGTCCACCAAAGACAACCTGGAGCATTTCTCAGGAGGGACCTTAGGCAGGTGGTATTGACCCGTGAGATGTCGGGAAGGAAATCAGCAGCTGTTGCCAGCTTTCTAATACTAAAGAGGCTAACACCATTGCACAGAGCGATCGGAAGGGCTTAGCTTACCTATCTATTTAACATCTAGTTCCCAAAATTGCATCATAGTAGAGAATAAAATTGGAACAGAACTCTGTAGATGAAGAGGTAAAATTAGGCAGGCACAATGAATCAACTGTGTGCTATCGAACCTTCAGACTCCCTTTCTTCTCTTAGATTAGGAGAAATCCTGCTGCGGGCCTGTGCTTAGAGCCCTGCAAGGCAGCTAAATCTGTTAAGTAACCAACACTTGTGAAATCCTACCTTAAGTTTCCAGTTAACGAAGGGCTCTTCCACACTTCCACTTGTCCCATGCCGAGAAAGCACAAGTCTAACTGATTTCCCCTAGAAAACCCACTCTTTAGCAATAAATCAGAACAAATGGCAATCCGCAGAAAAACCCCATTGCCATTTGCTCTGATTCAGCATCAAACCACGAGTTTTCCCTGGGGGAAAGGGGCAGAACAAACAGAGGTATAGATAAGCTTACAGTGTACTTGGACTTTCAAAAAGCATTCAGTAAGGTACTTCACCAAACTCATTAGTAAGCTTAGCAGTTGTGGAATGAGATGTGAGGTCCTGCTGAGGATGAGGAAGAGTAAGAGGAAGCAGAGAGTAGGGATAAATAATCAGTTCTTTCAATGTTGGGATGTTGAAAGTGGAGCCCCCCCCCCCAAGTCCTTTTAACTTTGTTATAAATGATCTAGAGTTAGTTAGGGTTGAACCATGACGTGCCCAAGGTTCCTGATGATACTAAACTGTTTGGCCCCATTAAAACAAAAAGAGATGGCAATTAGCCCCAAAAGAACCTCTCCATAAGGTGTGAATAGGGGAAATGGCAAATGCAGTCCAACGTAAAGAAGTGTAAAGTGATGCATGCTTGGGCAAAATTTCTTAATTTCACATATACACTCATGGGCTCAGAATGTGGCAGTGACCGATCAGGAATGAGATCTTGGGATCCTATGGATCGCTCAATGAAAATGCAGACCCAGTGTGCAGCAGCTGCGAAAAAGGCAAAGTCCATGCTAGGGATCATTAGGGAAGAATTTGAAAATAAAATTGCCAATACCATAATGTGTATAGTTCTGGTTGCCTCACCTCAAAAAGAACATTGCACACTTTGTATTCAATTTATCAAGTAGTATTACATGAATCCCCTATACAAGGCTTCCCCAAATTTCAGATATTTTGGACAAAGATCCCCATCACCCCTAATCATTAGCCATGTTGGCTATGCTGATGTGATCTGCATTTCAGCAATATGCAGAGAACCCTAGGCTAGGGAAGTCTGTGATAAGGGAAGGGAAGGGAAACCAGTCTTATTATTTCTCTATTACAAAGAGGTGATAATGGCAGTGAGAGAAAAGCCACATGGCTAAGAAGGCATTTGGCTGAGGGCATTTCCCAACTCATGCTCTATCATTTCACCACACAGAATCTCAACTAGATACAGTATAAGGAAGAAATTAGATTTGGTTATCAGTTAAAGGCAAACCTACCTAGAAGCAAAACACAGCCATCCTTCGAAATTTGCAGTTCTCCAAATTTTTAAATGCAGTGCTCCAGCCAAGTAATGTGTTTAAATGCATATACTTGGGCATATATTGTCTATAACAATGTGAGAGTTTGTGTGTGTAAACAACACACACAAATTATTTTAGGGGAAATAACTTTGCAAAAATTGTGTATATTAAAACAAAATTGTACGTAAAAGTGTGCACCAGGAGAGATTCTCACTCAGTTCCTAGTGATTTTTCATGAGAATTTAAGAAAAAAAATCACTACATGATGCGCAAATGTGGAGGGCTGAATTTAAGATTGGAAAAATGAGAAACGGAGAGAAGCTGAAATTAACAGATCTGCACAGCCATACTTAGCCTTGAAAACAAACCTGAGATATATTTGACATGTCAAAACAACCAAGAGATTCTATGAAGTGAAAAAGCACTGCATTATTCGGTTATACTTTTTAAAAAGATAACAATTCAAATTATGAGCCTGAAATCTGTACAGCCAAGTTAGAATAGTTATTGATTTTTTTGGTGAGCATTTACATCTGCTCTAAGTTGCAAGGGAACACAAAACTATTTGCACTGGGAACAGTTTCAAGAGGGGAAGCCATGCTGCTCTGTTGCAGCAAAAACAAGAAAGTGTCCTGTGGCACCTTAAAGACTAACACATTTCTGTGTTGCTTTTACTGGTTTCTCCCTTTCATATCTATACATAGAGAGAGCGAGAAAGTTAAATAGAGTTACTTGAGAGACATACTGAGAGAGAGAGACAGATAAATTCCCAAAAGAAATTAACAAGAGAAGCAGATACTCCGAAGACCTGAAAACCAGGTTGGCAGTAAATTTCTTTCCCCATAAAAAAACGAAACCTATGAACTAAAAAGTCACCAAGAAAAATAAAACACTGGAGGGTTTACAGGAAAAGGCAGAACTGGAAGGCGATGGGAAGAAGTCTGGAGAATGAGCTGGCTGTAAAACACACTGGGCTTCTAACTTGGCTCAGCCTTTTATAAACACGGTCTTGTCCCTTGACCCAGCATTAGCATAATACTCATTAATCAAGTCATCTTCCCCAATTAATAGCCAGATGTGGGTGCTTTGTTCCTCTTAGCTGCTTTAATGAAGGCAAGGCCAAAGGATCAGGCAGAGTCATACTCATTCCAGTATCTCGGTCCCAATAGGGTATTTGACAGCATGTAGTGCAGGTACTGGATAGAGACAGAGAAATTCCACTCCCCAACACACACACACACCCACCCATTGCACACCAGGAAAACCAAGCTTAGACATGATGTTCGCCTGTGGCTTGTCACAGCTTAGGTAATCTTGCCAAGGGTGGGTATTCCTGGAAAGAAAGCTCTGCTTTATGAAACTTGGCAGGGATTGACTCAGATATTTCAAAGCCCAGCCTGAACGGAGAAATATATGTTCCGCTTCCCCACCAACACATCAATAAACGCCTTTCAACTTTCAGCCCAGTTTGTTGTAGTCTTTTAAAGAGATACATTGATTCACCCAGCCATGAGCCATTTCCCTGCCATTTATCTTGGGGGGCGATCGATGGTTTGTCACCACCTTCTAACCAAAGTCACAAAGGGGATGGATCCCAAAGGAGGTTGTAAGGCATCACTTCTTATTTATTACACTTGATATTATTATTTTCTCCCTAGCACCATTAAGTTTTTTTTTTTTTAAGTGGGTTGGGGGTGGGGGTGGGGTAGGATAGGAGAGGTTGGTGGGGGGAGAGGATTTCTGATGATCTGAAGTGGAAAGTTGCCAATGGCACATGCACTGCAGTGCTATTCTGGGTAACATCTCCATAGGAACAGTAAATACTAGGGAGATACTTAGGGGTTATGTTGCTAAGTCAAGTAACAGTGAGGTTTAAATGGCTGGTTTAAATTAATTGATTTAAAATCCTCTGTATTACAGAATAGCAATATACAGCGTTATGTACCCTCCACATTAAGGGGAGCAGCTAGTAAATCTGCATCAAGGTAATCCAAATTTGGTGCTATAAAAAGCTGGATTCTGAAACCTGAAATCATTCTTAACCTGAAGCACCACTATAGCTAATGGGGCCTCCCGCTGCCGCTGCGCCACCGCTGCCCGATTTCTGTTCTCATCCTGAAGCAAACTCGAGGTACTATTTCTGAGTTAGCGGAGTCTGTAACCTGAAGTGTCTAATCTGAAGCGTCTGTAACCCAAGGTACCACTGTATTTGTATTGTTCCGCTTTCCTTTGGAACACATCAGCAAGGCTGAGAGCGTTGTCTGAGTTTTGTTGTCTTGGCAGTCCAGGACTTCCATACTCACTGCCCAAGCTTGCACCCCTGGGGAGGTTACTGGGGAGGTGCTGCTAACACAGCACTTGGAATTCACCCCTGGAGGCACACTCCATTGTCTTCTGAAACAAATGGACACCACCACCAACAACAACTTGCTTATTTTGCATCATTTGTTTTGCTTCTGCTGGGGAAGAGCAAGACAGCTATGTCAGGCAATCAACTTCCCCTCACCATGATCCAGGTTCCACCCACCCCTGCCAACTTCTGAGGTTCCATCTGGAATCATTCTCTTGCTTTTCAAGTCTGTTTTTGCAACTTTAAGGGCTAGAGACTTACTTTAACAAAAAGGGGGGAGAGAAAGACAAGCTTCTTAGGATGCTGAGGGCAGCACATTATGATTCTCTGGCCTGCTCTATTCCTGTACTTGCATGGGATGATCAAAGCATTTGCACACCCCTACATACAGTGGCGTAGGAAGGTCAGGGCGTAGGGGGCATTGTGTTCCAGGTTCCAGGGGGGGTGACACTCCCCGGCCCCTCCCCTGCCTCCCAGCACCCCGTCCAGATGGGGCTGCCCGACCTCGCCGGCTCGCAGCAGGGCTAGCCGGATCCACTATGCATGCCCAGAAATGCGTAGTGCATCCGGCCAGCACTGCTGCTCCCACGGTGAGTCGACGAGCGAGCGGCGGGTTGTGGAGCTGCCCAACCCACCGCCCGCTTGCTTGCCGGCTCACAGCAGTGCCGGCTGGATCCACTATGCATGCCCGAAAATTCCAGGCATGCGCAGTGCATCCGATACGTCGTGACATCACAACACACGTGTTGTGACACCCCGCCCCCAGGGGGGTGCCTCCACGCCGCCACCCCGGGTGGCAAAAAGGCTTCCTACGCCGCTGCCTACATAGTCATCACTGGCACAGTAAATGCACAATGTTGTTACTCTGCAACTCCTACCATCCACTGGCTCTTGGCTATGCTGGCTGGAGCTGATAGTTGGAGTCCAGCAACATCTACAGGGCAACATGTTTCCCATCCCAGCATTTGAGTCTTCCTTTGTTTAGAAACACATATAGCCTTCCAAAGAGTGTGTTGCATTCAGGCACAGTAAATTAACTGTGCACTGTTCTCCGTATCACAACATACTCTCCAGACCCCCACTTCTTTCCCCTAGTCCTATGACCTGGAGGGGAACTTGTGGTCCTCCATGTGTTGTTGGACTACAACTCCCATCAACCACAGCCAGGGGTCAGGACTGAAAAGAGGCATAATCCAACTACATCTGGAGAGACTTAAGTTTCCCATTCCTGGCTTGGGAGAAATCCTGCTGCAGACATACACTAATGCCACTACCAGGTAGCTATATAAAACCCTGCTAGTAAAATAGCCACATTGTAGATAGGATATAGGGGATATGGGATTTCCCAAGGTCACCTAATGAGCTCATAAAACACACAAGATTTGGACCTCGGACCTCTGACTCACAGCTCACATGCTTAATCTCTGCATTACACCTGCTATTAAAATGAGTTTGCTTGTTGTTATTTTTCAGAAGCATGGCACCTATTTGCTCCTTGCTGGTTGTTCTATATCAGTCCATTAATGCTAACATGTCCTGTAGCGTTTTCTTTCTGGTCAGAAATTGCTGCTCAAATCAACTTTGCTTTGGATGTCTGAGGACGTTCATGCACTCTTAAATTACATTCCTGAGCTGTGGCGACTAACAGATGGACATCAAAAGCAGGTTCTGTGAGCCAATCTTAGGTGTCTAAAAGACTTGTGCTACAGGGTTGGGAGGACAAACATCCACCAACTTTCACATGGTGGTTTGCTGATCTCACTGCTCTTTCTAGGTTTGAATGCATGACAGACAATCACCAGTTTCATTTAGAAACCTATTTGGACTACCTATATTAAATTACATATTTTAATCAGGATTGATGGGCTGTTCTTATTGAAGTGTCAGCTGGCAATGGTGATGTTATTGTTTAATTGTTGCCAGTGGTATTTTTTTTTTTTGATAAAAAAGTGCTGGAACTCACCATGAACAGCTCCTTCGTTCTCTTAGAATGGCAATGATGCCTACCTGAGAGGCTCCGGAACAGAGTTCCTGCGAGTTCCCCCTGGAAAAAAGCTATTATTCATTTTTTAGAATTTTCATTTTTCTTTTCTCTTTCTGTTATATTGGCAAATAAATAAAATAAAATAAAGGGGGGGGGAGAGAGAATAGCACTCTTCCAGTTCCATCTTTGTAGGGAAACCATATTCTGAAACCCCAAGCCCATTCCCTCACCTACACCCTCTGGGTTTTTTCCTACTGGGTCCTTCCCAGAATCTCTGGTGGCAAAGACCAACCAACCTGCCAGCTAGCCAACGGAAATGCCAGGCACCTCCAACTGTGATTGAATTAGCTGTAATGTATTCAATTTCCAGGAAGATGTTTGACAGAATTTTTCCGACAGCCGCAGAGATTAATGCATCAGCCGATGGCAATTTTGTTACTGCAGCCAACTAGTCAGTCCTGATGTGATTTCTCTCCCTTTTTCTTCTTCTTCTTCTTCTTCCCTGCTTCTCCCCCAAATATCTTAATATTCTGCAATACCAACTTCACTTCCCCCAAATAACAGATCAGGTAGTTAGCAGAAGGCTCATCAGAGTTGAAGTGGTGTCAGCAGAGTTGGAGGGGGGGGCTGTCAGCATTGAGTTTTCTATTCCTTAATGCCTTCTGGAAACTGGGATTTAAAGATGCCTTTGCTAAATGGTTAAAAAAGAACAGAGTGGGAGAAGGCAGATGAAAACGGCAAGTTAATTAAGTCTGGGTTGGGTATGCTTCCCATTTTTACACCCCCCCCCACCCCCTGCCCAGTTTTCACTGGCATCAAGAATCAAATTGAAATGCAGGTAAAATAATTTCATTTTCAGAAGCTATCAGTTCCTATCAAATCTACCTAATCCAGCCCTCTCTCCATAAAATCCCCTAAGCAGGGGGGATGCTGGCTTGCACACAGCTGGGTGAAAGCAGAGCCAGTAGAAATACCAGGCGTGGGTGGTACCGCGAGATCCAGGAAACTGCTGCCTGGAACCAGCTTAATGTCTTCTTGCCATATGGGAGGGAAAAACACCTGGCATTTAAGGCCAATTCTGGGCAAAAGTGAAGTGGGAGAGACTCTGGGAGTAAGCAAAGGTAATACTCAAGCACCCTGTGCAGAAATGCTATATATATATATATATATATATATATATATATATATATATGCCTGTTGATGTGTGAGAGAGACTTCCATGCCACAGTCAGAGGCTGGGCACTGCTAATGATGATCCAAGCCTATGCAGCAGTAGATTTTGGTGGCAAATTCTGACAGAGGGAGGGAGGGAAAGACTATTGCTTTAAGATTCTAATAGGCAGGTCCTTGATTTGGTAAATTCAGCCCGATTGGTCTGGGTGACAACAGACTCTCTGGCTGGGGGTTCTAGTCTATTCGGCAGGAGGATCCTTGAATGCAGCAGGGCTGGTTTAGCACCTTTTGAATTAAGTGAACTAACACATGTGGCCATCTTAGTTACAGGTGGTTAACCCTCAAGATTAATGGGACGTGGGTGGCACTGCGATCTAAACCACTGAGCCCATTGGGCTTGCCGATTAGAAGGTCGGCGGTTCGAATCCCCACGATGGGGTGAGCTCCTGTTCCTCGGTCCCAGCTCCTGCCAACCTAGCAGTTCGAAAGCACGCCAAAAAATGCAAGTAGATAAATAGGTATTGCTCCGGTGGGAAGGTAAACAGCCTTTCCGTGCACTGCTCTGGTTTCAGTGTTCCGTTGCACCAGAAGCGGCTTAGTCATGCTGGCCACATGACCCGGGAAAACTGTCTGCGGACAAACGTCGGCTGCCTCAGCCTGTAAAGTGAGATGAGCGACGCAACCCCAGAGTCGTCTGCAACTCAACTGTCAGGGGTCCTTTACCTTTACCTTCACCTTCTTTAACCCTCAAGAGCTTACCATCATCCCTGACAACTGGACATGCTGGTTGCAACTGATGGTGCTACTACCATCAACAGCATCTGGAGGGCCACAGGTTCTGCACCCCTAATCCAAATTGGGGGGGAGGGGCGAGTCCACTTAAGTCTAGAAGTGGTGACTACTTGTGTTGTGTTTCACATTCCTGATATGCCCAAAGGAAATAAGTTCCGGGATCAAGCTTTCAGAGGCTCTGTTCCCTAAACTGACCAGGCTTATGTCAACCTTGCAGTATCTATTTATGGATGAATATACAAGCGGAGCAGAGAACAGGTAGGTACCACACGTCGTCATCATCATCATCAACATCAACATCAACATGGAGAAGAGCTCCATGGACAGTATATGCTCCACATGCAAAAAGTCCCGGGTTCAATCCCTGATACCTTCAGTGAGGCTACGAAATTCTTCCCACCCGATCTGAAGCTCCAGAGAGCAGCAACCAGTCAGTGGAGAGCAGGGGTGGGGGACATGGACTCCAGCTCTACCATCATCCCTGACCATTGGTCCTGTTGAGTGGAGCTGCAGTCCAACAGCATCTGGAGGGATGTAGGTTCTCCATCCCTGGTATAGACAATGCTGAATTAGATGCAGTTTCATATCCACTGATGTGGTGCACAGTCAGTGGGATGACCTGCCTAAGAAAGCAATCTCATGTTCTCGCTACCATATGGGCCTCATCCCATGCTAGTCCTACTCAGAGCAGACTCGCTCAAATTAACAGACATGGTTAAGCAGGTCCACTCATTTCAATGAATCTACCCTGAGTTGAAGTTACGACCCAGAGTCTTTTCAGCAGGCATGTTTTAGTTAACACTGTTCTTTCAAGGCTTCTGTATTGTTTTAATTATGTAGTGTTTTACTGCAGTTGGGACTTTTTATTGTTATTCCACTGTGTTTGTTTGTTTGCTTGCTTTTTGCCTGCTTCAGAGAAAAAGGTGAGGTATCAATCAGTAACCACCTATTTATTTGTATGTCCTTTTCTCATGGTAAATGGAGCCCAAAGTTGCTCGCGACATCACCAGGATTAACTGGGAAGGGTTGTAGCTCAGTGGCTGAGCATGCAAAAGGTCCCAGGTTCAATCCCTAGCATCTCCAGGTAGGACTGAGAGAGATGCCTGTCTGAAATCCCAGAGAGCTGCTGCCAGTCAGTGTCAATAATACTGAGCTAGATGGACCGACAGTATCTGACCCCGTATAAGGCTGTTTCCTGTGTTCGTAACAATACCAAATCAGTTGCATGAAACAAAATATAAGGTCAGCATCTATAAATAATTCATTACAATTCATTTCAAAGATGTATCAATCAATCAATAAAACATAAAGTCAACAGCGCTGCCCTTTACAGCAAGATCAGTTTTTCCCAAAAGCAATGTAACTTTCGAGTTCCCCACAGCAAGGGGCAGAAACTCAGGTTTATACCTCTTTCAATGGCTATATTCAAAAATATCCAAACTGGTCCCTATGTTGCCCCTCAAAGGGCTAGCAACACTCACTAAGCAAGAAGCCTCAGCAACAGGTAGTTTAAAGAAAGCAAATATTTTCACCTGACTCAATGCAATACCATTCCCAAAACTGTGTGACTACAGGGCCTGTGTCCCATAATCCAGACAGCAGGTGAATGCATTCACAGAGCTGCATGATACAGACGTGTACGTGAAGAGCAAAAAGTTTTCAGTCAAGTCAAGTGAATAAATGAAAATTGGGTTTTTGAGATGGTTGCCTCCCTACTGGGACAAAACAATGGACAATGTAATAATCACAAAATGGTTTCTTTCCCACTGCCAGCCTTTCAGAAATTCATTAATGTCTCCTTACAGCTTATGAAATAAAGAAACAGAAACTCGAGAGATGCAAAACAAGAAAAGTGCTTGTGTTGGCCTCGCAGAATGACTTTTCCAATTACCACACTGATGGTCAAGAAGAAGATATTTGCTTTTTCACTGTCTTGTCCCCCCCCCCTGCAGCCATGTCCTAGTGTCACTCCAAGGAGGGCACTGCTTCAGATGGCACCCCACTGATGGGGGAGCCCTCAGCACCCGCTTCTACATTGTCGTGCCCTGAGGACATGGATCTCTCATCCTCCTCTTACTCTTGGGGTGGCCACCAACCTCAGCCAGCCCTTAGCTAGCTGCCACCTTCCTGCCTTCTTATTTACATCCTGTCCAGGTAGTGACAACAGCTGCCAACTTCCTCCTCTTCAGTCTCAGTGTTGCCCTTACAAAGCTCAGTAAGGAGGAGGATGGGGGCCAAACAAGAAATGGTTGTGTCTGCCTTGTTATTGACTCTGGCTCCACCTACTGTTGGCCTCCCTGCTTTCTGCCCTACTACTGGTAGTCCTTATTGGGCACCAGCCACTATGGATACAAAAGCAAGATACAGGCAGAAATGCCCCCCAAAGAGCCTCCACTGAAATTTTACTTATAAAGTGGTACCTTGGTTTACGAACTTAATCCATTCCAGAAGTCCATTCTTAAACCAAAGCATGCTTCCCCATAGCAGCTGGGGACTCAATTTACAAATGGAACACACTCAACAGGAAGTGGAACATGTTCTGCTTCCAAGGCAAAGTTCACAAACCAAAATGCCTACTTCTGTGTTTGCAGCATTCTTAATCCAGGTTGTTCATAAACTAAGCTGTTCTTCAACCAAGGTTCCACTGTAGTGACATTCAGAGTGACCACCCAGGTCCTAGTTTAACACTCTTAACCACTATACCACACTGGTTCTCATTTTTCCCCAAGTATATGGATACCTTGTTTGTTGTGCTTATTTCCATCTTTAAAGTTTCTACGCATGAGTTATAAACTGGAAAGATGGAAATCGAGGCTGGGGGGGGGGCATTATCCTGGGAGGTGAAAAGTTTTTCCTTGCTAGAGGGATCTCTGTGTTGTTCTTAGCAGGTGTTTTGCAACACTGCAGGTGGGAAAGGTGGTATGGGAGGAAACTGAGGAAGAGGAGGCAGTTCAGTTATTTGCAAGTGCTACATGGCTTTTATTTATCCAGGCTGTACAAACAACAATAATAATCATGATACCCAGGTCTGGCAATTTAATGCGGTGCTGATGAGAGAGCTCCCACAGCAACCAGAAGCCAAGGAGTTGTTGGTTTCATCTGAGAATCTTAATTGGCTTCTTTTTCTCTCCACGCCCCCCCCCCAATAAAAAAGCAGGGAGGGGAGTGACGATAAATATGTAAATAAAAAAAGACCCCCTGACTAGCTTCCACACAGTTAAATCTCTCCTCCAAAGGCATCGATTTGCAGCTGAGGTTCTCTTTGCACCCGGACAAATCTGCTATCAAAAGGCAGAGATAGAATAGAAAATGAACTTGCTCTGCAGGGGTGGATTGAGTCAGCATCCCTGGGGAGCAGCCCCTGCCGTCAAGGAGAGTCCAAGTGGAGCAGGCAAGAGCGCAAAGGGAAAGGAAAGGCTGCCTTAAGAAAGGGCTTCAATTTAGCAGATTTAGGAGGAAACATGATTTGCATGTCAAAGGCTCCAAGTTCAATCTTCTGCCTGGCCTTTCTGCTTAAAAGGGTTTCAGGCAAAAGACCTCCCTGGCTGGGAACTTGGTGAGCTCCTGCCAGGCCAGAGTAGGGTAGCAGACTAAGGGACACAGGTCTAGGGCTGCATATCACGCAGGGGACCATGTGCAGAGGTGGAGCATTGCCTGTGGCAAAGCCAATTTTAATAAAGTGAGAGTGGGGTCAGGAGACGAGGAGTGTGGGTGGTGTCAGAGCAACCACCATCCAACTCACATTTAAGGTAAAAGCGGGGGGGGGTGTCCATTGAGAGGGTGAAGTGTCCAGGGCGGCTGGAAAGCCTCTGGGCCGGGGACCCCTCAAATTTGGCAATGTCTTTAGACAGTAATGATGTTTCAGTGCATTCGGACATAGGAAAATGTAACAAAGAAATCTGCTGCATACCAAGTTGGTATGCAAACATGCAAGGTTATAATCATGCTTAACTAAACTCGAATGATGGGTGGGGGTGGGGTGGGGAGAGAAAGCAGATAAAGGTAAAAACATATACAGTAAAGATTTTTTTTTAATTGCAACAGCTCAGTCAGTAAAGCATGAGACTCTTAATCTTGGGGTTGTTGGTTCGAGCCCCACATTGGGCCCAAAGATTCCTGCATTGCAGGGGGTTGGACTAGATGACCCTTGTGGTCCCTTCCAACTCTGCAATTCTTTGATTCTATGTTAAAACAGAACCCTAATGACTGGTGAAAGGAAGAGGTAAAATGTGTAAAGAAAACACATGTTCTATTGCAATTAAATGGCCATCTCTTATTTATGCACCATAATGTACATAAGCACACTATTATAAACTCTTAATAGGCCATGTGATTAAATGAATATCTCATACGAATGTGCATAAACATGCTGTTATAAATCCTTCACAGGCCAAATGTGTTTTGACAAAGTCTTCCTCGGTAGACTTATTATAAAAACATAACATTACAATTTGATAGGCGTTGACGTCTGATTAACGGTCACTTAAAGGAAAAGAACAAAACACTTCACTTTAATATGCTCAGGTCTCCACTTTATAGTACCACAATGTGACGAACAACGTTAAATGATTCCTGTGAGCGTAGATATAACTGATTTTTCCACTGGTCAGTTGAGCTCCACCCCCTGCCTTGCACAGTAGAGTGGCAAACATGTATTTCCTATTCAGTTTAAAATAGCCAACAATATTCATATTAAAGTAATAAAACCACAAATCTATTTTTCTTAATTGCCTAATAAAACAAGGCCCCCAAAATAATGATGCAGACATAAGTAAGCATCTTTTTTCTTTTCAATTCTGCTTTGTGTGCTGCAGTTCACACAGTACGGGACTCATTATCACCTTACTTTTCCAAAATGGCAGTCTTGTTATAACATTTTGATGACACAAATAGATCCACAGTCAAATAGCTGCCTCTTACTAACTTACTTACATATCATGAATACATTTTAACCATCATTTAGGAACAAGTGGAAAGATTAATTTGGGCATATTTGTAGTATACTTAGAGGTGATAATAGGATAAATCAATGATTCAGGTTTTTATGGGGAGGGGGGTGGGGGTGGGGGTCAGAGAGAAACTGCTTCTTCCCCTTGCCCCCAATTTGGGAGACTTACTGTGCAGCCCTCTACACTCAGAAGCAACCCTCAGTAAATTCAGTAAGGCTGCAGTCTTCTAACATACAGTCTATGGGGAGGTTACATGTGTGTTAGAAGATTGAAGCCTTATTCAACAAGCCACAACTTTAGCAAATGTAAATCTGGAGCAGGAACCCCAATCTTAAGGTTCAAATCTGCCGAACCTGTGGAGGGAGCCTCTCTTTTTAAAAATGGTTCTTTGCCAAGATTGATGTTGGAGTTCTCAATGCCATTCAGTGTGATTTTTAATAAATAAATAAGTAAATAGATAAATTTTCCAGACACGAGATAGCCATGTATTTTGAGGAATGACACATAAATGTACCTGAACGTAGCAGCTATTTTCTGAATAAGCACCCCAAGGTCTAATCAGGACTCACTCTGATCACATGAAATCAGCTCACAGGCACTTCTAAATAACATTCCAGATTGTTCATCAATTCTGCATGAAGCCAGCCATACCATTCCTCAGGGTAAGGAACAGAAGTGGGTATTGTGGAGGGTGGGGTGATTAAAAAATAAATCCTCCTGTCATACTGGGAATGTCCCCTCACACTGGTGGGCAGAGGCAAAGGCCATTTCTAGAGCTTAAACTTTGAATGATGTAGGCTGGAGAGAGGTCCTTGGACTTGGTTAGCAGCAAGAAAGAGATGGAGGGTGGAACTCCATATGAGTTGGGTATGACAGGTTGGAACAAAGAGGCACAGGGGATGGCTTTTTCCTGTGCTTGGAATCCAATGCCGCCCTGAAGGGGTAAGCCAGGCCATCATAGGATGTGAATGCTCTTCAATTGCCCCATCAGGCAGTCCTTTTAACATCACAGTAATCCAAGTTTATGCACCAACTACCAGTGCTGAAGAAACCGAAATTGATCAATTCTATGAAGACTTACAACACCTTATAGAAATGACACCAAAGAAGGATGTTCTTCTCATTATAGGGGATTGGAATGCTAAAGTAGGAAGTCAAGAGATAAAAGGAACAACTGGCAAGTTTGGCCTTGGAGATCAAAATGAAGCAGGGCAAAGGCTAATAGAGTTCTGTCAAGAGAACAAGCTGGTCATCACAAACACTCTTTTCCAACAACACAAGAGACGACTCTACACATGGACATCACCAGATGGGCAACATCGAAATCAGATTGATTATATTCTCTGCAGCCAAAGATGGAGAAGCTCTATACACTCAGCAAAAACAAGACCTGGAGCTGACTGTGGCTCAGATCATCAGCTTCTTATAGCAAAATTCCAGCTTAAACTGAAGAAAGTAGGAAAAACCACTGGGCCAGTAAGATTCAATCTAAATCAAATTCCTTATGAATACACAGTTGAAGTGAAGAACAGGTTCAAGGATTTAGATTTGGTGGATAGAGTACCTGAAGAACTGTGGATGGAGGCTCGTAACATTATACAGGAGACAGCAACGAAAACCATCCCAATGAAAAAGAAATGCAAGAAAGCAAAGTGGCTGACCAATGAGGCCTTACAAATAGTGGGGGAGAGAAGACAAGCAAAATGCGAAGGAGATCGTGAAAGATACAGGAAATTGAATGCAGATTTCCAAAGAATAGCAAGGAGAGACAAGAGGGCCTTTCTAAACGAGCAATGCAAAGAAATAGAGGAAAATAACAGAATGGGAAAAACCAGAGATTTATTCAAGAAAATTGGAGATATGAAAGGAACATTTCGTACAAAGATTACCACAATTAAGGACAAAAGTGGAAAGGACCTAACAGAAGCAGAAGACATCAAGAAGAGGTGGCAAGAATACACAGAGGAATTATACCAGAAAGATATGGAGGTCTCATACACCCCGGGAAATGTGGTTGCTGACCTTGAGCCAGACATCCTGGAGAGTGAAGTCAAATGGGCCTTAGAAAGCCTTGCTAACAACAAGGCCAGTGGAAGTGATGATATTCCAGCTGAACTATTTAAAATTTTAAAAGAGGATGCTGTTAAGGTGCTGCACTCAATATGCCAGCAAGTTTGGAAAACTCAGCAGTGGCCAGAGGATTGGAGAAGATCAGTCTACATCCCAATCCCAAAGAAGGGCAGTGCCAAAGAATGCTCCAACTACCGCACAATTGCACTCATTTCACACGCTAGCAAGGTTATGCTTAAAATTCTACAAGGCAGGCTTAAGCAGTATGTGGACCGAGAACTCCCAGAAGTGCAAGCTGGATTTCGAAGGGGCAGAGGAACCAGAGACCAAATTGCAAACATGCGCTGGATTATGGAGAAAGCCAGAGAGTTCCAGAAAAACATCTACTTCTGCTTCATTGATTATGCAAAAGCATTTGACTGTGTCGACCACAGCAAACTATGGCAAGTTCTTAAAGAAATGGGAGTGCCGGATCACCTCATTTGCCTCCTGAGAAATCTCTATGTGGGACAAGAAGCTACAGTTAGAACTGGATATGGAACAACTGATTGGTTCAAAATTGGGAAAGGAGTACGACAAGGCTGTATATTGTCTCCCTGCTTATTTAACTTATATACAGAATACATCATGCGAAAGGCTGGACTGGATGAATCCCCAACCGGAATTAAGATTGCCGGAAAAAATATCAACAACCTCAGATATGCTGATGATACTACCTTGATGGCAGAAAGTGAGGAAGAACTGAAGAACCTTTTAATGAGGGTGAAAGAAGAGAGCGCAAAATATGGTCTGAAGCTCAACATCAAAAAAACTAAGATCATGGCCACTGGTCCCATCACCTCCTGGCAAATAGAAGGGGAAGAAATGGAGGCAGTGAGAGATTTCACTTTCTTGGGTTCCATGATCACTGCAGATGGTGACAGCAGTCACGAAATCAGAAGGCGCCTGCTTCTTGGAAGAAAAGCAATGACAAACCTAGACAGCATCTTAAAAAGCAAAGACATCACCTTGCCGACAAAGGTCCGTATAGTTAAAGCTATGGTTTTCCCAGTAGTAATGTACGGAAGTGAGAGCTGGACCATAAAGAAGGCTGATCGCCGTAGAATTGATGCTTTTGAATTATGGTGCTGGAGGAGACTCTTGAGAGTCCCGTGGACTGCAAGAAGATCAAACCTATCCATTCTCAAAGAAATCAGCCCTGAGTACTCACTAGAAGGACAGATCCTGAAGTTGAGGCTCCAGTACTTTGGCCACCTCATGAGAAGAGAAGAATCCCTAGAAAAGACCCTGATGTTGGGAAAGATGGAGGGCACAAGGAGAAGGGGACGACAGAGGATGAGATGGTTGGACAGTGTTCTTGAAGCTACTAACATGAGTTTGGCCAAACTGCGAGAGGCAGTGAAGGATAGGCGTGCCTGGCGTACTCTGGTCCATGGGGTCACGAAGAGTCGGACACGACTGAACGACTGAACAACAACAACAAAAGGTGCAGGTTGTATAAATGAAACCATATATCATAAAGACACCACAGTCTGCACTGTGCCTAATTTCTGAAGGAAACACGAACCCTGGATCTCCTAGACTCTCACACCACTGAGATTAGAAAAGATTTCTGAGCTCAGGAATTTGTTATGAGTACTAGAACTTAAGAACATAAGAAGAACTTGCTGGATCAGCCCAATGGCCCATCTAGTACAACATCCCGTACTCATAGGTGCCTGTAGGAAACCCACAAGCAGGATTCAAGCACAAGAGCAGTCTCTCCTCCTGTGGTTTCCAGCAACTAGTATCCAAAAGTATCGCTGGCTCCAACTGTGGAGCAAGAGCATAGGCACCATGTCTAGTAGCCATTGATAGTCCTCCATGAGCTGAGCCAACAGCCTTTCCATACCCCCCCCCCAAAAAAAAACCACTCCTGGGGGAATTTTTCTTTTGCTACCACCTTAAAAGCAACGGAAATCCTTGCCAATGTATTTCAAAACACTAGGAGAGCTATCAGTAGATCTTGATCTAGCTTTTGCCCAAACTGGCGTAGACTATCCTTGAGGCTGGCTGATTTTCTTTGTCCTACCCCTAGTTAGCATTAATGAGGATTCTTCCAGACTGCTGCTATTTCTGGGAAAGATTCCGTCACATACCAACAAATTCAGGTTGCACAATTAAGCTTGATTCAGGGATTTCAGCAAGAAGGAACCTTCCCCCATAAACAAATGAAAACGGATACTCGGTAAATAGCTGCTGCTTGTTGTTTGTTCAAAAAATCAGGGTGGATGCTCCATAAAACAGGTTGCCTGGAAGCAGAACTGAGAGGGTCGTTGCAAGGAAGTTTGAGGCGGTGGACTCCCTACAGCCTTGAGGAGGCTTCTGGCTGTTGTTTTGAAACTCCTGATCACACGTTGCCTCATTAAAAGGAAACAAAAAAGTCAAGCATTTAAAACAAAACAAAAAAGAAGAAGCAGGGAGAAATAGAGTAATTAGAAGGCGCAATGTGAACTTCTCCGAGTCAGTTTGACCAGGAGACTTGTTTGCAGAGCTGATGCTCAGAAGTTGGCTGCTTCAGCATGAAGAGAGGAAAGAGAGAGAGAGCTGAGCTGAAAAGCCCTGCGTGTGGTCCATCTGAGGGGAGCGTGAGGAGAAGCAGCTTAAGGATCACACTCCCATTTCATCTGAAACCATCACAAGACAAGATGCCCATTAGAGAGAAGCAGGATGGGGAGTGTGTTAATGAGCCGAAGTGTGATAAGGGAAGGGGGCCAGTGGGATGAATAAAAGGCAGCCCCACCAAATACAGCATGTGCAGCAAATGAAATAATTACTCCACTCACAATTGTAACGACGGCGCAATAAATTTAATGTAATTCCTAAAGGCCAACTGCTTTCCTTTCTTGCTGGCTTCTTCCTTTTCTGGGTTGTTTTTTTTTTCTTTTGTAATAAAAAAATCCCTTTTTATAGTTTTAGAATTATGCTTTAATTAGCATAACATTTAAATTAGCGAATGGAATCTTAATTAGCTGAGGAAATAGACTTTTGTTGGAGTAGCTTGCTAAAACAAATAAATTCTCTTCCTCTTTCAAGAGCCATTTGCTTATGGCACATTAAATAGCCTAGTGTACCATAAACAATTTGAGACAAGGATAAGTAATTAAATTAGAAAACATGCTGGCAAAACTACCCGCTCCTGGCCTGCGCAGAGCTGAGAAAAGGAAATGTAGGAGCTCGTTTCTACTTTTCAAAGGAATAGGAACCCTTTCTGCTACCACTACTCAGCACTTGTTCAGATCAGGCCTGTACGATCTGCAGCCCATCAAACCAAACAAAACCCGCCAACTACACACTTGGCAACCTCCCTGGTTTTGCAGCCCCATTGAAAGCAATCAATCAAGACAAGTGGGAACGTGGGAAGCTGTCTTGTTCTGCAACACACCAACAGTCAATGTTATCTACATTGACTGGAAGCAGCTCTCCCAAGGTATCAGGCAGGGGTTTCTCCCACACCTACCTGGACATGCCAGGGATTGAACCTGCAGCTATCTCTGTGCAAAGCAGATGCTCTGCCACTGAGCTACATCCCTTCTCAGTGATTTCAAAGGGACTAGCTGCAATTTCTGGATTGTGTTTATGGGCGAGATGGAGCATGCAAAGCATGTGGTCCATCAAACCAAATACACTCCACTGGCCATGTATTATTCTCTAGCCACTCCTACCATTATTTTAGGCCTCCTAAAATAGTCTGCTACTCTCTATTCTGGTGGAAGATGTCCCTACCAGTCTGTATATTGAATAGGGTGATGCCATCTTTTCCTTCAGCTCAGCCAGTAAAATATCTTGGACCAGTCCTGGGTTCTAGCCAAGGGGCACCCACCTCTTTATTTTTGCAGACCCTGGAAATTTATTGATTTCCAGGGACAAGCATTCATTAAGTGGCTCATAGGCTGTGTTTGGCTCAACAGGTCAGTTTTACACACGCCTCGTTTTGAGCCAGCTTTCTCAAGAGGGTGGAATTTCTACCCAGATTACAATACTAAGGAATGTAAACTGAAACACTGGGAGGATAAGCAAACTTTGTGTTAATGGTTGTGTTAATGGTGCTAGTGGTTGATTGGGAGCCCAACACAATCACACTGCATCAAAGTTTATTTACCCACAATAGTCCTTATTTTCCAGTAGCAGTTTCCTAATACATCACTGCCTCCATTTCCCCTCCCCATTTGGGGAATGCTGTGTTGAAATGTTACTAAGTATCAATACTTATCAAGTAACTAATAATAATCGAGTAATTATTAATAAGTATTGTTATTAATAATAAGTATGTTGCCCTTTCTGAACATGTAACATAACACCACAGAGTAATATGAGGCAGATCAAAATGTGATAAATTTGACAAAATTTGGTTTCTCCTTGTAAACTTTTTAGAAAGGCTTGGACTCAGGTTACCAGAGAGATCATATCTCCCTGCCCAGGTGCCAAGATGCTTGGGTGAGGAACTTCTCCTGGTCCCATTAACAGCAGAAGCACAGTTGATGGTGACACAAAAGTGAGCCTTTATCAGTGGCCAGTTTTGCATATCGCACTAAGACTGAATGTGGCTTGCCAACACTTCAAATGTGCTAGTTTGCAGAGAGGAGCTCACACCCATGTTCTCCTCCTGTGTCTTTATAGGCCAATATACAAGAGTTTGGTCTAGCATGTCCTCTGAACCAGGAATCATTATCAAGGGCTTTTCTCTTTCACCAACAAACCTTGACTATAGATCGTGGTTAGGGAGTAGAGACTTTAACCAAGATACTGGGTTTGGGCAGCGGCAGAGCAAGTTGATCGGGCACCTGGGGCAGCGCACTTGGGGCCTCCAAGGAGTCTGCCTGCCTCCTCCCACTCAGCCACCCTACAGCTGGGGTGGGGAGGCACCAGGCGGACTGTTTGGGGAGTGCGGAGCCTTCACGCACCCAAACCACTGCTTCTCTTCCAGGAGAGACGCATGGCTCGGGCACGCTGCAGGCCCCACAGTGAATGGCACCTGGCATTTTGTCACCCCCTTCAGTGGTGAGATGCAGGGCAGCCCGCCCCCACCGCACCCCCTTCTTCCGCCCCTGGGTTTGCATGACATGCTAAGCCAAACAATGGCTTAGCTGCCATGGTGGCTGACCTAAGATGCTCAGGGAGGAGGTGCAAAGCAGGTGCAATCTCCTTGTTCAGAATGACCCTTATCTGCATGCACACACTAAGCTATTTCTTTGACTTGGTTGGCTGTGTGAATGTAACCATTGCCTGTTACATTGAGCAGCCACTGTATGTCAAGAAGGACTGCAGCTCTGTGGTGCAGCATCTGCCTTGCACAAGAAGGACTCAGGTTCAATCCCTGGTGTCTCCAAGTAGGGCTGGCAAAAAGATGCTGGCTAAAATTCTGGAGAGTTGTTGTGAGTCAGTGCAGACAATACTGAGTTAGTTGGATCAACGATCTGACTCAGTATAGCTTTCTATGTTTCTATGTTCCTGTGTGTACCTGTGTGGAAGGCCTAGTTCAGGCGAGGAGAAATGGGTGAGAAATTCAGTTTGGTTGTCATTTGCATTATATTCACGCTACATAAACGGAAACGCAGCTAATTTTCAAAATTCATTTGTAAACAAATGTTTACACCACCCCCCAAAAAAATGTTTTGGGGGAATATGTGAATAAAAATGCTCATTTTAATGAAAATAACATTAAATGTGTACTATACATGGGGGAAAGGATTACAAAAAGTGCCTCCATTAGTCAAAACTGCATACAATAACATGTTTACTCAGAGAAACTCGCACTAAAATGCTTGTGAATTTTCACGGTAATTTCTTTTTCAAGCACAAATTGCTGCAAAATACGGAGAACTGAAATCAAGACTGGGGGGGTGGGGGAGAAGCCAAGGGAACCAAAACTGACAGATCCTTCCACACCAACAGACAAATAGCAGGTGAGGGGGTAAAACTGTTCCTGGGCTGCACCACTGGACTGCAAGGAAAAATCTCTCCACCCATAGCGCCCTCCCCGGACCCCATGAATGCTTCACCATAGTTGTTGTGGCTCTTTGACACAAGACTTGCATCCAGTGGGTCACACCAACTTTGTCAAAGAAACCCAAGAAAGGTTTCTTCTGTGTGTTGGCCTTCTGGGCTTCTTCTGTGTGTTGGACAGTGAGATCCAAATCGCTAGAGCCTATGGTATACACAGCATAGGAAAACGGAACCTTGGGATTGGGATTCAGCACAGTCATGAAGTGTTCAAGTAGGAAGAACAGCACTCATAGTGGCCATCTCCTCTATTCTGCTCCAGCCAGGGAGCCATGGAGAGTAATAAAACTTTAATGGCTCCCAGTGGGTCGATTCAGAGAGAATGAAGATGCTATAAATCCAGCACAGTGCTTACGTGGAGCTAAAAAACAAACTGTTCCAATCACACTTAGCAAAGCCATCAGCCTCTTTTCCAAGACTGAGGGTGTGGGGGCAGATGCCTGGAGGAGGGGGACTTTTTATCCTCACCGAAGGAGACAGCTGGGGAGGAAAATCAATTAGTTGTGTTAGGGGTTATTGACGAAGTGCCATCTCTTAGGCCAGGGTGCAAATGCAGAGCTGACTGAACTGACCATGAGAAAAGCAGCAGAAAAGGAAGGGTTCAAATAGGACATAGGAAAGGAATAAAGCTCCATCTAGGTCGTATAAATGTTGGGGAGCTGGTTATTTGGAAAGTCAGCTTGGATTAGGCTGTGACCCAGCAGCAGGTCCCAACTTGCCAACTGGAGACCAATGTACCACTAGAGGACACAGCTGGGGATGTGGAGGACTTTGAATGCTGACCCTGACTTGAATGGGGTTCAATTTCTAATCATAGCCATACCGTTCATTTGAGGCGTTCTGCTCCAAATCCCCAAATGAAGGACGACAGGCACAAGTTATTTTTATTGTATTTCATTTTGCAATTTGTATATAAAGCTTTGTACAGGCAGCCACCATTTACTCGGGGGTTGCATTCCAAGGCATTGTGTGTGCCAGTGAAATTGCGTCTAACTGAAACCCATTGAAAAAAGGCTGCAAACAGTCCATTCCACCCTTTCAGTGGTGTTTCAGTGACATCTTCATGACGTTTATGGGTTACTTCCAGGTTTGGCGCAATGCCTGTATACATGGTTGCACATATGTTGAACACACGTGAACAGGGGGCTGCCCATATTAAAACCATAAGGTATTAAAAAGAATAATAAAAAGCAGATCAAAGAACCCAGCAATATACTACATATCTGGATAGGCTTCCAGGAGCCGAAACAAGTACAATGAAAGTGTCTGCCCAACATCAACAGGCAGGGAGTTCCAAAGGTAGGTGCTGCCACACTGAAAGATAAGTCTTTACAAGTGCAGAATGAGTACTATGTGGCACCTGTAAGAGTGCCGGATCCACAGATCAAAGCAGTTGAGTGGGCATATATGGGCTAAAGCGATCTCACAACTAAACAGACCCTAAGACGTTACCTTTGAAGATACAGCTAGGTGAGAAACAGTATTCAAGGCAACATTTCTCATTTCATACTACCTTGAGCCACTCAAAAGGGAATACTAAATATATTACTGGACTTCAGAAGATGTCCTTAAACCAAGCATAGATAAACTCAGCCCTACAGATGTTTTGGGAGTACAACTCCCATGATCCTTAGCTAACAGGACCAGCGGTCAGGGATTATGGGAATTATAGTCTCAAAACATCTGGAGGGCCAAGTTTGCCTATGCCTGCCTTAAACCATTCCTTCACTAAGAGAGCAAGGGAGAGAGAGTGCAAGCATTCACACCAATATCCCAGCCACAGAGCTGAAATCTTGGCAGCTACTGGCACAGGGCAAAGCAAAAAACTACAACAACAACAAAAACCCTCCACCTTTCCCACCAGAGAGTTTGTGGAGCAAAAGAAGAACCTGTGCACCAAAGCAGAAAAGGGGGGGGGCAGTGTCCATGTCTTGCTGACAGCTAATAATCTTTGAGACACTGCTTGATAGCAGGGGAGGGAAGCTGGGGTTTGTCAACTGCACTATCTGAACAGCCCGCACACAGCCTGCTGCCCTAACAATGAGAATAAGCCATGGAATTTTGTCCCTCCTTTGGCCCACTCCTATCTTGTTGCGTTCACAGACTGCATGTGTGGAACAAATTAAATGCCAACAAAACTGTCTTGCTCTCCCTTGGCATCCCATCAGCAAGTGAGACAAACTCACTCCATCTTTCTCTCTCCATTGCCTGCTCTCATTTCCACTTTTTTCCCCTTTTTTTCTTTTCCATTTCTCAGTTTCATGTTCCTCCTCCTCATGGCTTCTCAGAGACAACCCTTCTCTGCAGGAAAGTGTGAAGCCTGTTTCTTTATTTTTCAGTGGATATTTCCACTGCAAGGGTGTATGCTTCGGACATTTAACCACCTAAGCAGATATGCAATTCAAACCCAATGGTTCCAAGTAATGGTAGGATAATTATGACCTGTGCATTATTATCTGTAATTATGGTTTATGTTCCCCATTTGAACACAGGCAGCAGTATAGGTCTGAACCACCTGTGCACACTGCAGTTGGCTTAATTGTGCATCACTGTCTCCATTTTCAAAGACATTAAACACCAAATACAGATTGTGATGCCTCTGAATAACAGTTGTGCATTGCAAGTGCAATTGCCACTGCTTGCTTGCTTTACTTTCTGTTGGCAGAACCAACAACAAAATCCTGCTTTGAGAAACTTCTCTGCAACAGAGAATACAGTTTCCACTTCAGAAGAGGGGTGAAACAGACATTGGTGGAATTTTTTTGCCCTCTTCCCTTTGTCAATTTTGCTTCACTCCCTCCCTTCTCCTCTCCCTCCCATCCATTCATGCCTATTGAATCTCATTTCTTCCTTCTTTTCAGCATCATTGCACTCCACGCAGAGGGAGAAAGTGCTCTTTGACTTAATGATTCCCTGCTGCACTCAGTTGGGATCCTCTGAAGCATTGGATATTAAACAGATCTTTGCAGATATTTGCTTGGTTATTAACAGATCGCTGCAGGGTGTGTGTGTTTCCTTAGTAGCATCCATGCACCGTGCAGAAGGGAAGAGAAGCTAAGGACCAGTTGCTTTGGCCCAGGAAGCTAAGTAAGCAAGCTGGTCTAATAAAAAAAGGAAGAACAGAAGGGGGGAGTTACAGAAAAAGAAAGGTTATGTTGTGGGGGTTGCCACAGTACATATTTAAAGGTGAATTTAATTTGTGCATTCCGAAATAGGATACAAACCAAAACACAGCCACCTTTCTCTGAGTTGTGCAGTGCAGTTCTCCAGCCAAGTAATGTGTATCAAAAACAATGCCAGTATAGATTGGTAAAGTGTTTTTTAAAATGCATATATTAGTGAAAATAGCTTGCAAAAATGCATTATATTTGAGGAAACTATTGCTTTGCAAAATGCTTGTGAATTTTCATGAGGACTTTTTCACAAACTGATGTGGAAATGTGCAGAGCAGAACCTCATAAGAAACTGAGAGAAACTAAAACTGGCAGTTTTGCCCACCCCTAATTGCAGGAGATTCTGAATTTGTTTAGATCAGGAGGGCTTAAAAAAAAATGAATAGCACTAACTGAAACTACAGTAGGTGCAGAGTACAAATGGCAGACAACTTGAGCACCACAAGAAAAACAAATTCATATATTGCCTACAAGCACAACAAGCAACTTATACTGGAAAGTTAGGCATGGAAAGGAATGTAATCCTGGATGACTCAAGGTGAATGTCAAGCTAGTTGTGGGAGAAAGGGCTATGCTTTTGCTCAGAAGATTGGAATTTTGGCCACGGCAGAGTGAGCCTTATTCACTACAATTAGCCAAGACTTCTGGTATAGTATACGCAAAGGAGATGATAAATAAAGAGAAGAAAATAGCTTTTAAAGGGAAATATAATCACACACTATTACCATAGTGTATAACTCGACACAGCAGGAGATCTCTGCTCTGCGGAGCACAAGCCTAAGTTTTGTAATGCAGGCTGCAAAGCACTTCCAACTCTGTTTGCCACTTCTTGACCAGCTCACCTCCAAGGAGCCAAACAAACCAGATGTAAATAAATGTGCAGAACTCACAAGAGACAACAGCTTTGGGTGAGAAACATAGGGAATACATTTGTTGCTTTCTGTGTTCCGCACAGACAGAAACACTCACTGACCACCACCACCCTGCCATATACAGCAAACACACACATTTTAGCCCTTAATTTCCCCTGTAGAGCATCATCCTGTTCTCTAGAAGAACGTACATACCTGAACCACACTGTGACCATAAGGTAGAAGCAAAGAACTAGATACAGATAGAAACACAATGGCATTTCCCAATGTTGTTTCATTCTAGATGGATCAGAAGACTGTAGCAAAAAGAATATGGTTTTGTGGAATAACCTCAAACTGGTTTTCTCTGAAGGTACCTTTCAAATAGCAGGTTTTCTCAAAGTGCTGCATATGTCTATGAAAACATGAAGCCTGGCCTCAGATGAGCATCCATGGGTAAATAAGCCTCCTTGGAAAGAGAACCAGAGCCAGCACCAAAAAGGCTCTGCTATTCCTTGCCACAGATACTACCCTTTAAATTCTGAATACTCTTAGCATCTTAGCAAGGCCTGCTCAGATGACCTGAGTTGTGGGTCCCTGTGAAGCCACTGGGGTCAAAGCTTTCTGACAAGCCACATTGACAGTAAGTGTGTGTGTGTGTGCGTGTGTGCGCGTGTGTGCGTGTGTGCGCGCGCACGCTCATGTGTATTCTCCCCCCCCCCAACTTTGTTATATGTGAGTAGAACATGAGTATCTGAAAATTATTTCCCACGGAAGAGCAGAACGTTAAGGGCGAGAAGTTTACGGCACAGGAATATAGTTTTGAAAGAGTTTGTTCAACAACAGCGAAGTCCACACCAAGACTGACCCGGTGGCAATGGAGCTGTGTGAGTGATGATAAGGAAAATAGTTAGGGAAATTTAGTTATGTTGGATTATGGGAGACTGAATCTCCCTGGATCCTCCCTTGAAGAAGTACAGTCTGGAACTATGCTGCAAGCTGTTCCAATGAGAGGTAATAATTGAATTTGTTTTCATTTAATTTGGAGGGCCTTTAATTAAAAGCCAGCCCTGTGTGTGCAGAGAGATAAAGCCGAGCACACGGAGGCTGGGGGTAATTTGGGTGCCAAATGCAATAATTAATTGTAAATGTGGAGGTCAGGAGACAGGCTGTATCTCCCAGCAAATCAGCATGCAGCGCCGGCCATCCAAATGGAATGGGCTCATGAGCAGCGGAAATGCTTAAGTGATTTTTGAAGCCTTAATAGTAATTATACAGCAGTGTGGAGGTTAATTTGCAGAGTTCATTAATCAGGGAAATAAACACGTCAGTGATCGCCAAGTAAAAAGGGGAGCCTGACAAACTGAGTGACTGGGTGGGGAAGGAGGAAGGAGGGGGGTGGTCCCAGGATGGCCACTAAATGGAAAGAGAGCTGATGGAATTGATTAGCAATCCTTAACGCCTGCATTGCTCTGACCATATTTCAAGGTCTCATTTCCTATGCCTGCTAATCCTTTACTAAGAGCAAGGGGGGGGGGGGACATGTGGCTCTCCAATTATTGTTGATCTCCAGCTCCCACCAGCCTCAGCCAGCATGAAGCATGGTGAGGAATGATGGAAGATGGAATCCAGCAATATCTGGAGAGTCACAGGTTAGCCAATCCTGACTTAGGAAGCACAGGGCCTTAAGAGTTTGGAAGGACTGGAGAGTGGTATTGGGTGGCAAAGCCAGTGCAATATACAACACTGAATGTTAAGAGCAAGGAGGTTTGTGCTCAAATCCTTACTCAGAATAAGGGAGCCATCCAAGATGTCGGTTTTTCATTTAGGAAAGGAACGGCTTAAAGTGTTCCAAGCATTTGCAGCTTAAAAATAAATAAATCTATATTAGGCCAGCGATATGTCACAAAATGAGTTTTAAACTTTTTGTCTGGAACCCTTCAAAAGTCTAAAATGTGGGAGGGGAGGGAATTTGGTGAAACTGGAAACCTGCATACTGTAGTCTAGCACCTAACAGAGCTTTCTTTGAATATCTGCTATATACTCCCACATTTCACCTTGGACTCCATGTAGACTCTGTAACTTCGCCATCAGCACTTTTCTTCCCTCCACACACCCCTCTCCCACCCACTTGTTGGCCTTCCCAGCCTGATGAAGGGGTCTGGAGAACTCAAAAGGTAGCACCCTAATTAGCGATATATTGCTGGGACTAATAAAGGTATTGCCTTAACATAAATTTTGGCATTTTCCTTATGGGCCAGCACAACCACTTATGCGTGCACAAGACAGGGAACTGAATCCTGGTGGTACCTGTTTTTTCAAAGTACTTAAAATAAATAAATAAATAATAAGACACAAAAAGTCTTCTGCCTGATTAATCAGGGAAAACTTTTTTAACCAATCAGAAGTTTTTTTTTTAATCAGTTCACTTAACTGATTAGTCATCTAATCATTGCAAAAGGAAAACATTTTTTCCCCCATTTAGAAAGAGCTGGAAGAAGAAAACACCCTTGAAAAATAGCTGTAGGTAGAACTTGGAAAATGTGAGGGTGCTTGGAAAAGGAAGTCTTCCACAGCACTTCTGGATGCACATGTATCAGTGGTACCTCGGGTTAAGAACTTAATTTGTTCTGGAGGTCCGTTGTTAACCTGAAACTGTTCTTAACTTGAAGCACCACTTTAGCTAATGGGACCTCCCACTGCACCGCCAGAGCACGATTTCTGTTCTTATCCTGAAGCAAAGTTCTTAACCTGAATATATATATATATGCGCAGTAGATTGGTGCAGTTCTCTTACTGATGGACTCAAAATTTCAAGTCAATATGTTTAGCCTGGGATGTGGTCCTCCAGCTCCCATCCCATCTTTGCTTATTGCTTATGCTGGCTGGGGCTGGTGACAATTGGAGTCCAACAACATTTACAGGGTGGGGTTTCTGATTTAGCATCTCTGCCTTATGTCAACCACTCTCTGGCTCATAGAATAAACTGAGGATCTTACATCTGAATACCCCACCTCCAGGTTCCTTAGAGAAAGATGGGATAAGTATATAATAAATAAAAATATAGAAGTTGTGAGAGATCCCTTGTATCTTATTAGGGGAGAGATCGATTATCAATGATGGTGCTTATAGTTACAGTACTTCAGGTAGTGGATTTTAAGTTGCCCAGAGTTTGCCACCATTTCTATGGATCACCCCCATGTGGTGTTTCTGTCCACTGGCAAGGGCTTAAGGGAGATGTAGTCAAGAGGGCACCAGGCTGGCAAAGTTTGATTTATGATATTTATGAAATGTCCTTCCTCTAAGGCAGCTCAGGGTAATGCACAACAAACATGTAATATTCATTAACACAAACTATAAAAACACAATCCTAAAAATAAATATTAGGAACTCGTTCAAGAACTGCTGCAGAGGAGCATAGCACAAGGGGTCTTAGCAAAAAATTAGTGGAATGACTTCCCTCTCCCCACATACACAAAAAAATGAGCACCGGTCTAAAGTGGGCACAGCCAAGCTAGATTAGGGAGCAGAGCGTAATAATTTTGCTACAAGACCAAAAAGGCACATAGCACATCCAAACGACTCGTTCCACTGAGTAGTGAAGAGGAAATATCTGTGAAGCAAAACAGGGAAATAGTTGGTTAGGAGGAGATCTGTTTACTCAGAAGCAATTTGAGAGAAGAAGCAGCCCAGCCACTTTTCCCTGACTAATTGCTCCCTAGAGAAGGGCCCCATTGCAAAAGCATGGATGATCTTCCCCACTCTTTTTTTACATCTATTTTGGGAACCATTTGATTTCACCCCCTTTGTGTTTTTTTATGAATATGAAGCCATGTAGCAAACATGCTTGCAAAGGAGCTGTGAGATTCCATAGGCGCTTTGATGTTGCTGGGAGACAAAACGGAGGGCAGAACAAGCATCACTCCAAACAAGAGAAATCAGGAGGGGGGGTGTTAAATAAGAAGGAAATATGACAAAAATGCTGTACATTACAGACAGCATTTCAACTCCCTCAGTCCTGCCGGGGGCAGTAATGCTATTCAGCTATAAGCTCAAGATGACTTTGGAGTGCCCAGTCCTACAGGCTGCTTTGCACAACCAGATAAAATGATCCTTACACAATTCTGTAAGGCAGGTCAGCATTCTTCATTCTTCATGCAAGGCCCTCTTCTGGATGCCACCTCTAGGCGAAGGTTCAGAGGACATAAGAGAGGGCACTTTTTTAGTTGTGGCTGCTTGGTTATGGACTGCTCTCCTCAGTGAGGTCCACCTGACATCATCATTAACAACCTGAGAGTGCCAGTTGAAAGCATTTGCCAGATTTTGGAAAAATATGCGGTTGTTTATTTATTGGTAAATGCTTTCTGCTGCTAAAATTTTGCTGAATCTGTTTTATGTGACTTGCATTGTAATGTATTCGTTTTGGTTTTTTTGCTGTGCCTTTTGCTCACTTAGATACTTTTTTGTAGTGAACAATAAATAAATAAATAAATAAATAATCCACATAATATAAGGACATTGAGGTTAAATCAAGGAGACGGGCTTTCCTTACAGCCACCTTGTCCACTTACAACTGAATTCTGAATCAAGGACTCTGCAGCTCATTGCCTTAAGCCTGGTACACTATGATGCTTTGCATGCCTACCTGATTCCCAGAACTACTTCAGTATATCTTTCAAAGTAGAAAAAACCACTTCCTCTACATCTAGGTACTGACGGGTCTCCAGCCTTAAACTTTTCTGCCTACTCAAACTGTGCTTAATTAAACACTGTAATTAAAGCTTACAAGAATGATTGCACCTGTCAGCCTATAAAGGGAAGGCTAATAGGAGTCCCATTTATCCACTGCAGTGAGCAATCCTAGGATGTGCAGCTGGATAGTGGCAAAACATTGCTTTAGAAGGCAGCAGGATGGTGGTGGAAGCAGTAGATGGGGTAGCTGAGCACTTACACAGAACTTCAAGTTCCTGTAAAAAGTTGATGGACAGATCTTGACTGTGATACTGAGCTCACATTAATTAGTGGGGGATTAACGATCAGGGGTACCTTTACCTTCATATACATACTGAAGCATGCCACATTTGTATGCATAGACACTATAGAAAGAGGATGTAATATATGCACAAACTGGGGAAATCAACTTTTACTATACAAGCATGATTCAAAAGACCAAGGACAGTATCCTACTAACATGTTGCAACTGGTCATCCGTTTTGAGCTCAGATGACTAGCTTAGCCAAGAGGTTAAAGGCATACCTTTACTACTTGACCAACAGTTGACTGCAGGACCAGCATCCATACTCAGGCATCCTTGGACAGATGCCAGGGCCCCTGCAGTCTGGAAGGACCCCACTGCTTCTTATCTGCCCTAGGCCTTAAAAAACAAACAAACAGTGCAGTACTTAAAACAGGAGTTCCAGATGAGTCATTCTACCATTTTAATTTCCCACAAATCGGGTTCTACCCTGAGTAAGAGCACGTGTTGCGATTGGGACCTGGCAAGACTCATCCCTTCCTGTGGGGGTGGGGCCGGTAGCCGGCCTTAGCAGCTATAGGGCAGAGAGGAGTTACTGGGCAAAATTAGATGTTGCAATTTGTGATGGACAGCTTAGCGTCCTATATATTCCTCTGCACGCAGGGTGATCCTTCTCTTGGCTTCGGCTTCTGATCACCCATCCCGCCCCTCCTCTTTTTTCTTAGGCCTCTGCACTTGACCTTGCAACTGCCTGTCATGGGGTTGTCTGCTTTTGGGGCAGAGGCACAGTAGGAATTTGTCCATCTGGCTGATTGGCTGTTGTCATTTGGTTTTGCCTACTGCAGTAGCAACTTGTCACAACTTGTAAGGTTGGCGGTTAGGCATTGGTTCCTGTGTGGATTGCTGGATTGGGCGCTGCCCATCCAGAATCACGATGATGCTGGGAATTCCGTTAAAGGAATCTGGCGACTCTTATGCTTTGTCTGAGCCCCGGTAGGGGTTAGGGCCGTGGCCGAGTCCCCGGGACCTCTGGGGAGAGGGTTGCGTTGTATCCCTATGCTCCTTAACTCTCCTCAGTTGCAATTTCCCAATCGCTGGTTCTAGGCCAGCTTCTGTCCCGGTAGGACAGTAGTCTGAACCAATGCCTACGCAACCACTCACTGAATTTGTATTTAAATAAAGTTGTGGCCTAAATTATTGCAAAAAACCCAAACAAAAATTATGTCTCCTGTGTCAGTTCATTGGGGGAGGTCTTGAGGTCCTCGATACGCAATGCCCAAGAGTGATGCTAAAGCAGGGACATTGTGGGAAATTTAAAAAGCACTTTGGCCTACCCAGCTACCTGGTACCACTTGGAGAACTGCTGCTGCTGCCTACTGCCAACAGGTAAGACCACCAAGATCCAGTGGTGGAGGAGGGGGACCCTGTTTCTTGAGGAGGCCCTTCAAACCTGGACCTGGTTATCTGTTCTCTACAAGCATTAATTTTCACAGCCACATTGGCCACACACGTACCAAGCAAACCCCACTAAAGCTAGGAAAAGTGCATTAATTTTCCCTGTATGCATAACTTAGGGTTCATCTAGACTTCCTTTTGTGCTGTAATTTTCAGGAACAGGTCTGCACTACAAAACTCCGTGTCCAAGTTGTTGTTTTTTCCTCCCTCCTCCCAGTGCTTTCCCTGAGAAAACCTGTATTTTACCACTGAATCAGATCAAATGACAATCCACAGAAAACCCAGTTGCCATTTGCTCAGATTTAGCGGTAAAATGAAGGTTTTCCTGGGGAAAGTGTCGGGGGCGGGGGGAGGAAACCACCACTCAGAAACATAGCTTTAAAGGCTGGATCTGTGCCTAGAAACACAGCAGAAAAGTCAGTCGGAATGAGCCCTCGGTTTCACTCAAGCACTGTAGAGTTTGGAGCTGAACAAAGCTTTTCAGCATTTTACACCAATTCCAAGTGAGACTGCATCACAAGTAATCTTCCCCCCATGAAACCCTTCAAGAGCAAAGTTTTGGTTGTTGAAAGAGTAAAATATTTATCAAACACATTTTTTAAAAAAATAGATAAACAAACATACATAGAGACATACATCTGAGCCTGAGTAAGCAGAGAGGAGATATTTAGATTTATTTTTTGATCAGAGCCTGAAATTCTGTCAGTGAGAAAACACATTCAATATTTATTTTTTAAAAAAATTAAATTACAAATTTATTTATTTATTTTAATTCAGAAGGGTGGGAGTTTTGGTGTTTTTTAATATTGGCAAACTAAAAAAAAGGGTACTTCAGGAATGAACAGTTGATAGTTGTTCAATGTGGTCTCTTTTAAAGCAGGTGTGAGGAGTTTTAAGCACAGAAAACATGTTATCTTCCAGGCATCTTTATTTCAGCTTTTGGACTTTCCCCAGGCCACACCCCTCAATGGCTGTGTTCTGCACCATCCTTAAGTGCTTTTGTCTGGATGGAATGTGCCTTTGAACTGTGACAATATCTTGGTTTCCTGGATGGGGAGATGCAAGGTTTCCTGGATGGGGAGATGCAAATATATAAAAGGATGTCATATACAGGAGGGTGAAAGGTTGTTTTCTGCTGCTCCAGAAAAGCGGACACGGGGCAATGGATTCAAACTACAAGAAAGAAGATTCCACCTAAACATTAGGAAGAACTTCCTGACAGTGAGAGCTGTTCGGCAGTGGAATTTGTTACCAAGGAGTGTGGTGGAGTCTCCTTCTTTGGAGGTCTTTAAGCAGAGGCTTAACAGCCATCTGTCAGGAATGCTTTGATGGTGTTTCCTGCTTGGCAGGGGGTTGGACTGGATGGCCCTTGTGGTCTCTTCCAACTCTATGATTCTATGAGTGTGCAGAGACTTCTGACTTCCCGCATGGCTTAAAAAATAACCGACCTTACAGACACGAGAGTCGCATTCAATGCTTCACATTGTCTCTGAGCTCACTAACCAGAGGCATGTGGCCCTCAGAATGCTGCCCATGAGGGAATGCCGCCCCAAGATTGAAAAAGGTGTTCTGCCCCTGTATTAAAATTCCATGCATGAGTACATGTAAGTGGTCTGGAGAAAGAGAGGGGCTTTTCTTTCTACACATTCTGCTATATATTATTAAAGGCCTCTCCAGTCCAGCATTCTGTTCCCAAAGTGGCCAACGAGGTGCAAATTGGAAGCTCAAAGCAGGACTTGAGGACAATCGCCCTTTCCTGCTCATGTTCCCACGAGCAACTGGTATTCAGTGCAGGCGCACCAACTCTAGCAGGCTGAGGTGCCTCAATCTTGGGGGCAACCGGGTGCCTCTGATTCAGTGGCACACTTCCTCTGATGATGGAAGTGATCTACCTTGATGCATAAACTAGCATGTTTGCTTTGAGCAGGGCTGGGAAGCCGGTGGCCCTCCGGATATTGTAAAACTACAATTCCAGTCATCCACAGCTAGCATGGGCCAGTGTTTGATGATGGGAGCTGCAATTCAGAAACATCTGATTCCCCCAACCTGCCTTACAACTTTGACAGTGGAATTTGCTGCCAAGGAGTGTGGTGTGTGGTGGAGTCTCCTTCTTTGGTGGTCTTTAAGCAGAGACTACAATTCCCATCATCCCTGGCCACTGGTCCTGATAGCTAGGGATCATGGGAGTTGTAGGACAAAAAACATCCAGAGGGCCGAGTGTGAGGAAGCCTGGTGTAGAGAATATTTCATATGAAGGCGGCTTTAAGCTTTTGAACCTCCACATGCAGTGACGTAGGCGAGTTTACATGCCGTGGTGGCTGGTGCTCATTGGGACTTGTGGGGCGGAAGGCAAGGAAGCCCAGCTGTAAGTGGCACCAAGGACAATGACAGGCAGAGTGGCCAACTCATTCTAGTTTGGGCCCCACCCTCCACACTGCTGCAAAGACAACACTGATGAGGAAGCCGGAAGCCCATGCTGCCTCTTGGACTGGTTGTAAGAAGAAAGAGCAGGCAGAAGGTAGCCAACAGCAGGCTGAGGATGAGGTAATGCCCAGCCCACCCTCTACAGTTTGCATGGATGCCCATGTGCTTGATGGTAGGTACAGACTCCATTCACATACTGCCCTTCTCCTAAGGGGACCACGTGGATGAAAATCCTCCCCTGCCAGTGGGGAATTCTGAGCATGGGAGAGGGAAGGTGTCCTTTCAAACAGCAGCCACAGTTGTTGACAGGGGGCTTCAGGAACTGGCATACTATTGCTGCCTTGGTCGAAAATTGCAGAGAGAACAAAGCAATTTTATCCATGCTGCAAAAACTGGCATGCATCAAGCAACTGCGAGTTTTTGCTTTGCTGCTGAGAACCACCCTAACCCCTTATTATGAGGCACTTTCCAGGAGCTGAAAAGCTAGATTCATCTGCAGATGTATGTGCACTGGAAATTCAATGAAACACAAACAAAGACCCTTCCTCTTGTAAATCAGACGGCACCCACCTCTCCCTTGCTTCAGTCCTTCCATGCAAGTTCTACTTCTCTATTATCCTAAATAAAGCAGCCTTACAAAATTGTCTGAGACCTTTTGGATCTCACTTAAAAAATAAATAAATTCTAATACAGACACGGTCTCTCTCTTTCCAAAACTGTGGTTGTAATGTATATATTTTAACAACACTGAGCAGAATATTTTTCTTCTTCTTTCACTGAGCTGAAAAATATTGTTTTCTCAAAGGAGAAAGAAAGAGAGGGGGAAATAAGCTATTGATTTTGTTTAGGGTCAGAATAGAATATCACTGGAGTGGGTGTTTGAAATCCCTGGCCACAGATTATTTCCAGAGTGACAGGCTTGGGTAAGGAACCTGCATTTTTGCCCGCAGTGGAAGAAAGAAAAATGAAATGTGGTGGTTTAGTTCTGATTTCTCCACATGCTTTCTGAATTTTATAGTCTATCTCCATACTGGATTTAGCCGGATTCTAACAGAGCATCCTATTTCACACACACCCTCCCTCAACTCCATTTTCAGTGTCACCCTAGGACCAACTTTTCCTAACATTCACACCACTATTTTTAGACAACTCAAAGAGCTGTAGACAAAATAATAATAATAATATTTGGTATCCAACAAATACCAAAATACAACACAGAGTCACAAATTAAAAACTTCCCTAAACAGGGCTGCCTTCAGGTATTTTCTGAATGACAGGTAGTTGTTTATCTCTCTAACTCCTGATGGGAGGGCGTTCCACAGGGCGGGCGCCACTACCAAAAAGGCCCTCTGTCTGGTTCCCTGTAGCTTTGCTTCTTGCGGTGAGGGAACCGCCAGAAGGCCCTCGGTGCTGGATCTCAGTGTCCGGGCTGAATGATGGGGGTGGAGACGCTCCTTCAGGTATACAGGACCGAGGCCGTTTAGAAATACATTTCTAATAGCCACATTTAATTTATATTGTAAAGTACTATACATTTTTAGGAAGTTGTTTGTTTTCTTTGCATTTGGACACCCATTATGATGATTCCTGGGATCAAGGAGCAGGTTTTCATCTGTGTTTGGGTACAAGTGGATGCCACTGTGAATCTATCAAAACTGCACCAATTTTAACCACCAATTTCAAAACTGCAGTGATTTTTTTTGTTGTTCCTTAGAATTCCCAAGCAACGCCAGGTATGAAGCTGCTAGTGTTAAATAATGTGTCTTCCCTAAGCAAGGATATTTCAATTCTGGGGATGTGTGATATCTTTCTTTCCCCGATAGGAATTTAACCAGTTCTATCCAAACTCCCCGAGCTTTCCACAAAATTCCTCTGATGTTTTGCCAACCTCCACACTTCCTTTGACATTAGCTCTGAGTTGAAATCCCACAAAGCTAAACGTTTTGATTGTACATTCCTAAGCATATTTACCCAGTTTGGTGCAGACTTACGTCATTATAAAGGTGCATAGAATTAACATCTAAATTTGATGGGATGTTAATTATGGGGTTTGCCCCTGTGCACAATTGTCTTTCAGAAATAGCCAGCACAGGGTGCTCTATCCAAAACAAGACCCCATTGTATGTTGGGTGCATGAGTAGGGGGACTTACCCAGTTGCTCCCTGTTGGGGTTCCAGTCTGTACTGGTCCACATCTGCAATGTGCATGGGGGTAAGGCTCCCACTGCAGCAAACTGGAGCTTCACCTCTCCCCATGCAACACAGTAGAGGGCAAAGGACTAAAACCTCCTGCCCATATTTGGGTCTCGACAGGTCATGGCTATGCCTACACTGGTTATTTCTGAAAAAAATATCATACACTCAGTGTCAAATGACATGATTAATGTCGCACCATGAAATTAACATGACACATACCTTGGACTTTCACAGTACAGAAAGCTGCCTTATACTGAGTCATTGGTTGATGCAGCTCAACAGCTGGTATAGCCTCTCAAGGATTACAGACCGAAACCTTCCCCATCCTTACCTGGACATGCCAGGGACTACACTAATCTTGAGACCCTTTTGCCTGTAAAGCTTGAACTCTACCACTGAGCTGGGATTGCAAAGTTAGACCCATTAATTTCAATGGAGGAGCTAACTGCCATTGAATGCTGGGACTTCACAGTACTGGGGCATGCTCAGTGTTATTAAGTAATTCCCTTTGAAAGCTTCATTTAACTTGCAGATGTGTCAGAGCATGTTTGTGTGCATTAATTGGACAGCCTAGACAGAACCAAAACATGGCTTTCTCCGTGCAGGGAGAGTTAGATGAGTGTAGGCTCTGTGGAGACTTTCAGATCAATGTGTGGGTGTTAGGAGCAGGGCTTAGAGTGTGTGACTCTGTTCCACTAACCACCCTAGTGCATTCATTGATGGTCTGAAAGGGGCTACAGTTATCTGAACAGCTAGTTTCAAGTGTGGGCTTTAGACTCTCCTTGGGAGCAGCATACAGTACATCCACTCCACCCCACTTGGCTACTGCACCTTGCCATATCACAAACAGCTTTTGAAACATCCTCAGTTTCCTCAAGCATTTGCTCTATGGTGCAGCGAATCCAAAATCCAAGAAACACAAGTTGCATGGAGCCAGCTGTGTGGTTCTTTGGATCCTGGCCATGGGACGAGGGGAGAGCAAGAGGGGAGGTTGTGCAAACCCAAGCACCTTCAAGCAAACATCTGCTACACTTGAGCCTGATGCTCCCTCCCACACTGCTGGTTGGCATCACAAGACGAGCTAGGCACATTAATAAAGGCACATGCCAACAGTTTAGGAAGGTGCCATGGAACTCTCTGCTCCTAGAACTTTTCAATCTCCTGTTACATTTCCAGAGAGTCAGGAAATTAATTGCTTTTCAAATGCATAAATAGTTTCCTTCCAGCTGCTTCTGTCTGTGTATCTTTGTCTCTCACGATGCTTAAACTGGCGAGCAAAAATAATATTTGCTTTAAACACAAACCATCTCTTTATAAATACAGAACAGGCAATACTCCCCCCTCTGAAATGGGAAGCCAGATGGCTCTTCTACCCCTGAAGGGGTTTCACTCCAGTGTGTTATGTTTTGTGAGTGAAACATGACACATTTGGACTCCAGCCACTCTAGGTACATGCCTCTCCTTATTTTTATATCCATTTGTTTAGCTTAATGTCTATATTTAAGCAGTGGCAGCACAAACAGCCTCAGCATCATTCGTACCATTTAAGCACAATGCAGTAAATACCACCATCAGTCTAACTGTACCATTTCATGAAGCCCACCTCTGGGGAGGAGAGCTGGCTTCTTCTGCAGCAGATCTTCCTTCGTTATTTCAATTTATTTGGAAGCAAAGAAGAGAGCTTTAAAGAACTCTACAGCAAAAAGGTTAAGATCAAAACCTCATCAGGCATCAAAACTTTAATTTAGGGGGTGGCTTGGTAGTATAGCTCATGGAGAAGAGTTCGGGTTTAATCCCAATAATGGAAGGTCTCAATTCATGCACAATGCCCCAGGTTCAATCCCTGCCATCTTCAAGTAGGGCTAGGGAAAAACTCTTATCTGAAAATCTAGAATGCTGTTGCGAGACAGCGTTTACTAGGCTAGGTAGATCAGTGGTCTGACTTAGGATAAGTCACGCAATGCTTCCTCTGTAAAATCACACTGGATGAAGTGTCTGCTGCGCTAGGAAACCTTGCAGAACAACTGACGTTGACCCAGTAAAAGGTAAAGGCTAAACAGCTCTTATAAAATCCCTATCACAATGAAATCAATGACAGAATTATCATTTCATTTAAACTGTTGAGAACTGAACCTGCCATTTCTCATGCATATTTATTCTGTATTCCTTGGAACCAGCTCAGCAACATTACCTTGATCAAGTTCACTCTCTTAACAATATTTGTTAAGTTCCCCATTTTATGCATCATACCATGCCTGGGGATGCCAGGACCCTCCAAGTGTTTCTGGACTTCTATCAGCTGCATCCAGCATGGGTGATGGCCAGGGATGGTGGCGGTGGCAGTGGCAGTCCAACAAGATATGGAGGGCCACAGGTTCCCCAGGCCTGCCTTATAGAAAGCAATCACTCTGAGTGGCGGTCACTTTCCAAGGTCTTAGGCACAGGACTCTCCCAGCCCTGATACCAGAGAACTCAAACTGAAGGTGCCCACAGATGGAACATCAGACCTTCTGCATATAATGCTCTACTACTGGAGTACAGTCCATTACTGTTTCAAATACCTTTCAGCATGAGGCACTCTCCGAATCAAAGCAACATAGTGAGAGGCCATTTGAACTATCCTCATGCCCAAGTGGAAGCATTCACTGGAACATTTGCAGGGTGATTCACCCATTCTGCCATATGGTCAACAGGCTACCTGGAAACAGCCAGCACCAACAGACTATGCACTTGAACGCCAAAGAACCATACTGGGGCTTACTCCACACCAGGTGTTTTAATATCATTAGTGTCTCTATTACACCTGCAGCTGTGGTTACTGCATGAAGAAAGCAACCATAAACACCTGCAAATCATAGAACTGTGTGTCCTTCTGCATGGCTCTATGGACATACTTGCATAACTGCAGGAACCCCTGGGATGGCCAAATTGACAAGTGTGATTGGAGAGAAGTACAGTATATGGCAAGCCATATCCAATTCATACAATTGCAAAAACCTGTACCTTTTGAAGTAAAATAACCCTAACTATAAACTTAACTAGGGCTAACAAGGTTAAGCTTGTAATTTACTAAGTCCCCTAGATCATTTTCACACATACGGCTGACAAGGCAGGTGTCCCCCATTCTTTTTATTCCTGCCTAAGTGCAGAACCTTACAACTGTCCCTACTGAAACTCATTGTGTTAGCTTTTGCCCAGTTCTCCAGTCTGTTAAGATCATAATGAGTTGCTCTCTTTCAGAGTAGCCTACCGTGCAAGATGGTTGTGAGGACCAAATGGAGTATCACCCCCCTCCCAACCCATAGAGCCTCAAGTTGCAGATGTTGATGATGATGATGATGATGATGATGATGATAATAATAATAATAATAATAATAATAATAATAATAATAATAATAATAGAAAATGTGTGTATTCTGTTTAGACAATTAGTGGGACATCAGTAGAAGAAGGTGCCTCCTTTGGGGATCTACAAAACAGCAATGCAAAGAGCAAGGGGTAGGCTGTGGGACACAGGTTCTGTCTTCCCCACCAGATTTCCATATTTTGTTTTCTTCCTGCATTAAAGAAGAAAGCCCAGTGCTTGCTTTGAATCCTTAATGTGAATGAATCCTTCTTGCTACTTGCTTTGTTTTGTCATGCACTACATACAATTACACATCCCTAATCCTCAAATCCTCCCCTGACACCAGAACATGTGCCAAACCTGAGTTGTCTGCTGCTGTTATATTAAAAGTCTTCAGAGAATAGCATACATCATGCAACATTGCACCTTCTTGCTCATTAAAAATGTGTACACACACACTTACTAGTATTTGGTGCCCTTTTGAGCATTCGTCGTAGTGGGGTGACCTCCCCATATTAGATGACAATTCAGTGGGGAGGGATGGGGGAGAAATTTGACCCAGTTGACATTTAATGCTGAATCTATCGGATTCACATTTCCCTAAACAAATTTTGAAAGACACAGCTGTCTTCCAAAATTTGCAGTTACCCAGATTTTGGGATGCAGTTCTCCAGCCAAACAATTTTTACAAACATGCATTTATATTAGGGGATAGTGTGCATAAAAAATGAATATATTAGTGAAAATAACATAAAATACATCATATCGGGGGAAATTGCTTGCAAAATGTGTGCAATGGTCAAAATGGCATACAAAAATGTGCTTATAAAGAGCCATATGTGCTGATTGGTGTCCAGGGTGGTTTATTATTTATTATTATTATTGCTGAAGAAATGTGGAGAACTGAATTCATGTGGGAAACACGAGCATTTAAGACTGGAAAAATGAGAAACAGAGAGAACTGAAATTGACAGAGCTTTCCATCCCTATCAGTGGGGAAGTCTAATAACTTTTACCAGGGCGGGGGGGGGGAGGGCATCATACCTTTAAAATGAGAGATAGCATTCCCCACATTATTATTTTTAAAAAAAAAAAAAAAAATCAGCACTGCTTCAGGAAGCAGCCCAACATCACTATTGAACATGACATTTATCCCCTGCAAAGATGGGGGTATATTTGTACATCTGCAGGGGAGGAGGGATGTTGGGACATTTTGTGACTCTTGCCCTTTAAGTTTCACACAAGGTCCCGGCATCCTCCCCCTCCCCATTTCCAAATACACCCCCATGATTGCATGGGATGAATGGGCTTACAAAATTGAGGAGGGAGATATTTACCACAAATTTCACAGACAGCCACATGTTACATATCCTGCAAGTCTGAAGGCTGCCTTGTGGGAAATGCGATACAATATCCTATCAGATACACTGGACATCTCCTGCACTGATGAGAAGGAGACAGACACATACACACAAAAAGAAATTGAAAGGCTTTGCAACAAAGCAAATGCAGAGAGGGAGAGGTTGGACAGACTGCAACGGCAACAACAAAATGGACACGACTATTTTGAAGGGCCAGGCTTTAAACAAGACCATCTCTGCAAATCACAATTTCTGAGCAGCAGCAACTACAAAATCTCAAACCACTCTAAGGTGAAACAGAGAGTGTTCAGAGGACATGGAAGGTTCTCTGGTAGGTGTCGACATTTTTAAAGGATAGGAATGGGATCAAGCCCAGTAACTCAGGGCACAGCAGTCCAAGAAAAAAAGTCAATTCAAGGAGAGCACCCAAAACAAAAAAGTGCCTTTGAGGGTGAACAGGGACAAGCAGGAAGCAGAAGAGGAAGGGTTAAAGAGCGAAGGTGTGCCTGATTTGGGGTGGGGTGGAGTAGGAGTGCGAGAGCAGCAAGTGATGGCAGCAATGGAGCTGTGCAGAGGAAACCAAGGATGGCCAAGCCCAAACATGTCACTGGAATATAGGAAGCTGGCAGATACTGCAACAGACTACTGGTCCATCTAGCTCCAGTACTGTCTACACTGGCTTGCAGCAGATCTCCAGTGTTTCAGGCAGGTTTTCCTCCCAGCGCTACCTGAAGATGTCAGGGACTGAACCTGAGACCTCCTTCATGCAAAGCAGATGCTCTATCACTGAGCTAAAGGTGTTCCCCCAGTGGTTTTTCACCCAGCTATTGGCACTGTAATTGGGAAGGGACCTGGCAGATACCCATGAGGCCCCATTTGCAGAGGACATCAGAAGGCAAATAGGCCAGAGACTACCGGTAAGAGGGCAGAAGAATTGGGAGCCTTAGACAAAAGCTAAGGCCTCTCTGGGTTAAATAACACTACATTGACTGTTATTCTGAACCATGAGCAGTATAAGCTGTTTCCAGTGGTGACCCGGTGATCTTCTGTGAGATAAAAAGGAAGTTTGTGATGCAGAGTTACTCCTTGCAAGCCTCAAAGACACAAGTCTTAAGATTTTCCTTAAAGTTATAAACAAGAGGTAATAGGATGCTAATGGTATGTATACACACACACACACACACACACACATCCCTGAAGCATACATATAAACATGACAAACATACACTATAGAAATGTAACAGTCTTGATTGTTAAAAATTTAACAGCAGTGGTTGCCTCCTACTTTGTTCCATTTCTTTTGTTTCACACATGCACACAAACAGTATGACTCATTGATCTGGTATCTTAGCAGACAGATCATGCAAATGCTCCGTATTTATTGATATTCACATCATATTGTTGGTTCATAAAATAAGTCCATGCTACCCAAAGTTGCTCAAATGATAGGGTTGTTGTTGTTGTTGTTTTGCCTACTTTCATGAAAACCACAATGGGGAACCTGTGCAACACACCCCAGGGTCAATCCCTAGCATCTCCAGATATGGCAAGAAATGTCCCATGTCTGAAACCCTGGAGTTTTGCTGCCAGTCATTGAAAATACAGAGCTAGATGGACCAACAGTCTAATGTGAAATAAGGAATCTCCCTGTATGTAACTAGATAGCCTCCATTTAGTAGCTTATCACTATTTATGTTGGTTTTAGACAGCTTCCTAGAAGCTGCCTTCTTTTAAGCTCCTTTAAGACATTTTTAAACTTTTAGTTTTACTTTTTAAAAAATTGAATACTTTAAGGTGAATTTGTCTAAAACTTTTTTATGAGAATATATATAATATTGTCCAGCAGCAATTTTTAAAATCAGTGATTATAAGTCATATTACCTAAATGGAGCATCTAGATTCAAAGCCCAGATAGAGTACATAAGAAAAGCCTGCTGGATCAGGCCAAAGTTCGATCGAGTCCAGCATTCCCTTCTCACAGCGAACAACCATATGCCTTTGGGAAGCACAAAAACAGATCTGTGTGTACACTGAAGATTACTAACATCTGACTCCAACAGTGGAGGTAGAACATAGCCATTTTGGCTAGTAGCCATTGATAGATAGTTAAAGGCCAAAGGCCAGTCTACAGAAGAAAGCTTTTGCCTGGTGCCTAAAGGTGTAATGAAGGTGTAAGGTGAGCCTCGCTGAGGAGAGCATTCCATAAACAAGGAACTACCACAGAAAAGGCCTGTTCTCATTTTGCCACCTTCTAGATTTCTTGTGGAGGAGGCAAAGGAAGAAGGGCCTCAGATTATTATTGTAAGGTCTGGGTTGGTTCATATGGGGAGAAGCAGTCATTGAGAAGCAGCCTTATCCTTGTCTTATCCCCTTTCAAGGCCGTTGAAGTTGGTGGTCATCACTTCATCTTGTGGGAGCAAATTTCATAGTAGAACTGAATATTAATTATAGAACAGCATCCTCGGAGCATTAAAATGACGAGTACCAAATGAATATTAAAAGGCAATGGTGGGATACACTACAGCAGGTTCATAGACTTTCCAGCAGTGTACACCCGGCTGCTGTTGTAAACAGAATATTGGATGAGATGGCCATTGGTCTGAGCTAGGAAGTCAATTCTTTTGCTAGTAGTAAATTCAGAGCAATGCTTGGTATAAAGAAGGAACCAGTGGTGCTACCAGCTGCCTCTTGTTCCCCGCAAAGCAGGGCAAAGCTTTAAAATCTGACTGGATTTCCCTCTTGGTCAACCAAGCTTGAAAACTGGCATATTCATCCTTGGTGTTGTCAACAGCAGAGCCAAACACTAAATGGAATACAAGGCCGGAGGCTTTGGAGACAAGAAAGCATACAAATTGCCGCTTCGCCTACTGAATCATCTCTTTCTAGTGGCCAGAGGAGTGCCCTGCAGAATGTTCTGCTCTTGAGAGATTTTCAGAAGTCATCAAGCACCATGACTCAAAAGGGGAAAATCAACTGGTGATGTGTCAGATGCAAGTTAGGCCACATTCATCTTCTATATTAAAGGCACCATGGTTTCACTTTAAATAGGCATAAAGGTAAAGAGACCCCTGACTGTTAAGTCCAGTCACGGACAACTCTGGGGTTGTTGCGCTCATCTCGCTTTACTGGCTGAGGGAGCCAGCATTTGTCCGCAGACAGCTTCCAGGTTATGTGGCCAGCATGACTAAGCCGTTTCTGGCGAACCAAAGCAGTGCACGGAAACACCGTTTACCTCCCTGCTGGAGCAGTACATATTCATCTACTTGCACTTTGACATGCTTTCGAACTGCTAGGTTGGCAGGAGCAGGGACCGAACAATGGGAGCTAACCCCATCATGGGGATTCGAACTGCCGACCTTCTGATCAGGAAGCCATAGCCATGGCTTCCCCCAAAGAATTATGGGAGCTGTAGCTTGTTAAGGGTGCTGAGAGTTGTCAGGAGACCCCTGTTCCTCTTACAGAGCTGCAATTCCCAGAGTTCCCAGGCAAGAGGGATTGATTGTTAAACCATTCTTGGGTCTACAAACAACAGTAAAATGCTGAGAATTTTTCACGAGGATTAAAAAAAGAAGAGGAGAATCCATCACAAATTGCTGTACAAATGTGGAGAACTGAACTTAAGAGTGGGAAACTGGGAAACTAAGAAAAACCGTAATTGTGGAATTCACCCATCTCTGTGCATGGTAAGAACATCAGAAGAGACTTCTGGATCAGGCCAATGACCCATGTAGTCCAGCATCCGCTTCTCGCATTGGCCAACTAGATGCCTGTTGGAAACCTGCAAACAGGATTTGAGCACAAGAGCCCTTTCCCCTCCTGCAGTTTCCACTAACTGGTATTCAGAAGTATACTGCAGCCTCCAAACTCTGGAGGCAGAGCATAGCCATTGTGGCTAACAATCACTATGCTCTTGTTGCACAGAAGCACTCAGTTCCTAGTACACCGTCAGATTTGCTTATGGGAAAGCAGCCAGCAGCAGAGAGAGGGACAGGGATGCTTGGAAGACTGAACTGGCATCAACAGCTGACATACTGGGACATCTATCTGCCTTAGCATGACCCACTATGGCTGACACCTTGCTTGCTTGCTTCCAAACAGCGCCATTGCTGCAGCCACCAGCCACCCTCTCAAAAGTGAGTAGATTTAGCCGGCAGTGACTCTGTAACAGAGTCCACCAGGCATCAATTGGAGACAGGAAGCTGCTCAGCTATCGACCCATGAAAGCACAACAGCTGAAAGTGGGGATATATCTAATTAACCATGGGTGGGGAATCTGTTTCAGACCAAGGGCCACATTCTCTCCTGGATAACCTTCTGGGGGCCACAGGTAGGAAGGTTCAGAGACACAAGTGGATGGAGCAACAACCTTAAATTCTACCTTTGTAATGTAGACTACTGGTAGTTTCTACGCACACACACAAGATCCACAAGATCCTGTGGTGATCTCTCCTCCTCCTCACCTACTCTCCAGCAGCTGCTAGAAGCTGCCCAAATGAGGAGGCCAGCAGTGGTGGCAATGGAGAGGCAATACGATCTTCCCTCGCAGCCACACCACCGCTGCCATCGTTGTTGCTCAGGACAAGTGCTGGCTCCTCCTCCTCCCTGACCTTGGCGTCGTCGGTGCTGGTGGGGAAAAGGGAGAGATTGCGGGATCCAATCAGAAGCCAGGATGGCTTTCTTAATTCCGGGACTGCCCCTGGAAAATTGTAGCACTCGGTGGTGTATGGAGTCTGTATTCCGCTGCTAAGGCAGGAGTCCCCTCTCCCTCCTCCCACCAAAAGTATCAAATCACATAACTGAAAGAAATAAAAAGGGGAGGGGGGAGTAAGCAAGCACAGTAAAGGCCAGAAGACGGATAGAATTCACTAGCAGAATCATTCGGCATCCTGGGTTTTGGATGTTGTGCCTGTAGGAGAAACATTATTTTATCTCTCTCTTATCTCTCTTTTCTCCTGTTTCCCCTTCCCTGCAGACGTCCCTAGCTCATTCATTCTTTCCTTCTATATCAAGCAGTGCACAAATCCGCATCTACAGCAGCTCCAACTGTCAGGGGGGCTACTAATGTCACTAATCATCAGCAGGAGACTGGGCTATCTCCACAGCCCAGCAGGGGATGGGAAGAGATATGAGCAGGGGCTTTTCACTGGGCCGGATCCTCCCCTCTGGGGTGGACCAGCTCCAGGTAGGCAAGCAGCAATGCTGAGGATAGCATGCCAGGCCTCTCTCTTTCTCTTTCCCCCCCTCCTCACCCAACTCTGCTAGGTTAAGAAAATAAAAGAGACATCAATTTCCAGAGCTCAGCGCCAAAATCCGGCCTTAACCTTTGAAAATATAATTTATTCAAGCCTTCTATTATTGCGGTGCGGGTGTAGATAGGGAGTGGGGGGGCGGATTATGAAGAGGTCACAGCTTGAGCAATAACAATAAAAAAAATAGGAAGGGCAGAGCAGTATCTCATGAAAACGCCATCCATCAGGGTGGTTTTCTCTAACCAAGGTGTTCTGACGAAGAGGGAAGGTGGGAGGCATAGATAAGTGAAGGGAGCAAGGGAGTGAATGTTCGCCGACACAATGGCAGGCTAGAAGGCATTTCCTGAGATTTCAATTTTGCAGAGTATTTTTTATATATAAAGGCTTGTTATCGGAGCTGTCGGGGGGCCCAAGCGAGCTCTTAATTGCTGTGCTCCTTCTGGATAGCCTTCTTGAGGCTCGTTTACACAATCGGTTATTCAGAAGCAGCCTCCATTTAATATTTGGGGAGTGGTTCTTCTGTGACAAATGTTTACTAATAAAAGAATTAAAAGGGGGGGGGAAATCAGAAAAAAGAACAAGGAAGCCAGAGGAATAATGAGAAGCCACTGTACGGGTGGGTGGATTGGGAGGACGGAGAGAGAATAAGTTCAGAGAAAGCATCCACTTGCTAATTCATAGCACTTGACCTGAAGCCCATAATATACAAAGCAACTGAAAGGACTATCAAATAAAAAAATAAAAAGAGGCAGTTCAAAAGAGAAAGCAAATGAGTCTTCTTAAACAGTTAAATCCAAGGCTGTAAGATATACCGGTAATTATTGCTCTGTTTATTGAAAAATAGGTAGAATAGAATAGGAAGAACAGGTATTTGGGAGGATTTCACAATGGAACACAGGCACTAACCACAACATGTGTTCTGTGCTGGTCCAACAGGGGGCAAAGTGTGACAGGCCCCTTGGAGAACCTCACCAAAATGCTGCAGAGGATGCACCTCCACAGGCACATACCTCCACATGTGGTGGGAATGTCCTAAGATCCAACTCTTCTGGACATCAATCATACAAGAAATATGCAAAATAACTAAGCACGTATTAGAAGTCACCCCAGAACCGGCCCAACTAAACATCTTCCAAGACAATAATGCCCACTCACAACACAAAGATCTCATAACCCACCTACTCTCAGCAGCCAGAAACATCATAGCCAAACACTGGAGAGACCTGTCAGGAGTAAGCATAGACCAATGGTATCAAATAGTATGGAAAACAGCCTTATTAGAAAAACTAACAAACAAACTAAAACTGACACGGGGACAAATAGAAGAAGATGCCTTCACCCTGATATGGTTACCCTTTATCACATACACAGCCCAAAAAGACAACAACAAGAACCCGCCAATAGCATTTGAATCAATCTGGCTAACCTGATCCAAAAACACATGCACACCCCACTCACACATGAAAACAAAGTTCACCACAGCCAATCACAACCAACCAACCCCAACCTCTCTCACCACCAAAGGAATACAAGCAAATAGTAAAGAGAACCCACACAAGTGACACTGACACAAAATCCCACACAGACACTAAGTAGAATAGAAGCATTGCCACCCGACCCCACCCCACTCACCATGCCCCCCTCCACCTCTTTGCCCCTTTTCTTCCTACTGTAACACTAATGTCTCAACAAATGAAACTGATCTGTATAAAATGTAACTTGAAAAAAAGAAACTTTGTGCATACTTTTGTACACCAAGAAAACTTGAATATTTTTTTTAATGTGGAAGGGCAGGAGGAAAGCCCTGCTCCCACACAACAAGCTACCCTGCTGCTCTCAGTAGCAATGGAGGATGCTGTTCTTTCACCAGTGTTGAAGTATCATAGTGAGTCCTAGTCCTGGTCCTGGAAGACTTGCTCCCTGGCCTGCAGGCTTTTCTCACCTGGGCTGGGAGGGCAAGGCCCTAACAGAATCCAGCTACAAAAGCTACTGAGCAAACTCTTGGGCCGGAGTATTGTTTAGGGGGGTTGTTGGGAGGGAGGCTGTTGCTGTCATTAAATTTTTGAATCTTTATTTTAGATCTTACTATGATTTATGTGGAAATTGTTCAGTTTGGTTGTTTATTTATTGATGTTTTATTTATTGTTTATGACTTTTGTTACATTGTAAGATGCCTTGAGCATGGTTTGAACTATGGAAAGGAGGCATACAAATAAAATGATGTATGTATGTATGTACAGTGGTACCTCAGGTTACAGATGCTTCAGGTTACAGACTCCGCTAACCCAGAAATAGTACCTCAGGTTAAGAACTTTGCTTCAGGATGAGAACAGAAATCATGCGGCGGTGGTGCGGCGGCAGTGGGAGGCCCCATTAACTAAAGTGGTACCTCAGGTTAAGAACAGTTTCAGGTTAAGAACGGACCTCCAGAACGAATTAAGTTTTAACCCGAGGAACCACTGTGTGTGTGTATGTATGTATGTATGTATGTATGTATGTATGTATTCAACCACCAGACTGTTTTACTTTTGTACTAGGTTTGCCACTTTTGGTCGAACAAAATACAGGACAGGTCAGGGAGGGAAAGAAGGGACTAAAAATTACTTTACTTGGTGCAGAAATGACTTCTTGACTTCTGGTGCAGAAATGACTTCTTCCGCACTGGACAACTGCAACCCCCCTTTTTGTTTCAGCCTGCCTCTGTCTGATTGTTGTTAGGAGACCCCCTATTTCCCTCCATTTGAACTACAGTTCTCAGAGTTCCCTGGGAAGAGGGACTGGTGGTTAAATCACTTTGAGAATTCTGACTTTGCAGCAGGGGAAAATAAGGGTCTCTTAAGAATGATCAATACCCTTTACAAGCTTCAGATCCCAGAATCCTTTGGAGGATAATAGTCTCTCAAGCACTCTTAGCACCCTTGACAAACTACACTTCCCAGAATTCATTGGGGGAGGGGAGCCATGGCTGTTTAAAGTGGTACAGTAGTGCTTTAAAGCTATGGTGTGCATGTGGGCCACAGAGAAAGAGTCCCAGTGCTGTTAGAGGCAAATGAGAATGGGGCCTAACAGGCCAAGTAATGTTGGGCACTAGGGTTTTCTAGTTGCAGGACAGAGGCCCAAACTGCATATACCAAGCATTAGTCCTTTTAATGCACAGCAGCAATGGGCAGAGAGAGATTTGCAGGGGGCGGTATTTAACCCTTCCCCTTCCTGCTACTCCCATCCACCACTACCATTTCCAGCACAGTCCCCCACCCCACCCGCTTTGTGGGAGTTCTGCGAGGGGAACACTGTACTGTATTTAAATTATAGCCATTATCTCTAAATGTGCATCTATGCATTCACGCATGTGTGCATTTCCATCACCTTTGTCCTCCCTTTCAGTGATGTGTTTTCTCTTCTCTTTTTTGGAGATACATAATTTGCCACTCCGTAATCATTAGGCGTTGGGCTTAATATACTCACGGACTGCATTCCTTTACTGTATTCCCTTCCCTACTGTAGGAAGTACCAATAAGAGTGAGTCGTCAGCTGCAGCCTAGCAGTCTAAGCAGATGTTCCTCTTTTGCTCCCTCATCCCTCACATCACAGCGTAAGAGAAAGGCAGGGAGGTGGAGGAAAATGCAAAGAACTTTGTAAGAGGTGATGGGGAAAGAGGGGGCTCTTCAGCTGCTAGTGTTGTGAACCCAATTAAGCATATTTTGAGGGAAAGGGGTGTGTAGTATATTAGGTCTTAATTAAGTAGTGTTAATTATAATCTATGTGATGTGCTTACTGCTTATTTGATAATTATGAGAAAGCCAATTTGGCTGGTGGCTTGTGACTAATTAAGTGGAATTAGTAATGATAATTATAGATTTAATTTTTGTTTGCCTTTATTAGTGAAGAGGGTAAACCTACTTAACTGGATGGGGTGGGGCAGGAACGAGGACGTGGAAAAGGGGACAAGGAAATGATCGCATTGACAAGCTAGAGGACAGCCAGATAGAACTGAGAAGGAAACAAAATTATGGGTTGTATCCGATTTTAGTCTTACTCAGAATAGATCCGCTGAAATTAATGGGTGTGATTAACTTTAATTTTATGTGACTAATTTATGCCCATTAATTTATTATTGTCATTGATTTTACAATAACAACATTCATAAAACAAATATAACGTAACACGTACATCATTTCAGGTACATTAGGAGGTTGTGACTGTATATGCTTTTGAGCAATATAGGCATGTGACTTTTTCTATTATTCCTTTCAGGTGTGACCAGTTGTGTGAGTGCCAATCCAAGACTTAAATTTGTAAGCAATTAATAATCCCGCATGCCTGCCAAATTCTGCAGTGTGTGTGTGTGTGTCTATGCTGGGGGTAATGTTTGCCATATCTATGAGGACTTAAGAGTAGCCTTGTTCAAAGACTTAAATCTCTTGACTGGTAGATTGATTGATTGATTGATTGATTGATTGGTTACTTGACTAACCATTTACTGTATTGGGGGACAGGTTGCCTTGCACTTATGAATAAGTGGCCTGTTTTGCCTTTATAGCAGCAATTTTAAGGAGAAATATTTGTGGGGATGATAAGATATATTCTTCAGTGGAGCAAATTTCTGCTTGACAGAATGTCAGGTTTCAATCATTATTTCAACTGTGTAATGCATTATATTTTGTTTTTATGTATCTTCCTTTGTAATGGCTTTGGCTACACAAATAATAACAATAATCCCCCATGAGAGTATATTGGGATGGTGGCTCTCTATCATTGTCTGTTTTATTGACAGAGGCAATAAAATCATACCAGACCAATACGAATCTGTCAGATTTAGTTTGTCCTTTGACACTCCTAAAGTTATACATTAGTTTCTCAAGCCGTGCAATGTTCCAGATCTTCCCATACCAATAATCCCTTCTGAATGTCCATGAATTTCAACAGACCTGTGGTACCCAGGCCCCTGTTGGGTATTTCCCTTTCGCTCAAAGCAGAATATAACTTTTGTTCATATTTCATATTTATTGATATTAAATTAAAAACATCCCTTTAAAAGCTCATGTTTTGCAAGAAGGGGGGGCAGGGGGCAGTGTCCACAATGGATATGAATATGTCTGCTTGGACAGAAAGAAAAATACATTTCTTTTTCAACAGCTACTGAAATAAAACTAAGGTACTTTTGAATAAGAAAATTGCCTCATCAACTTTGAAGTAGTAGAGTTGTTGTGCGCCTGTGTTCCAAAGTTCAGAGTTTAAAAGAGCGTTGGAGAACGTTGGAGATTTTTTTTTGCAGAAGGGGTGCAGAAATGGCAGCAGAAAAGAACATGATCAAAGGAGGTGATAGACAGGAAGGGAGACAGAGGCAACCTGTGCTATGGGGCATAATCTGTGAGGAAGAGATGAGGCCCTATAGGACTGGACCTATAATTAAGCAAAATCAGGCATCAGCCATTCCCATTGGCTGGAGGACAAAGCTGTGCATGCCAAGCAGTCAGCTCTGCACCCCCTAAGCTACGCTACTGTCTTCAGGTTTTTGGAAGGCAGCTCTCCTGTTGCCCATGTTTAAGTAAGATTCAACTGCCACTCTGGTCAGCTTCTATCTATGGCTTGAGTGGAGTTCCATCTCGCCTATTGCCTAAGGCTGCAAAATGTCATAAGCCAACACTGAGGATGTTAAAGGGCATTGAAGCCCATCTATACAAACTGAATACCCATTCATTTTGTGTCATCATTTTGTTGCATGAGGTGCTCACAGCTTAAAGGGTCATGCACACTTATAAATCTCCAGCACTCCAAAGGCCACTAAACAACATGCTCATCACCCCTCTGACATCTGAAACTTCACAAGCTATTGGCAGTATGCTTCTTCAATATCTGCAAGGACTAGTGGCATTTGCAAAACTGTATCTGAGATGGGCACGGTAGAAATGATAAATTATTATTATTATTATTATTATTATTATTATTATTATTATTATTTATCCCGTATTAAGTACCAGTTTTCCATAAGTGTTGAGCAGACTGAGAGTCAAACACAAGAAGTTGCCTAATACCTGATCAGGCTATATGACCATCTAACTGCTGATTTTAAAAGTGTTTTGATGCTAATTTAATTATTGGTTTTAACTAATTTGTTTTTATTATTTTGTATGTTATAATGTTGTTCTTAAATGCTGTAAGCTGCCTTGAACCCCAACTTGGGAGAAAGGCAGGATATAAATATATGGGAAGGAAGGAAGGAAGGAAGGAAGGAAGGAAGGAAGGAAGGAAGGAAGGATAACCCAGTTATGTCTACCCCAAGGATCTCAGGCAGATGTCTTGATGCTTTTGTCTAGAGATGTTGAGGATTGAGCATGGGACCTTCTGCATGCAAAACATGGGCTTGAGCAGCCCTCCCCCCACATAGAACTACACTCCTTATGTGCAAAATAAATATTAAAAATGCACCACACTAGAAAAATGAGAGAGCCCCATTCTCTCTCCATATTACACAGCACTTTTCACACATAATCAAGCCATAATCTTAATTGCTTTCAGAGTTAAATAATACATGGCACTATATGGTCTAAATTACAGACAACACTGCGGGTTGGAGAAAGCATGCCGTGAGCACATTAAATCAGCCAGTTCCAGAGTTCCCTTTATAGCACAACAAAATGTCCATGATCTTACTATAAAAGACTTATGGCCAATGCAACCAAGGGTGCTATCCATTAACAATAACAAGAAAAATACAAGGACTGTGTGCAGAGCAATGAGGGCCTTGTTTAGATCTGTGTGATCTTTGCACCAACTGCATATGCATGGCAGTAGATATCCATAAGTAAGAGGGTGGTCTGACATAAAAGATGATGTAACTTCTTCTCAATCCTCACTATTACCCTGTAGCCAGAATGAATATATATATATCCACCAGCTATCTGCTTAGTACTGAATCTCTTTTTGATTTCAGTCTCTCTTAGGATGCACAACCAATTTGCAGTTCCCGGAGGTCCTGCTGCTATCTGTTTAAAATCAATAGCAAGCTTAGCAGCTGTTCTAACATAAGTGCTTTACATTCCTTGCAGACACCTCGCAGCACCCAACCCCATCGTGCACTTCCCCATATAGTCCAAAGGAAACAATAGACTAAAACACTGCTGCATACAGGCTGATTTTGTAACATTTTGGATGGAACTAAATAGAACAAAACTCAGCTATAGGAGAGAAGAGTTAAACAACAACAACAACAACAACAGGAAAGTAGAAAAGTTAATGGAGTTTACCTTGCAAAAATCCAGGTTAGGTCTTGACACCGTGGGCAGATTTCATCTTAGTGTGTTGTTGGAGCACTGATGGGAAGCTGTGGCCATTCCATTGACTCCAGCCAGAACAGCCAATGGCCAAAGACAGGGATGGGGAGAAATTTGATTCAGTTCATATTTAAAGGTGAACCTACCAGATTTGCCCTTTACAGAATAATATGCAGTGCTTTTTCCTAAATAAATAAATATGCTTAGGGGTACTCTCATTTTCCTACTCTTGAAATACTGCCCCTCAGTGAGGCCAAACTTAGATTCACAAAATGTTTAGGGGTATGCATTCCCCCATGTCCTCCCCAGGAAAAAAGCACTGATAAAATGCAAACCAAAACACAACCACCATTCAGAGTTCACATTTCTTCGCATTTTAGAACGTAGTTGTCCAGCCAGGTAATTGTACAAAAGTGCATATGCTAGGGTAAAATGTGCAGACAAATGCATGTGTTAGTGAAAACAACATACAAAAGTGCATTTTATTATGGGAACTAAAAATGCATTATTTCAGGGGGAAATCACATTGCAAAAATGTGCATGTTAGGCATAACTGAATATAGAAATGGGTATATTAGGAGAAATTTGCAGTACGATGTTCATGAATTTTCATGAGGACTTAAAAAAGCAATTTCCTAAATGATGTGGAAATGTGGAGAACCGAAGATGGGGAAAATGAGTAACTGAGAGAAACCAAAACTGACAGACCTGTCCACCCCTAGTCAGGGTTAATAAGTGATATACTCCAACAACAGCTGGAAGGCTGCAAATTCCCTATTCCTGTGTAAGAGATGCAGCCAGATATTGCCTTTTACAGCATCTTCACACTATGGCTAGCCTCTTCCTAAAATAGCTGGGAAACGGTCCCCTTTCAATTTGGGACATCAATATTTCCAGTTTCCAAGTCATTGTTTAGAAAAGAGGAGTATTTCCAAAGAGATGCAAAAGAAGATGGTTTGTTTTCTTTTTCTGAAACATTCTCAAGAATACCCCCCACCCCGGAAATTCAGTGTGCACTTGAAATTGTAGTTACAGTGACTTCTCTTCTTTCTCCACAACTCTACTGATGGTGCCATTTTCACTTGTAGTCCTAAAGCATGTTTTGGCTGCATTATTTAGGAGGACAGATGAGCAGGACTAAGGCACATTTGCAGAATCATACATTCGCAACACCGAATTTTGTGCAAAAATGCTGCAGCACTGATAGGAGTGAAACCCTGTCAGCACACAGTATTTCACCCATGTTGAAAGATAGGCACTGACTCCCAATTTGTTACAAGGGAACATTCAAGGTGTTAGTGCTAGTATGTAAAGCTCTCAACAGTCTGGGACCAGTTAACTTGAAGGGTAATCTTACATTATATATGCCCACAACCACTTTGCTCTGAGTTTACAAGTGCCACCCAAGGTTTATTCCACACTTGTGGAGAGTCAATATTTGAATATGTTAGCAACTACTGTCTGGAGTTGCCTGCTGATTAATATTAGACCAGAACTTTTGTTGTATTATTTTCAATGCTTGCTAAAAACATCTGTTTATGGAACCCTACCAAGGCATCTAATTTTATTAAGTACATTGTTTTTTAAACGGTTGCTTTTTAATCTAAGTTTATTATGTCTAGTTGTTTTTAAAGTCTGTTCATTTTATTGGTTTTTATAGGAATTTTCTTCTGATTTCTTATTATATTTTAGGTAAGCTGCTTAGAGGTGATATTTCTTTTGTGTGTGTTAAGTATTCAAATCTTCTTAAATAAAAATAAACATCATTCTCCTCCCCAGCCTCTGCATATAATTCATTCATTTCCTGCCCCACAGCACTCTGGGGATTAAAGGCACTCATGGGTCATCGGATTCTGAGCAGGAGTCAATTTTATAAAGAGAAATGAAGCTAGGCAAGGTAAGGCCTGGTGACAGGCTTTCTCCCACTTGTAAGGAAAAGGTTTAGCCAACTGGGACCCTGCCCCTCCCAATGCAGACAAACCTGGCTACCCTACTTCCAGAGGCAGAGCTAGCTGCTCCGGCACCTGGAGCGTCCGGGGGGGCAATGATGTCACCGCCTCTCAGGGATGACACCCGGGATGGACCGCACCCACCGCACCCCCTTCCTCTGCCAGTGCCTACTTCAGCAAACTTGTTTCCAAACTAACAACAGATATGATACATACTGTGGAAATGCAGGCTTCCTAGGGTGTTTGATCTCAGGCACGTTGGACAAACTGGCTGTAAAACACATATACAGTAATACCGCCGTGAACGTCCGCCTTGCCTAGCGTCCATTCCGGCGAACATCCACAGCAAACCCAGAACTACCGGAACGGGTTACTTCCGGGTTTGCTCCTCGCGCATGTGCAGAAGCGCTAAATCATGCTTCGCGCATGAGCAGAAACACAAACCGCTCCGCACACGTGCACAGACGCGGTTCTTTGCCCTGCGTCCTTTTCGGCTAGCGGCCGGGGCTCCGGAACGGATCCCAGCCACAAAACGAGGTACGACTGTAACCACTTCACTGTAAGATCCCATTCTACCATTGTAAGCTCATCTAATTAAAGTAAATCTATGGTCAGATTGATACAGGACAGCGAGAGCCATTTCTACATTTTTAAAGATACCTCAAAGTGTATTTTCTGGTACCTTGTTTCATGCATTTCTGTTTGGAGGAAGGGGGTGGCTATTTTGGGAACTGCACCAGGGCTCCCAACCATCCTAATCTAGCCTTAGGATTCTGCCCTTCACCCACGTGCTTTCTCATTAGCACCATGCATTTCCATCGAGAGAGAAGCTTCTTGCTACGGAGCTGTGAAGCAGTAGGTTAGAGATACCAAGTGGGCCAAGGGCATGCAATGAGCCTCATGGCTAAGCTGAGCAATGTTTTTGAATACAGGCCTCCAAGATTGAAAAGCAGTTCCCTTGTTGACTATATCACACAAGCAATGTTTGAATTCATTTCCTTGCACATTTGGGGGCCAAGTGTGGCCTTACAAACCTCTATCTGGTCCCCATCACTCTCCCCGGGCCACACCCCTCACTAGTCTTGCTTCACACCCTTCTTGGGTGTTTCTGCCCAGCTGTAATGTCTCCTTGAGCTTCCACACTGACTCTTGCTTTGCTGGATAGAGAGGGGTTTGTGAGCATGTGAAGAAATCAGCATGGTGTACAGAAGGTAAACTTTGCATTCATCACTCAGCTTCCTTTTGCTCCACCCGCCACTTGCACGTGACCCTCAGAAAGTTGGCCAGAAGCCTGATCTAGGGCCTAGATAAAATAAAAAGGCATTTTTAGAATAGCCAATAGTTTTGGTAAGTTTTCTCAGAGGAAACTGCATATCTTTACAAACAATATTGCACTATGTGTGCAAGAAATAAATACTCCTGAAATGAATTTTTTTTAAAAAAAAACTGGAAAAGTGTGTGCTGAAATCACCTGCTGGACAAGAGCCTGGTGGTGGTGGGGAGCCACCATCTGGGGAGGGGGGAGGCATTTAGTTCCTTTATTCAATTAAAAAGCATATTGAGTGAGAGAATCTATTCCACCCAGCCAACAAAAAAGACCCCCCAAAGACAACTAGCTGATTGCCTGAAACATTTTCTTCCTGGCAGAAAAAGTGACACTTCCTATTGGCGTTGGCACCAGGAGTACTCCACTCAGTTATTAATGGAACATCTCTAGAGACTTCAGGGTCACTGGTGTGAGGAAGCGGGGGAGTAGGAGAGCCTACAAGGGAGTCAGAGCTCACTAAGTGCTAAGGACATGAAGAGAGCACAAGGCAGGGAGAGAAGGAATAGCAAGCACAGCAAATGTGTGCATCCTCCTACGCTTAAGTTATAAATTTTGACAGTCTCATGGAGACACATTGTTTGGCTGTCATTAGCCCTTAGAATACCTATATTCTGAAGCATGAACTTAGCAACACACCTTGGTTGGGCCACATGTTCCCACATAGCCATACAAGCCAGTTCTCTGCTCATGTGCTAAAGTGCTGAGGTCATGCACATTTAAAGTGTTGTCCATTGCCTCTCGTTGATGCTGAAATAAAGAGGAAATCACCACTTCTCTCTACATTCATGGAAGGGGGCAGGATTTATACAGGAAGTGTAGAGTTGTGAGGGACCCCAAGGCTCATCCAGTCCAACCCCGTGCAATGCAGGAATCAAAACCTTCCAAAGACAAACTCCAGCTTTCAGTTATGGCAGGCATAGGCAACCTTCGGCTCTCCAGATGTTTCGGACTACAATTCCCATCATCCCTGACCACTGGTCCTGTTAGCTAGGGATCATGGGAGTTGTAGGCCAAAACATCTGGAGAGCCGAAGGTTGCCTATGCCTGAGTTATGGGAAGAGGACAAGTACGGTACTCAGATGGCTGGAAGCAGCTTCGCTGTTTGATATTGCAAGGCAATTCTCATCATGATAAGTCTTCCCCTAGCTCTATTAACCTGAACTGATTACTATTGTGATCAATTTATCAATGCACATCAGTGTTTCCAGTGCATCATGGTTACTGTAAGCAGAAACAAGAACAGGACAGACCCCTGGTCCCTTAAGGAGCTTACTATATAGATTTCAGCAAGGGAAGATAATGAAGAGGGGAAGGGCAAGGATAACCAACAAGTGACCAGCAGGTAACAAATCTGGCATATTTGCAAATGTACTAACTTTGTTAGTTGTTTCTCAGTTACAAATAATAATGGTAAAAAACTGTTACTATTTGGTATTATCAGTGCTCCCCCTCTAAAAACAATAATAATGTTTAGAGGTACTCTCATTTTCCTACTCATATTGAAATACTGCCCCTCAATGAGGCCAAACTTAGATTCACAAAATATTTAGGGGTATGCATTCCCCCCCCCCAAAAGCACTGGGTATTATTATTGCTGCTGCTGCAGTACTGCCACCAGTACCACTACCACCACGATGATATTGGGTGCCTTTTCAGAGCAGCTCTAGGCTGACTTAGCATTGCTCAGTGTTCAAAATCCACTAAAGTATCATATGCTTCACACTGGTTTTGTAGGTCCCATGATCTTTCAGTTATGTGCAAATTAGGAGAGCAACATTTTGGGTGACCAGCTGCGTGAAAAAAAGGATGAAAGTAGCTCAGAAAGTGCCTCTTGAAACTCTGGTTCCACGATCTGTTTGACGCAGGGTGTGATCTGAAGGTATGTGATGCCACCATCTTGCTGAAGTTAAACAGGTCCAGATCAGGCCGCTGCCTGAATGAGTGACTCCCTGGGAACCACATGTACATGGCCTTCAGTTCCATGATGGAAGAAGGGTGGGTTGTAAGTGTAAGAAATACAATTAAATGGAGTGTGTGTGTGTGTGTGTGTGTGTGTGTGTGTGAAAAAGCTTTGGCTTTTGTATGCAGCAGCTCTATATTTTAATGGGATCAATTCACTGTGTATTTTAAATATGAATATTAGTATTTTAACACCTGTTTAATGGGTTTTTAGAAGCCTTAATCTGTTTTGGCATTAAACCTCACAGAAATCACACACACAAACACACACACACACAAAAATGCTGAACTATTAGAACTTCAGCCTGAAACTTATTTGTAGCTGTGAAATAGGTACTGCCAAGATTCAGGCTGGCCCCACCCACCCAAGCTGGCTATTTGACCCTCCTTGCCTTAAGCTCCATTAACAGGTTCCTGTTTGGGCTGGGACCTTAACACAGCAAGGTGCTCTCCTCTGCTGGGGCTCCTAGCCTTGATGCCTGGCTCACCCCTGATAGCGGCTTAATACCTACACTGTGATATCTTGGTCTGTTTCACAGAGGATCACAAAAGTATTGTACCCAAACCAGAAATATACAGTAACAAGCATTGGTTGTTGTTATTTTTTTTTTAACCTTTTGAAAATATAGCCTGGACCATTAAAATCTCTCATATGATATCTTTGTTGTGTTTCTGGTAGAGGATCCATTTAAATAACATATCAGCCATGCATAACTCTTGTACAATAACTTGCAAGATTCATTCTTCTTTTCCATATGACATCCATTACTTGTTATGTTGTTTATGTTGTAGTAGTACATGGAACACCTCAATAAATGACAATAAAAATAAATAAATCTTGCCAGGTAAGAAACCTACACCACACACAGGTACCAAAATTTCAAACTGCCTCAGTAAAAACTTGGAAGACACATAAATTTTCTGTGTATGCGTACCCATGGTGAATATGCCAAGGAAGATATGCTAATCATATCTATTTGAATCGCTTAGTTAAGTAAGCTACAAGAAATTATTCCCATGAAAAAAAGAAGTGTGCATCTTTAAGAGAACAGCCTAAGCCTTTGAACAGGCTGAGCTGATTCCTGCCTTACTGTCTTGGAAGGAGAAGGCTATCAGCTCAAAACAGCCGAGACCTTTAGCTCAAATCCATTAATCCTCTTTATTAAACCCGGGTCACCTCTGAGTCCTGGCAAATTAACCAGCATCTCTCCACTGCAAGTACATCAAGACGAAACACCCTGTACAGTGCCTGTAATTTTCATGGACCAGGGCTCTGGGGTCAGAGGGCTTCCTAGACTCTATTCTCTGCCTTTGTCAATTTAAAAGGGAACATCAGCTTCCACTTGTATAAATTACGAGAGAGGCTGTGCAGGGACCTGGAGCTGTTGCAGCATCTCAGAACCATGCAGGAGGGCATGGCGCTTGGCAGACTGTGGCAGCTTGTTACAGCTTTGGCAGATGCCGGAGTGCATGGCCGAAGATCAGGAGGCCAAGAGGTCGGGGAGTGAGGAGCAGCAACTTGCGCTTGGGCAGGCCATTTGCCGGTCTGTCCCCTGCACAGATTTGGAGGCATCAGCAGAAGCATATATCCATTTCCTTCCACAGCCCCTTCCACAGAGGCTGCCAGCTGTTTGGTTATTCAGCAACGGCACTTAAGCCACACTACTGAGGGCTCGTTGCCAGGAGCATCACAGGTGTTACTAATGAGTTGCAAATACATTGCAGCGTTCCCTGATTGAGAGGAAGGGGAAGAGAGGGGACTTGCTGGCCAGGACACAGCACTAGCGATCAGCAACTGCATTTGATCAGCTCTGTCCTCAACTGGCAAGTCATAACAAGGGTTGATATGCAAAACCACACATCAATCACGACCAGCATTTGGCTGGCCTCTAACCCCAGTGGGAGATTATTTATTTTGGGGGCTCCATTGAAATAAACCTTTAGCAGCACAGGAGCCATTCCCTGTGGTGTAAACCCATGAAATTGTGGTATGTGTGTGAGCTCCACTTAACTCATCCTCACCCACATCTACAGGGTCATCTACTAGCAGCCATTCCTCTTGGTCACAGGACAGAGACAGACAGACAGACAGACAGGAAGGAATCAGAGTGGTAGAGCTGCATCTGCTTTGCATACAGAAGGTCCCAGGTATCTTCTCATCTCCCTCGGTTGTTTGCAGCCAATTGTAATGACAAGGTTATACAGTAATAAGAACTTTGTAAACTTGTGGGTGGCGCTGTGGGTTGAACCACAGAGCCTAGGGCTTGCTGATCAGAAGGTCGGCGGTTTGAATCCCCACGATGGGGTGAGCTCCCGTTGCTCGGTCCCAGCTCCTGCCCACCTAGCAGTTCGAAAGCACGTCAAAAGTGCAAGTAGATAAATAGGTACCGCTCCGGTGGGAAGGTAAACTGCGTTTCCGTGCACTGCTCTGGTTTCGCCAGAAGCGGCTTAGTCATGCTGGCCACATGACCCGGAAGCTGTACGCTGGCTCCCTCGGCCAGTAATGCGAGATGAGCGCCGCAACCCCAGAGTCGGACACGACTGGACCTAATGGTCAGGGGTCCCTTTACCTTTACCTTTTAAACTTAAGTTGGCCAGTTTTGAATTTGCTTGTGTGTGTTTTTTTCTCTTCTCAGCCCATCTCTCTTTCCTTTTGTGCTATATCTTTTAAGTTGCAAGTCTGCAGGCAGGGACTTTATTGTTTGTCCCTGATATTATGTAAGCCACCTTAGAAACTCTTTTTTCATTGAAAAACACAACACAAATGCTTACAGCAGATAAACAAGCAAAGACTGTAAGCATGTGATGGCAGCTGCATTTGAGTCTAATTCCATAGATAGAGCACTTCTGTTTTCACCCTGACCATCAGGTTTGGTTGAGGAGAGCAAGGCATGGTGAAGGAGGGCAATTTTTGGTTCTGGCAAGGTAAGGAAAACAAGGTTAGGACAAAACAAAATAAAAAAATCTTTCCAGTAGCACCTTAGAGACCAACTAAGTTTGTTCTTGGTATGAGCTTTCGTGTGCATGCACACTTCTTCAGATACGAGGTTAGGACAATGAGAGTAAGGAGAAGTGAAGTAGGGCAAGGTCTAGAATGAGGCAAAGGAAGCCTTTCAGGATGCAACTGCACACTGCACAGCTCCATTCAGCGCTTAGGCTGGATACTTCATAAGAGCATAACTCAAAAGTTGTTTCAGCACCAGCCAATGTCAGACAGGGCCTTAGATAGGAAGTGCATGTCTATGAGACTAGTTAGCGCTGCCCTCTCTTGGAAGAGCCTTTTCATGTCATCTTGCTTTGACAGTTGTTGGTTGAGATAGAGCAAGAGAAATTGTGGTTCCACTAGGGCTTTTTGGCTGCCATCCTCGTAGGAGAGCAACATTACCTCCTTGGACCGAAGAGAAACTGGCGCTATGGACTTTTTTGTGCAAGTGCTTCTGCACTAGTAGAAACATCAGGAGCTGGCTCTTATAGCAATTATCTCTCTCCCCCTCTGCATCTCTAGCCCCATCCCCCCCATGGGAAATGTCCAACTATGACATAAATCATGAAATGTACATGCTAAGATACATTTTTGGATTGACTTTTGCATACTACAGGTCCATTTTTAATAATGAATCCATTTACAGCACCAGCAATAAAAAGGTAGCTACAAGGCTTCTGTCAGGGAACTGCCACCTGGCCCGCTGAGGGGAATGGAGGGTCCGTTAGCATATAGAGAGCCCCAACGCCAATTGAGCAGCAGCACCTCTTCCAGCAGGTAAAGCCGCCACACCTCCAGCGGGGAGGAGAGGGAAGGAACCAGCCAGGTGGAGAGGGGCCTTAGGGATGCCACTGAGAGCCCCAGCGCCTCTTCTACCCAGGAACCACAAGCAGGGAGCCTGGCAGGGAGAGGGCTTGGGGATGTTGCTGAGACCCTGCGCTCACCTCGCCCGGCTGGTCAGGAGGGAGGCACGCCATTTTCGGCACCCCAGTTGCACAGAGGGGTGAAATGCAAGGAGGGTAGGAGGAGACATGGGGTGCCAAAGTTGTTATTCTGGGGGAGAAGCCAGAAGGGGCCACTCCCGGATTCTGCCAGTGACTGAGACAGACATGCTTTTTGTAGCTCTGCACTGTAAATAGTTTGCACAATAAAACTGCAAAAGACTGTTTGGGCTCCGGCTCCGTTACTCGTGAGGCACCATCACACGGACCTTACAGCTTCTTTCCACAGAAGCAATGTGGTTCATGCTAGAAGCAAAATACAGTATAAAGAACAGAAATCCAGGAGTCTTCTGCCCACTGAAGAGATAGAAGGAAGCCAGAACACCATTCTGAAGCCACCCATGGCAACTGATCTTTTTGGTTCCTTGCTTGTGGTGCATATAGCTTTTATTTGGCTGCATGCTGTAACCTTGAAATTTTGGCTTCTTTCATATAGGGTGCTTTTGGCAAAATCAGTCTGAGGTACCGGGAAAGAAAATTAAGAATGCCCAAGGATCCAATCTCTATGAATTCTGATGCAAACCAAACTGATCTGGACTTCTTGGACTAAAGTGCAGATCAGAGCTTAATTCTCAACCAGATCTTGCAATTCCCAAATGTTTACAATTTGCAGTTCTCTAATATTCCGATGCACTTATTGGATGAAATAATACCAAAATACATTTGAAAATGGATTGTCTGTCAGAAAATGTTTTTAAAAGATGCGGTTTTAAATGTCGTTTTTTGTGTGCTGATTTTTTGTTTTTGTTTTTTTAAAACACATATACAAATTAACATGGGGAGAGGATGGAACAGATTTATGGGTGGACACAAGTGGAAATAGACAGATTCGTCCATCCCTAAGGAAGACTTTAAAGTTTCCTTTTCAACCTTGCAATAAATACTTAGAAATATCCCAGTGCCTGGCATTTGCTTAAGTGCTGAATACGGACCCCGATGTTGATCTCACTTACGCCAAGATAAACCTGGAGTCAATTTGACTGCAGGTCTGTGCAGCTATCCCAGAGTAAGAACAAAGTGGATAAGCAAGTCTAAGCCCCTTCTCTCTCCTCTCGCTCTCTGCAAAATTGACATAGGCTTAACGAAGAAGAATTTGAATTGAGGCATTTTAAATCCACATGCCAACGCTTTGGCTTCTGCAGCAGAGTCCAAAAGGATTTCGTTTTACCACACGGACTACGGCTGAGGTGGCCTCATCATCTGACTCGTTAAATCTCCCCTGTTTGTGTCAGCTTGTCTCACAGCTTCACTCTTATTAAAAGTATCATTTCCTCATGCTGTCTGAGCACCACAAGGTCACTCCAGCGACAGCTGCTCGAGGCCCAGCCGAGACACCATGGTCTCCAACTCCCACCCCGCTGACCAGATAAAAGGACCAGCCACTGGGCTTCATTTCCTCATTTCCAATTGAAAAGGTGTCTCCTCAATGGGGAGATTAAGGTGTGGGTGGACCAATGACAGACCTCCGCCAGCGAGGCTGGGATGCCACAGCCATCTCCGCTCATCAGGACCCCGGTGGGGAGAGAATGAGTAGCAGCCTGCATGGCCCTCTGCCTGCCTCGAACCAATTTCAACTCTTTTTAATTCAATTCATCTCCACCTGACCCCAGCAGGTTGGCGTTTCAGAGTTTCTCTTAACAGATAGCACCAATTATAGAGGTGTGAAAATGGAAGGCTTCCAATTCAGAGGACATATCCAGAAACTGGAACTTTTATTGAATCTCCTTTCAAAGAGAACCTCCTTTCAAAAGGAAGTACTATGTTCCAACAATGCATCACTGGTAGCCTGTGGAATTCACCGCTGCAGGGTATGGCAATGGATACTAGCTTAGATAGCTTTGACAAAGGAGTCAGGCAAATTCATGAAGGCTATTAGTCATGACAGCTAAACAGATCCTTCATGTTCACATGTCTTCTGCTGAAAACCTATTTATTGGGCATTCATCTTGCTTTGCCTGCACAAAGTTTATGCAGGGGTTAGATTATATCTGGTCTTTACTGAGTATTCATCCTTTGTTTGCTGGGAGGTTATACAGCTATGAGCACCCATATTGATTGGTTTACAGGGTATTTATACTCCCCCCCCCCCGTTAACCATTAATTCATTTCACACTTTTCAATGCATTTCCCCATCACTTTCCTAACAGCAGTAAGTCAAATTATTTTTTTTAAGCAGGTTTCTTCAGTTAGGGCAACTGAGTTCTTCAATCCACTTTAATTGTGCAAGGCTAAATTCTTTGCTATGAATCACTCCCACAAAATACTGACAACCTGAAGGCACCCAGAGGCAGTGTAGCTCAGAATAACAGGTGGTGGTGGCAAATAAGGGGGAAGACTGTTCTCTTGATACTATGATTGTAAGCTTTTGAGAGTCATCTGGATGGGCCACTGATGAAAACAGGACATTCCAACAGTCTTGGGATGAACCAGAAGTGCCCTTGTGCTTTGACTAAAGGAATTGGGGGGAAAGAGGGGAGAATGGAAGAGATACAGGCAGAAATAAGTGTGACTGAAAAGAGATGTGTTTGAGTTCCTTCAAGGTACCTTTCTTAGCACTGGCTTCAGGTTTGGGAGGGGCCTTGGCCAAGATATCCTCCATGTCCACCCACACTCTTTGTCAATAAGCCAACCTCCTCATTGCCCTTATCACTACAGTAGCTGCCATTATCACCCTTTTCCATGTCATTGCTACAACTCTGTGTGCTTTGAGGCAGAGCACCAATCAGCAAGCCAACTGTGGCAACTGTTGGTCCTTCTCAGCACTGCCATTGTCTGGGCCAGAGCAAGAGGAACATCAACAAACAGGTTGCAATGGTGAAGAGGAGGGCACATTTGGAAGGCTCAAGTCAGTGCCTCCCCCAGCTGCCCAAAATTGGGCATGGGACTTGACAGGTGCTCAACCATTCATATTACTGATGCTGATCCTAATATTTTGCATCCAAGTCTAGGCATATTTTCTTTTCAAACAAGAAAACACATTCACAAGACAACTCCATCCCTGGGGAGTTCCAATAAAGCCCCTCTCTGTGTTTCAAAATACTTGTGAAACTATTTTCATTGTGTTTTCATTCAGCAAGGCTCTCTATGTGAAGTTTTCCTTTAGGTATGCTGGTTCATCTTTTAAAATATTTTAACCATGCTCTTTTATAATCTGCGTTGTTCTTGTTTTATTGCTGTTGTTACCGTTTTAGTCTCTGAACAAGCTCAGGATCCTTACAGGTGTGGAGAGAGCCTATGTGTGTTAAGAAAATAAGATAAGCCCTTCTTGATCAGTCAGTGACCCATCTAGTTGAGCACTCCGTGGTCTACCAGATGCCTATGGGAAGCCCCAAAACAGGACTTGAGTGCAACAGCACCTTCCTCACCTCTGATTCCTAGCAGCTGGTATTCAAAGGCATGCTGCCTCCAACAGTGGAGGTGGAACATAGCCACCATGACTAGCAGTCATTGATAGCCTCCATTGAGAGACAATGATGATGATGACAATAATAATACCTGCAGGCCAGCCATTTCCCACTGCTGTTCTGTCCTCACACTTTTGTCTTTCTTATCCCTTACTATATATGGCAGCTTGTTCCAGTTTCCTCTCCTTTCTTTTTATTACTTCGGTGACAGGGTGGGAGAGGAGAATGGGTGTGTTACTGCAGAACCTCCAAGTTTCCCTATTTTCCAGGGACAGTCCTGGATGTACAGAAGCTGTCCCAGTTTCTGATTTGATCCTGCAGTCTCTCTCTTTTCCTTTAGGACATCCCTATTTTCATCAGAGAAGTATTGGAGGGTATGTAATATGGGGCTATCTCTAATGTTGTTTGACTGCTTAGGTTTCCGCTATTGAAACAGATAAAATCTTAAGAAAGAATACAAGGCAATAGGACTTCTGCCCCGTGTGACAGGTTTGGCACTGCACTTCAAGGAAAGTTGCAATGGAAATTGAGAGGTTGGAAAGCTTCTCCCTTTCCGTAGGCAACTTAAAAGAGGTCTGTGCTTCTAATGCTGATTGCAGCACCTCCCCTCTCTCCAGCCAAGTTGCAGCCACTGCTCCCTCTGCCCATAAATCCTCTAACTCGGTAAACAGTCAAATTATGGCTCCTCTCCATTGCTTAGACGCCTTTGACACTAATTGCTCTGTGGCGTGTGTGCACGACTGGCAACACCTTATTAAAAGTGAAATATATTATGCTGTCCACTTATTGCTACTTTATAAAGATGAAGTATCCCAACTAGAGGAAAAGGCTGGCAAAGGAATTGAGCAAGCGAGCCTCTAAGCAGCCAGCGGACACTGCGTCTCACAAAGAGGAACACGGCAGGCATTAGGAGGACAAATGTGCTCACTTCGTTAAATTGGAAAGCACGTTCTCCTCATGAGCCTGGGGGCCCGAATGGAGATGGCATTTTAAGAATTCCTCCTCCGTACATACCCCTTCTTCTTCTTTTTTAACTAAAGGAAGATGAGCCACAGGTCTTCGGGGATTCTGACTCAAGCCACAGATAAGGAAAGCCAATGAAGGGGAAAGGCTTATGTAAATATTCCTGACCATTATCAGGAGTGCTGTCCTTGCAGTTAACATTTCAGACCATTTCAGAGTTGTGGATTTTTTTTATATACAAATGTTTTCTTGTATTAAGAACAGCAACACCATACCTGTATATAGAAAATTGGTGCATGTAAACGTACAAGTCTGTTCAGAGTGGTTGGTCTTGTTTTGCAGGTATATTATGCAACACATCATTGATACAACAATAATACATTAGTGGTGGATTTATACTGGACCATCCACTTATCATTCTGCTTTATTAGTTGTTCTGTGATGCTTCCCTGATGTTATCACATTAAGTACAAAGGACCAGTTTAGTGTCATGGTTAGAGTGTTGGACTAGGACCTGGAAGATCAAGGTCCAAATACCCACTTGGCCATGAATCTCACTGGGTAACCTTAAGACAGTCAGTTACAGGTAGGTAGCCATGTTGGTCTGCCATAGTCAAAGCAATAAAATAAAATAAAATAAAAATTCATTCCAGTAGCACCTTAGAGACCAACTAAGTTTGTTCTTGGTATGAGCATTAGTGTGCATGCACACGAAAGCTCATACCAAGAAAAAAACTTAGTTGGTCTCTAAGGTGCTACTGGAATGATTTTTATATATATATACTTAAGACAGTCATTGTTTCTCAGCTGAAACTACCTCACAGGGTTGTTGTAGGGAATAAATGAGGAAGGAGAAAACCATGTCTGCCACTTTGAGCTCCTAGGAGAAAAAGGTGGCATATAAATTGATTAAATGCATAAATAAATTGCCATCTGGAGGGGCACTCTTGCACTATAGCATAAGAAAAAGCTGGACAAAATATCCCTGGAACATTAGTGCTATGAAAGGTTACAAGATTTTAGCAGGAAAACTGTGAGACATGCACTGAATGGAAATGAAGCATTATGCCTATCTCCAAACATTTGAAGGTGCAAACATTGTTGAAAGTTTGATCACATGTAACACCCCTGATACCATAATGTGAACAAATAATCATGAAAGCACAATAAAAGGGATGCCCAGTGGTGCCATATGACTGCCTTTGATGGATAACACAAAGATATAATCTCATCCAGCACTCTGTCCCCAGCAGCAGCCAAATAGAAGTCTCAAGGAAACTTACAAATTCTAGCAGGAACCACATATCTCATTATGCACCAGCCCAGAACCTATATTTGTTGACATTGTTAAACTCTGGATTATGTAAGTGTGTGAGTGTTTGGAATAGAGAAGGAATCAAGCTTACTCAGATTGCATACTGGATTCACCTCATCTGATCTAGGCAGATCATGACCTGGATCACATCAATGGTCCACTTCATAATCTGCAGTCTAGGGGATTCCATTATGAGGTGGTCAGAAGGTTGAACACTGCCTCTGTTCTCCCAACCCCAATTTTTACCTACGAAAACTTTTAATATCCCAGACAATGTGCCTCTATTTCACATGCAAAGTAGATAGAGTTGGCAGGCAAGTTCCAGAATTTGTGGTGTATTTATCGTAACCCAGCCACATCTCTACACCAAGCCACGAAATAGGTTCACCATTGATCCACATACAGATAAATTAGGAGAAGATCTTCAAAGACAGCAGTGTATTTAATGTGCTTTTCTCAACAGCAGCTCTCTAAAACTCAGCCTAAGAATGACATAAGCAATGCATCAGAGCGGAAGCTGAAGCTCATGCATTCATATTAGTGAGCTCCTTGGATCAAAGCCTGAATTTACAGTCACAACTTGAGAAGGCTGCTTGCTGGAGTTTTAACTATGGTTTAATCTGATGCTGAGTTGTAGATTGCCTGCTGTGAATCTGTTGCTTTGTTTTATTTTTTATTTTTTGTCATATTTTAATTATTTAGATTCCATTTTGCATTTTACTGTTTTGTGTAACCTGTCCCGGGATTATGAAATTGATGAGATATAAGTGCAATCAATCAGTCCACAAAATATCTTCCGAATATAGATGAGCAAAATACATCTGGGGAGATGATGCTACTCTTTGCCAGCCCCTTTTAGCTCTCCTCAAAATTCTTCAGATGTTTTACTCAAGTGGGAAGCTCTAGATTCATCTCATAGTTTCATTTTGTATGAAATTTTGTAGCACAACTAGTTCCTAGGGCTTGCTTTCATTAAAAAGGCTACTGACTGCTTAAACAGAGCCTAGATCATTAAGAGTCACACATTATTTCCTCCCCTAAACCAAATTTGTATGCTCTCTTGATGAGCATCTGTCACCTTTCCAGTCTACTAACTTTTCAGCTACGATGAAGAATGATGTAGATACTGGAACAAGTGTTGGCCCAATACCATATTTCCTATTTGCTATGTCTTCTCTCTCTCTCTCTCTCTCTCTCTCTCTCTCTCTCTCTCTCTCTCTCTGTGTGTGTGTGTGTGAGTGTGTGTGTGTGAGTGTGTGTGTGTGTGTGTGAGAGAGAGAGAGAGAGCAAGTGCATAATCATTTTTTTAAAAAAGCCAATAGAATTGTACTCAGATATTGGACTGGAAGGTCTTCTATACATGTATGATGCTGGCCCTATGCTGATAGGATGCAGAAAAGCTGGGTGGATGGATGGACTAAGACAGATAGAAAACTGCCACAAGGAGAAGAACTATGCATCTGACAGCTTTTCCTGCCTATCAAAGCTTTCTTTGCTTCGAAGTTCTGACATCTGATTAATTATGTCAAGTTTGCTCATTCAAAAGGTTCTAGCCCTGACAGCCCTTGCCTTTTATCCTCTTAATGTTTTATTGGTCCCTGCTTCCCCTCAAAGAAGGAGAGGCACAATTTCCAAACGGCACCACCTGGCCCTGCAAGCCACAAGATAACAGGGGAAATGGACTGACAACCACAGGGGTTCATTGTCTCAGGTGGCTTTTGTGGTTTGGTAATACTAAATTTGCTGCAGTCACTGCCTTGACATTTCTTCAACCAAATCCAAATGTACCACCATGGAGGCAAAATGCCATTAGCCCCACCAGAAGCCATTGCACTCAAGTATATATTAAACACTTTGAGGTTTTTTATACAATCAAGTGGTATATAAGTTTTGTGAAATAAATAAGTAATAAATAAACATGGAAGATCAAGTGGAAATTAGACAACCCGGATAAATGAGCAGGATTTTGGAAATGGCGCTCTATTTGCCACTCTCACACACACACTCAACCCCACTTAGGATTGCACTACATAATCAGTTCTTGGCAGATGAAATCATTGTAAAAGGGACTTCCTGCTTCACAGTTTAGTCTCTCAACTCCCACACTACCTCTCATACAAACAAAGTTTGTGATATGGCAGTAAACAAGCCAAATGAGCCATTAATAAATAAAAGGGTTATCACAATCCTTGGATGGCTGAGATACTCATTAACAGATGAAGGATTGAGGTTTCAAAATGGCAAGTTGTCCAGAGCCATGGATGGATGTGACTGCAGTGGAATTTTTGAACCTAGACTAGCCAACATAAGATCCTTGAGATTTATTTTGAAAACTTCGCCTTGACAGTGCCCTGTAACTTCTAGGCACTATAGTTCATCAGCTGAAGATAAAACAAGTGGATGCTGAAGGTGAAAAGAGTTAACTCTCTTTAGCTGAAGGCAAAGCAATAAAACAGAGAGGAAGGGAAGAATTGGGCCACGCTGCCTTTGCCACGGCTATAAATGATGTGGCTTCAGGGTGCCACCTACTGATCAATAACGTCACCTTCTTAGCCTGCTGCAATGCTCCTAATGGATCAGACTCAAATGCTTATTGCCAACTGTAACAATTTGGTGGTCAGAAAAGACAACTATTATATGCTGGTGGTGGGACACAAGCACCAAACTTCATGGCATCCAAATACCACAAGAGCTCTGACACCAAGGATATAGCTACAAATAAGAATTTGAAACAGGTTGAAATGCATTTTCCATGTTCTGCTTTTCAACTAACCTAAAGGTAAAGGGACCCCTGACCATTAGGTCCAGTCGCGGACGACTCGTGTTGCGGTGCTCATCTTGCTCTATAGGCTGAGAGAGCCAGCGTTTGTCTGCAGACAGCTTCCGGGTCATGTGCCAACATGACTATGCTGCTTCTAGCAAACCAGAGCAGAGCACAGAAACACTGTTTACCTTCCCGCCAGAGTGGTACCTATTTATCTCCTTGTACTTTGTGCTTTCGAACTGCTAGGTTGGCAGGAGCTGGGACCGAGCAATGGGAGCTCACCCTGTCGCGGGGATTCAAACCGCAGACCTTAGACCACAGCACCACCCACATCCCTCTATCAACTATCATACCGGTAGCTTCTCCTTAAAGGACCCTGAGGAGATGTACGTCTACAGCTGCACCAAAGATCCCTACAACCCTTTAGAAAAGGGATCATCATTTGAGAACCACAACAGTTAAACAGGCCAGACACCTCATTGAAACTTGTTGTTTAGACAGGTCAGAAGCATAGGACAACGTTCACTTGGTATCTTCCTAAGAGCACCCTCTCTGGGCAAAATGGGGAGTTCCCTTTTAATAAACTGACCCAACGAACCAAGGAATTAGCATACATGTTGCACAAGGACACTAGAACAAGGTGTGATAGCAAACCGGTGAACCTCATGCGGCACTTCTTTAGAAGAAAATCGTTGACTTTAATACTCAGACATGATTTGCATGGAGGGAGAAAGTCATCCTTCGAAGACCCTTTACAAGATCTTTCTTATGACAAAGCAGATCTGAAAGCGTGAAGAGTTCTCTGCCCTCCCTTCTCTCCTGTCAAATATTATAATCATCATCTTCCAGCCTGCTGAACAATCAAAGCCTGGCCTATATTCACAGGAGTTCCTACTATACGCTGCATGCATAGCAACAAGTAAGAGAAACAAAAGGCAGAAGTAAACAGCCAAGAGAGAAGACAGAACTGGCTGGCAGGTGGACAGCAGGAGGGAGGGATACCCCAGTGTCTAGGGATGGAAGGGTCTGTCTGCTTTGGTTCTCTCATTTTCTCTTTTTTTGAAGTCTTAAATTTGGCTCCCCACTTTTTGCAGCAATTTGGCACAGCATTTTAATGTGCATGTCTCCCAACATACACATTTTTGCAAGCAATCCCCCCAATGCATTTTTTAAAATGTTGCTTTCACTAATATATTCCTTTTCATGCACATTTGCTCCTATGCTCTGTAAAAATTGTTTGGCTGGAGAACTGCATTGCAAAATTTAGAGGAGTGTATAGCTGTGTTTTGGTTCATGTGTTGTTTCTGAAAGTGCTAATTTGATATCTCCACCTTTGAATGCAAATGGAATAAAATTCCTCTCCCCCCCCATCCCTACCAGGGTTCCATTTCTCCCTCCTCACTATGCCAATTTCCACTCAGATCTCTTTCTCAAATGCCCAACACAAAAGGCTCATTTTATTTCTCTCTGCAAAAATGCACAGATACTCCAGCAATTTTGGGGGCTGAAAATGTCAGTGGTTCTCTCCCTGCCTGTCTTCTGCAGCCACCGAGGCCAAAAACAGCAACAAACCCGACTTTCTTGCCAGGTAGACAATATATCCACCACCAGCCCTGCTTTGCTACACAGAATTTGCTCTCAAAGAACCAGTGCTTTTTTCTGGGGGGAGGGGCGGATGGGGATGCATACCCCTAAACATTTTGTGAATCTAAGTTTGGCCTCATTGAGGGGCAGTATTTCATTATGAGCAGGAAAATGAGAAACAAAAAAAAAAAAAAAATCCTTCCAGTAGCACCTTAGAGACCAACTAAGTTTGTTATTGGTATGAGCTTTCTTGTGCATCCACACTTCTTTAGATACCCCTAGGGGGAAAAAACCACTGCAAATAATCATCTGGGCTTACTTCAACTCTTGCTCACCATGGTTTATTGGGGTCGTCTGCAGCAGCAACTTGTTCACTGCTATGGCATGGACCTATGAGCCAGGTGAGCATGTAGAATAAAATAAGGGAGCATGCAGTTAAATATATTGATACAATTATAAGGCACGAGATGTGTGATAGAAAAAACAGTGACATGCCCTCTCCACCGTATAGTCCCAATTAGTGTTGACAAACTGCCACATCTATCAATGGAACTTGGTTGGGATTAACTTTTGTTTTAAAATTTATTTGCTGTATTTTTGTCCTGCTTGTCAGACAATGTTTGTCTCCCAAAGCAGCTCACATCAGTTAAAAGGACAGGCAGGGAGGGAACCCTTTGCTATCAGGCTTACAAATGAAGAAGACCGGGCACTTAAGGGAAAGGCAGTGGAGAGAAAAGGTTAAGAGGAGGGAGACAAGTTCTTGCAAAACTCCCACAGTCTTCCAAGTTAAGGAGGCAGCAAATGATTATTTCTGGAATCATGGCACATGGAGATAATTCATGAAACATGGAGCAATAAACGTGCACTATATTCCATTAGTTTTCTGGAAGTGGCTTTTATGCTGTGTGGAAGCTCTAATACAATGTGCAAATTTACAATAAGGGAAATGGAGTAGATGGCCACGTGAATGCAGCCATAAATAAACATTCCTGTGTACGAAAACTATTAGTCACCTGGTTTGCAGAAACCCACAGTTGCAGCATCTTTTCTCAACAAAGTTTGTCTCTCCTAAGACACTTTTCTGCTATTCCACTTAGAATATCTCCAAATGTAGAGGTTTCAGGCATGGTGAATCAGCATGTTTAGCACCCAAAATTGAGACAACACGAAGGAACCGAATCTTCCCTCTTCTAGTCCTTCTGGGGACAGAAGGGACTTTTCAGATGCAAGAGTGCAAGCAAAAGAGAAACCTGAAATTAACACTCTATTTTCTTGTGATTTCTGTATCCATATTAGTAGGGTTTTGCCATGAGCTGACAGACTTTGTTCCTCCCACATTTCAGAATAAGACACTGTAGAATAAATGCATAAATATATAAGGTAAGAAATTCAGCATGAACCTGACATCCACCATGTTCTTGAACATGAAATGCTAATTATATTAGTCACCTAACTATTCAAATTAGCTGCAATATTCCAGCTCACAAAGTGTTTTTTTGTAAGTTGCTCACTCACCTGTCCTTGCACTCTCTCTAAAACCACTCCAAAGAATCCCAAAGAAAGTTCAGTGCAACCAATTCATTATTAACAGTTCACTTCCAACATCCAGCAGTCAGACATTTGTGGGTACACCAAGTACCCCGAGCTTGGAAACCTTTATGCTTCTTCTTTTCTTGCTCAGCTCTCAAATGAAGAATAAGCAGAGCCAGGAGTGGCTTCATTCTGCTCTGCAAAGAGCAAGTTGTGGTCCTGAAGCTGCACAATGAATTCTGCAATCCACTCTGGATATTCACAAGGAGCGCAAGTGAAGCTTGCACTACCACATCCATTCATTCAACAGGAGCAATTGTTTGCTCTAATTAAAGCTCCAGATCTTTTTGTGCAAATGCATTTCACTCTTGTTCATATTAAAACTTGTTTTATTGTTTTGCTTGTTTCAAGGCTAAACACTATTATTTTTGTACATGCTTTTTTTTTCATACCATCATGGCACCCACAAAATCATAAGCACAAGAGTGGTCTTCTTGGGTCAGAAAGAAAAGACTGAAACATTGCAAAGTTCCAAGTTTACTGAGAATGCTGGGAAGTCACTCGGGTAAACGTGATTCGCAGGCAGATCCCTTGAAAGCCTCGGAGGTTTCAAAATGGTCACTGTGAAATAATAATCTTGCTGTGGTGGTAAATAGGAGTGCATCAAAAATCCCTGTTGTGCTGATGCCTGCATGCACTCCTGCACTTCAGTAAAGGGTGGGTGGTGCAAGTTATCCAAGGGAGAGGAAAGATATGGCAGACTCTACAAGGGCTACATTTCCTACATCCACTTGGTAAAGCAACAAACTTATAATCCACATATCCTGAAATGAAGACCTAAGTCATGCATAGATTTAATGAAGGCCCACAGTTTTATCAAAACATACAAGGACCCACAGTAAAAGAAACTTTCTGAAATGCAGCGAACTATCTCATAGTGAAGAAATCTTAATGTTTAAGGTGAGACCTAGGGGGACATTCTCCTGCTGTCTACCTTAAAATGGTCTCTGTTTCCAAGTACTAGATCTGCCCTGTATCTGATCTGTGCTTTTCTTTATTTATTCACTCAGAGATGTGCACCAGACAGCACCAGATGGCTTTCCATCATCACATGTGGCTGATCCAGATGAGGTGAAGCCACCAAGCATAAAGAAAGCTGCCTTCCAATAGTTCCTCTCCACAAAAGGTTGTGAGAAGTAGTTGGGTAAGCAACCTTTTTAGTCAAGCTTCCTCAGGGTACTAGCCACCCAAGGCTGCCTCAAGGGACACTGGACTGTGCTTCCAGGGGTGAAGTCAAACAACTGTTTGCAACACCAAAGTGACTTCCTGGGATGCAAGCCTGGGCAGTATGTATGGTGGCCTTTGGTTGTCCACATGACTAAACCCCCTTCTTGGCCTTGCTGATGTGGTCCAAAGGAAAGCAGACCAATACATTTGGCACCAACTTGTCAGTAGGAGCTGTCAGAAGGACATGTACAAGACAACATCCAGGGACTCTACTCCAGATTTATGTAGGGTTTACTCCCTAGCCTTTTCTTCTCCCAAAGATATCCCACAAAGCAGCGGAGGTTTAGGACCAGAGCTTTTCTTCTCCTGGATGGTCTGCCTTCCCAGGTTGACAAGTCCTATCTGCCCTTCAATTCCCTCTACAGAATATGCATAAACTGCCTTCTTGACTATTGGACCAACTATTGGTCTCATCCACTCAATCCACCGGTGCCTGTCTTTGCATGCAGGGTAAGTCCCTAACTCGCTGAGGGTTTGAGACCCATCGGCTATCCTCATACCTGTCAATAGAGACAAAGAATCACATCCAAGTCACCAGGCAGGGAAGCTTTATAAAGTTAGTTCTCTTAGGTCAGGGGTAATTCGGTAACAGAATCTGGCTGGTGGGCCAGATTCTTACCCCCAACACTACAGGCCAAGTTTGATATTTAGGTGGGGATGCTCACCTGCCAATCACCCAATGTTACAATGGATATCAGGTGACCTGCTTCTGTGTACTTTCCTAGCCCTGATCATCAGCTGACCACCAGACCTTGCAAAGACCAAACAATCAACTTAAACCACCAACATGCCACAGATGACTCACACATGTATGCAAGGGCAGCTGGACTTATAACATTTATTGTTGGCTAATACCTTTTACTGGCTGAGCTGCAAGCTGTAATAGAAGAGTTGCCAGTCGGTTGTCTCAACATCAAGAGTTGCCAAGATATGTTTGTTTTGCAGTTTCTGACAGATGGAGGATTGATGCCCACCGTATCTGATGAACTGCTTTCCTTAGACTTTTAAGAGAGCATGGAAAATCCCTTTAAGACCCTCTTGCCTGTCCTGAAATCACACTAAAGTGGAACAAATGTGCTCCGGGTACTTCTCTATGGGCTTACGCCTAATCAGTGACAACTTCCTGTCACTCTAGTGCCCAGCAGTGGATAAGAGATGATAGCTCTGTGGAGTGTGGACCCGGATTAATATCACTTTGCCATATTAATTAACTAGCAAGGATGGCATAACTGAAAAGGTTTGACATAGCTGAAAGCTATGGTCTTCTGCAAAATGAGTCCCAATGATTTAGCAAAATTGTCTGTAACAGAAAGCTCTGCTGAGTATTGCTCAAGAGACGACATTTTCAGTTAATGGTGTATTGCTCCCATATCCGGAATGAAGACACAAGGCAACAGTGTGGGTTGAACGAGGGTCACAGCTTTATTAAATACAAAGGCTGCTCTGCTGCTTACTTAGCTATTTAACTGTCAACTCCCCAACCAGACCTCAGTTTTGATGTTGTGTGTGGGAGCTAGCTGCTCACTACAGCATCCAGCAACGTCCTAGGTTCAACCCCTGGCATGTTTAGATAAAGGGGGCAGGAAACACTTCTTCCTGAGACCCTAGGGCAGGGGTAGGCAACCTAAGGCCCGAGGGCCAGATGCGGCCCAATTGCCTTCTCAGTCTGACCGGCGGATGGTCCAGGAATCAGCATGTTTTTACATGAGTAGAATGTGTGCTTTTATTTAAAATGCATCTCTGGGTTATTTGCAGGGCATATGAATTTGTTCATTTCCCCCCCAAAATATAGTCCGGCCCACCACATGGTCTGAGGGACAGTGAACCAGCCCACAGCTGAAAAAGGTGTCTGACCCCTGCCCTAGAGAGCCAGTGCTGGTTATATTAGACTAGCTAGATGGGTGAATAATCTAATCATTCAAAGCAGCTTCCAGTGTTTCTTTGTTCCAAACAAAGATGTGTATGCATGCAAGAGACATCGGAGGTGTACCTAGCCTTTTTTTGCAGCCTTGGCAAGGAGATGTATTGGCATTCCCCACCACCACCAGACCATGAAAAGAAACTCAACAAGTTTGCTTTTCATCACCTTTCATGCTCTGCCAGTGATTTCATACATGACCCAGAACATGACCTCCTGGGGAGAGGGCAATCAGGCTCTTAGCCACTCCAAGCCACAGTGGAGTGGTGCAATTTTTGTGGGGGGTTGGGTGGCCTGCACCCTTGGCAGGAGCCAACCTGGCCAACCTCTAAGTATGCCCTTTGTGAGTCATCACAGATTAATCATTTTTACATCATCCAGTGTCAACTCTAAAATGCATTGCTTTTAAATGAGATAGCATTTCTATTAGATGACCCTAGAGTTAGCAAGCAACTGCCAATGATAGCACAGGTGTTGTACATGCACATGTGAACCAGCATGAAGACAAGTGGCCAGGTTCGCTTGCAGATGACCTGCTTAATATCAAGCAATCATTCTGATTGTTTTGCACACACTTTGTTGGGAGGTTAGATGACTACAGCTGTGGACAGAGCACTCAATCCAATTTGTTGGCGGGGATGTTATACAATGTTGCCTCGAACAATTGTTATTCTCAAGATTTTGGTGCAGTTTCCTTATTGAAGAAGAAGAAGAGTTTGGATTTGATATCCCGCTTTTCACTACCCGAAGGAGTCTCAAAGCGGCTAACATTCTCCTTTCCCTTCCTCCCCCACAACAAACACTCTGTGAGGTGAGTGGGGCTGAGAGACTTCAGAGAAGTGTGACTAGCCCAAGGTCACCCAGCAGCTGCATGTGGAGGAGTGGAGACGCGAACCCGGTTCCCCAGATAACGAGTCTACCGCTCTTAACCACTACACCACACTGGCTCTCAAATAATGATAATTATTGCAAATAAAGATAATACTAATACTAATAATAATAATAATAATAATAGTAATAATGTCCTAGCTTTGGGGAGAGGAGCAGATTTGTTGGGCAAGGGCACAAAAACAACTTTAATTGTGCAACCTGAATTTGTTGGTATGTGACTGAATACCACCTGAAAACAATAACCATCGAGAAGGATGCACCATGTACCCATCAAACTACAAATTAACAATAAGCCCACCTAATGTTAGATGTCAGTAAAGGATATCAGTGCCCCCTCGCTTTGCTTCAGTTGTGAGTTGTGGCATGAGTCTGGTTCATCATGTGAGGCCCCCGGGATGTCCTTTCATCTGTGCTTGCTGCTGGGGAGTTGCCAACCTCCCAGCCCAACTTGGCCAATCGTCACATGCTGAAAGCAAGGTGGAAGAGAGCAAAACATCCCAGAGGAACGGGCATTTGATCTCAGATCCCGACACATAGCATACTTGTCTGTGGTGAGCACAGAACAAAGCAGTCTTTCGTGGTGAGAGAGCCTACCCAGGGCTTTAAGTGGTGTCATGCTGAATGACCCTGATTAGGCTAGGAGCACAGCTGGGGGAACCAACGGCAGTGCAAAGTTGCATAATCTACACGCTCCAGCCTCTGCATTCTGGATGGCACAGAAGCATCACTATGGAGCTCTGACATCTGCAGCTGGCAATAGATTCAGAGTGGGCAGAAATGGGAAATAAATCCTGCAATGGAGCCTGTTCCTCTGCCCTCAAAAAATGCCCTCCATGTAGCAGCCAACATGGAGTTAGCAGGCATGAAGGAAGAGAGTGGGGTGCACTTGGATGCACTTCCTCATGGCACAAACTAAGCAAACAAACAGGGAGCATGGCACCTATCTGCATGCAGACACTTATGCATATCCTTGAAGATACTTTAGGGTTGGGAAGGAGCTGGCATCTTAGCAGAGGAGGAGGTGACAAGTGAGGAAACTCAGGGGACCTGCCCTACTCAGAAGAATTATTCAAAAATCAGGAGACAGAAATCAAAGTTGAAGATCAGCCTTAGCACTTTGCATCTTCAAAGAGTCTCACAAACAACTAATTAATCCCGCCGAGGCAGGTGAGCATTGTAGCAAATCCATAGGCTACGGTTGTCACTGCACCAACCAAGAATACTGCCACAGTGACAGCTGGGGGCATTCCCTTCTGTTTGTTCCAGGAACACATACCCCTAGACAATGAAGACGAATTAGAAATCCTCTTGAAAGGCACAAGCTGGATTCTCACAGGATTCAAGGCTGGCTTTGACCTACAAAGTGCTGAACCCGCTTGGATCCTCCACATCTACTTTGGGGACTGCCTCCATCTCCCTTTCGGGACTGTGCTCCATCAAAACCATTTAACAATTGCCTACAGACCACATTATGCAATCAACCGAAGCTTCTCCTGGGCTGTGCCCATGTCAGGTTACACAGATGGAAAGGTGTGCTTGTTTTAATGTCATCACAAATTAAAGGCGCACCCCCTTCCTCCTCTGTGGCAGAACCAGAGGGAGGAGGATACCAGTGATTTATTCTCAGGCTTGTGTTGTGCAGAGGAAGCTGTCTTGTACCCAATAAGTCAATCGATTCATTTAGCTCAGTATTGTGTATACTGACAGGCAGCAGTTCTCCAGGGTTTCAGATAGGAATACTCCCAGCCCTACCTGGAGGTGCCAGTGATTCATTTATACCCCTTTGTACAAGTACTGCCATATCATAAAATTTCAAGGTGGTGTACAGCAGTGCGTGCACACATGCGCGCACACACACAACTAAATTCAAAAACAATTCAATTTAAAATTCAATTTAAAAACAATTCACATGTGCATCACAGTGACTGGCTAATTAAACAGCTTCAAAGGCCCATTGGCATAAAATTGAACCGGGGACATTTGCATGCAAAGCAGATGCTCTCCCACTGAGCCACAGGCTTTCCGCTGTGAGGCTTGGGCCTAAAATTGCCCACACTCTGGACAAGTGATGGGAACAGGACCCATTGCAGGTCCTGCTCCTGCCTAACAATCAGGAGGCAAGTAATTCCTCCTGTTCCCCACCACTAGAGTGGCTGTGTTTCCTGCTTTACAGAGTACAGTCCTCCATTCTTAATAGCTTCCAGAATACAGACCTCTGTTTGAAGGTGTCCTCTGCTCCAGAGCTACCCAACTGGTTTAAAGGTAAGAGAGAGCTGGTAGCAGCAACTGGTCAGCAGACTGAATGGGAATGAAAGTCACCTGGTGCCTCCCCCACTAAGGTGAGATGTATTTCTATTTAAATTATACTCATTATTTCTAAATTTGTATTTATGCGTATCAAGTACCATACAGTGAATTTTATGCTGATTTCTCTCCTTTTCATCTTCTTTCTCGGTGATGCAAATCCTCTTTCTTGCAAATGCAAAACTGGCCATCCTACCTACTGCTATTAGGAAAAGTGATCAGCCAAAGCCCAAGGGCCAATCAAATGACTTTCAAGATAACAAGCCACAGTTTTGTGTGTGTGTACATACACACACACACCTCGCATATAGGCTCAGTTTGCATTTCAGTTTAAAGTAACCATAGTTAAAACTACACCATGGTTAAAATATGAATGTACAGTGTGCTAGTGTAAGCTGCTGAAATTGTGGGACCTTCCCTCTTATTCTGCTCCTGCACACTGCGAGGAACCATGCCATGGTCTGGCGTAGTGTTATGTCGCAATTCAGGGCTCAGCTAGATTGGTAAAGAATCTATGCATTCTATATGTGATATGCATTCTATATGTGATATAACACTGTGACACCAGATGGCGCTGTGGAGGCCTGTATTTCCCTACCGGATTTCCTTGTATGAGTTTACAACACATTTAACTGAATTGTTCCTTTGACGTGCCTAGATCCATCCTCAGACTCATGGTTGGTTTCCACCAAAAACAAAGCATCAGTGATAACCACAAAATGTGGTCAATGCTTGTTTGTAGAGAAACCAAGTAAAAACTCAGGTTTAGGTGTAATAGACCATGGCTTATTTCCCCAGCAGGTTAGTAGAAGCAGGGGAGGAACCAAGTCATTTCATCAGCATGCTGGAATGCATTGTGCTCCTTTCTTGAGTATCCTATCCATGCACAACTGTTTGTACTGGGATCTGGGAGCAGCACACAATGAATTCTTTGCCATCACACCAGAAAGAAGACTCAATACAGGCTATAATATGGGTGAACAGGTTACATTTATTAAAATAAAGCAAGTAGAGAATCTGCAAATCAATGAAATTGGACTAATTAACCCAATTAAACACATTTGGGCAGGTGGGTTGCAATAAATGGCAAAATATAATCACTCTCGTTTCTTGAGCAAGCTTCCAGCTGCATGTTGTGGTCACACGGCAAGGTTTGGTTTTAAAAGAAAATCGTCCTCCACCTTGCTGCATGCACCTTGGATGTAAGAACCTGACATGCTTACTGAGGCCTCATTGGCTAACATTCACCTCAATGCCCCTGCTAGGCCAAGCCCTCAATAATTTATTATTACCTCTCACCTGCCCACAAGATTCCACTTAGCCAGATTCTCCAGTCACATGGGCAACATTCAACAGTGCAAAGTAGGCAAAAAAGAGAAGACCCCCAAACTAAGCAATGTCTCCCCCCAAATTCCTACTCAGTATCCCCCAAAAGGGTGACTAGAAGAGCCCACATTGCTAAGGTCAAGAGGGTTGGCATTATCAGAAGAAGAATGAAGGATGAGGGATGGAGCCAGTTCAAATAGCTGGGCTGCCATTTCCCTGCTATATGACCAACATGAAGTTCTGCATACCTCCCTTTGTGAAAAAATATATCTCCTCTTATTCCAGGGGGAAGAGGGTGTGGCAAAAATGCCCTCCCCATTTAGAGGGAGGACGGAATTGCTGGGAGGGGGAGAGAAGACAATAAAAAGATATCATTTAGAGGCTAATGCAAAACTTGTGGAGCAAGACAAGAAACTAATGAAAACTTTTAGGGCCCAAAAAAGAGGGAATCACTGAGGCAGCAGAACTCTACTCAAGCTCCTAGAAAAGGGTCAGGTTAAACTCTCTTTGGAACAAAGGTTTGTGCATGGAGGAGCTAGCAACACATGCACAGAAATAGCAGATCCGTTTCTGGTGTCATATCTTAGCAACAGAAGATACAATCAACATGGATGAGCTCTTTCCCTCTTGGTTCCTTTAAGCCTTTGGAATACAGGTTCAAATACAGTTCTGCAAGCAAGGCAATCTTCACAGTTTATAGACTTTCAGATCTATAGACTTGTTTCTGACCAACATCCTTGCACTAAGCCAAGTTTAACAGGCAACACACTAACCTGCCTAGAGGCCAAGACGTATTATTTTTCTAGACAGTCTTCCAGTAGGTTCAGGGGGGCATTATTTGGGAATGAGAAGCAATGCCATAGGCTTCAGAAGAAAATGATTACATTCTACATTGCAGGGGGTTGGACTTGATGAGACTTTGGGGTCTCTTTCAACTCTACAATTCTGTGATTACAGTATATGGGCTGATCTTCACGTCCTCACATTTTTCTTCTTGCTACCTTTATCTTCACTCTTTTCCCTCCTTTTGGCATTTAGATTGAATGCACCTTGAAGCAGAGACCTATAAAGTTTGTTGCTGTTTCATTTTGTGCTTCTGCTGTTTGCATTTATATCTCACCTTTTCCTCCAGGGAACTCAAGGTGGTGCACAGGATTCTCCAGATGGCTCTCCAGATGTTGCTGAACTACAATTCTTATCATGTTGGACTCCAAACAACTGTAAGGCTACAGGTTCCCTGTCTATGCCTTAACTGGAGACTACATGAACTGAACCTTCCCAATTCTATTGCTGCTCTTTAACTCGGTTTAAAAAACATTCACTGCCCTTCCCATCATCACAGAGATTCTGTCTGGAAAACCATTGGCTGCAGGCAATCCTCTTTCTCCGAAAGTCTCTCCGGGGAGGAAAGCATTAGCTTCCAATTATTCCAAGATGGAAACCTCTCTGCCTTCACAAAGCTGTGGAGTAAGAGTCTTCCTGTGACCAGACAAGGTCAGGGTTTCATTATTACATTAACCTTTCAGATCTTCAGACTCTGCAAAAACTAAATGGGCAGGGAGAAAATATATGGGGTCCTATTGGGAAGTAAGAGGACTAAAAGCACCATCCAAACTGAAAAGGAAGATAATTAAAAACCAAGGAATCAGAGGGAGGGACCACAGTGACAATTGTATTTTCCACATGAACCTTTCTGTTTCCCTTCACCCCAATCAAACATCTTAAAAGCCTCTTTTTTCATTGTTTCATTCATCTCAAATAAACATCCAGGTATGATTAAGAGGACATCCAAATAACTTGTTCATCCTGATTTGTTTGCACAAAACTTGCATGGGGGTTACACAACATCCACTTTTTTCATTCTGGTTTGTTTACATAGATGTTATACAATGTATGTTGTTTAATGAGCATTGAATTTATTACGTATCCATGCCATTTCTCTACAAGTGGAGGTTTTATGGCACCTCTTCCATCGTTTCTTTTTTACCGTACATTTTGCAGTGCATTTTCCCTATCACTTTCCTTACCACAAAAAGGCTGGTTTTGTTGTTGTTGTACAAGGGTGTCAGAGGCTTAGGTTTGCTAGTATGCAACTGAATCACTCCCACAAAACAGTTCAGTCTCAAAGGGACCCTAAAAAAATATGGTTGGGGGGGGGGAGCAGGAACTGATCTCCAGAAGGACCCACCTCTGAGCATCTAGTGGGAATAATCACACGCAAAAGGAGTTAGGATCATAGAAACATGAGAAACTGCCTGAGTCAGACCATTGGTCCATCTCACTCAGTATAGTTTACACTGACTGGCAGTTGCTCTCCAAGGTTTCAGGCAGGGACTTTTCCAAGCCTCACCTGGAGATGGCAAGAATTGAAACTGGGACCTCCCACGTGCAAAGCAGATGGTCTACCACTGAGCTATGGCCTTTCCCCACAGTTGTGTCAGCTGTGGGACAGTGAATACGCTTGCTCAACAATCCATATCCTAATCCTGGAGCTCCCCCCCCCCGAAATGATGCATATGAAGAGCCTACAGAAATGATAATCCAGATATTCTAAGATTCAGTTCCCCTGCTGATGAAGAGACCTATGGATAAATCTAAATTCACAAGTTTACATTCACCAGCTAAGATCACAACAACACTTCACTTGAAATACTAGCTTGAAAGTATCCAAAGAGCTTCATGTGTGTTAATACAGTAATGTAATCCATGGAGCAATATTGCAGAAGGGAGGGCTGAGGTATCACAGCTCGCCTACGGCCAACTAGTGAATTCATGGCAATTTGACCCAATCACTTTCCAGTTTCATAGCTCATGCTTGTATCAGCTTTTACACTACACCAGCTCTTTCTCATGGTCTCCCATGTACTGCACTGAATCAACACCGGATAGTAAACATTGGTCAACATGCAGCTTAGGAGAGTTGTTGAATCTCAAGTGCTGAGGTGCAAACTGGTCAGTGTACAAATGTCATGCAGGAAATGCTGTTTCAGAGGTAGCTAGAGCTCGCATCCCCTTCAAGGAGTCTGAAACCAGGAGACTTCAGTTCTGTACTCAAGGCTAATAAAGCCCCTTCCTTCCCCATATCACACCTGAAGCTGTTAAAATAAAAAGACTTAAAAAACCAACAACTTCTCAACTGTCCTAAAACTGAATTTCTCAAGAAGAAATGCATGCTCTCATTAAAAAATGCCCCATTCAGCTTTCACACTCTGACATTACCCAGATACGGTGTCCTTAGTGTGACTTTTTTGGAAATAGCATTATTTGCGTAGGTGGTTGTTCATTATCAAAATGTCAGAGAAGAATGCAGTTTATCACAAAACTGAAACCAAATCCCAGCCTCTTGATGAATTATGCACACCGGCCAAACTGAAGAGTGGAAGGCGGCCTCTGCACTGGAAGGAGGAGAGCTCCGTGCCTTCTGTCCCTCTGTCCACCCCAACATCCCTCCACCCCTCTGTAATTAAAGAGCCAAATGCATTTCCTCGAACTATTGGCATGAGAATGCATTATACCAAATACAACACGCATGCCTGTCCCTGTGCTCTTCGCCTGCACACCTACATCCAAAGCTTGTGGGGTCTTGGAATGTGGATAAAGTTTTTACACAAACCAGCCTCTGATAGAAACTGTGATGCACATGGATAGTAAATCCATGCAAGCCTCGCTGTGGCTCACATCCACCTCCCACCACAGTGAAAACTACCATCAGGCTTGTGCTGAAAAGTGTGTTTGCAAATATACAGATATAGATTTTGTGCCTATGCTCTTGTAACACCCAGTGCAAGACGCACTCCTGCTGTGCATTTCAAATATGTGTATATTCCAGAGTAACAGACTACTGAAGCTGTTTCCGAGGGCATTGCATGTTCAGAACTCACAGCCAGCTCTCTGGCAATCGCAGCAGCTCAGCAACACATATAAGGCACAACTCCTTCTCTATCGGTCCCCACCTCTCCCACCCTGCTCTTCTATTTTACACTGGGACAGATGTTCAGATGCGTATTCAGCTCCCCACACTAAGTGCCTGTCTGTGGAGCTCCTGCCCAGAGCCAGTTAGAGCTTGAATTACAATAAACCTATTCAGACCGGGGTTTGCAGCAAGAGGCAGCCGAGGGATCCTAAAGTCTTCAGTAAATGCTGTGATGGTGGCAGGCAACAATGATGCCTTCTGGATAAGAAAACTCAAGAACACCTGGTCTGGCTTCCAACACTGCAGCATCTGTAGCTGATGCCCAAACAAGTAGCAGCTGGTGTGTGTGTGTGTGTGTGCGTGCGTGCATTGGTCAGTGGGGGGGGGTGAAGAAGAAACCTCACTCCTACCACCATCACTGTATAACAGCCAGTGGGCTTTGCTATCTGAAAACAAGAGACGGGCAGTGGACTTCTTTAGGTGGAAATGAGGTACGGGTGCTGAACCTGGGAGGGAAAGCACTCCCAAACCATCTCCATCATCACCATCCACCACCCCACCACTCAATTCGCTAAGAAAAGATGCCCGGAAGAGATGGAGGAGAGAGAGGAGGAGGATAAGATTGGGGTTGGGAGTAAAAGACTTCTCCAAAAAGCCATTGCACACAAGCACACACACAAACGTTGTGGGCAGATAATGCAAATCCCTGGGAAAGTACCTTCTCCTATTCACAACGCAGCAGAAGCAGCTGCTGTCCGATGCCGGCACAGCATCCCTCTGGGAGGAAACAGTGGCAGGATCCCTGAAGGACTAAGCGCCAGTTCTGAGCCCAATCACCTCCTCTACATGCACACCCCAAAACGTGGCACATTAGTGCTGTGATCGGTGGGGGGGGCACCCTTAGCTAATCATAATGTGCACACCTGGGCAAAATCATCAGGTCTGTATCGCTGTGGCATGCAAAACGCGTCCCCCACCCCACCTCTTCAACCCTCCTCGTCTGGTCCATCTTCTTGCCTAGAGATATACGGGAGCGAGAGGGATTCTCCTGCCACCGTCCCTCCTAGTGGCATACCTGGGATGAAGAACAGGGCAGTTGTGGCCGTGAAGACGATCCAGCAGGCGGGATGATACATCTTGGGGGAGCTGCAATAGTCTGGAGCGGCTTGGCTGGCTGCTTTCCTCCGTGCTGAATTCTGAGTAGGTTTAAATCCAATGTTTGCAGAGGGAGGGAGCGAGAGTTGGAGAGAGAGAGAGAAAGAGAGATGGGGACAGGCAGTCAGTGTCTCTGATTTTCCCCCCACTTCCCTCCCTCCCTCTCTCTCTCCCCCTCTCTTTTTCCACCCCGCACATAACACGCTAGCAGAAGAAGCCCCAGAACCAGCACTACCAGTCTGTACGGGGGGGGGGGGGGGGGAGAGAACAGACCTCCTACCAGGCATTCATTGGTTCTGGTCTCCTGAGTGACATTCTCTGGCTCTTCTGCAGCTTTTTGACACTGTAGGGAGTTAAACGGCACTGCTAACTGCTCCCTTTGGTGCCCCTTGCTGTGCCCTCCCCTACTTCCAGATCTACCCCAATGCAGGGCACGGGTGGGGGAGAGGGAAGTGTGTAGGGGGACACAGATCCTTTGGCCAGGCTGAGGTCTTGGGTCAGCGGCTTTGAAAGGGAGAAAGGAAGCAGACTCTTGTCAGTGCCATGGATTGGATGTTTGTTTATTTCTCCCTGTAGCTCTGAGCTCCTTCCTGCCACCCACCCTCCCCCCACCCTCTCTCTCACACACAGGCAGGCAGGCAGGCAGAGGGGTTTGGGGATGCTCCTTGCAGTTAGATGCCACAGAGGGAAATGCAACTTGTTGATGCTGATGCTGCTGCTGCTAATCTGCCAGGCATGTTAGGATGCAGACTGTGTGCTAGTTGCTCACTTTTTGACCAGCTTTCCATCTTGCCACCAGTGACTCAGTCAAATATACAATTGAATGGAGTGTTTTGCAAGCATCAGCATTGGGAGTGGATAAATCCCACGGAGGAGAAAGGAGAAATCCAAGGAGCTGTACCCAAGTGGTGAACTATATCAGATGGCTGGAGAAACATACAGTATGTATAACGAGCAGATATATTAAGGGTAGCAAAGGACTGTTAATAGCTGCCTACAGACCGTCTCTTTTAAATTGTCTGTAGGCAGAAGAAGCCCCTTTTAGCAGATTTGTTTTGCTCAACACTGAACTGTATTAGCTACTCCATAGGCTACTACACATTATACTGAACAAAGGCACGAACCATCTCTACACATGTACAAGGGTTTGTTTGAAAGAGTATACACCTGCTGATTTGCACAGCCCAAATATTGTGTACACAGAAACATATTATGCACTCACTGAACATAGCAGGTGAACACCCCTGGTATCAGAAAGGGCCTAGCATGCTGAGCAAGACACTTTGCCGTAAAAACTACAGTTTCTGGTGACATCCATACTGGGAAACTATCACTTGTGGAGAAGCCCTAATATCAAACTGAAATTCAGACAGTAGTCTGAATTTTTTAAATATAGCATGTTCCTTGAAGGTGGTCATGTGAGGGGAGGGGAGAAAGAGTGGGGCAAGTAATCAGAGCAGACAAGAACAAGTCTTGTTCTTGGTCCAATAAACCATGGCTTGTCAGACTAAAATCATTGTGTCTGAGCTAGGCTATTGTGTTCATGCATGTGTAAGGCAGCAATGGTCTCCAATCAAGTGTTTTCCTTAGATACTAAAATACTCAATAATAGCTATTAAAAATATGAGGTACATCACTTATGTTCATGTACTGTTTCACATTGCCATATTCAAGAAGAACTGCATACAGATATTTGCAAGAACTGAGTTCCATTTCTTAAATTATATGAGGCATAACCTAGTGGGCAAAATAGGAATTTACTTAATTTGTTATAGTACATCTAGAATATAATGCAGTGTTGAAAAATTATCCTGTAACGCATCCACAGAGTGACCAAACAATATATGTTAATACAAAATCAATTGTTTTTAAAAGTGCATGAAACCAACAACTCTATTTGTTTTCTATTTTGCATAGATTCCCCTATGCCCAATGAAGGCATTACATGTGGTTTTCAAGCTTGCAAACTATTTCAGCATAATTTGATTTTACAGTCACAGATATCATCACTCCCTACTCGATGCTCCTGATTGAGTTTGGCTAATTAGTAGAAAGCATTTTAAAATTGCAAAGAGTGCCTGGATCAAGGCTCAGCATGGGTTGCAGGACCCAAATCTAAATGCATGATTGGATGGAGGAGAGAGAGAGAGAGAGAGAGAAGCTATTGCAACATCTTTAAATGCCCGCCCTGCCTTGCTTGAGTAAACATTTAAATTCCTAGGCACCTGCACCAAATTTATAGACCACCCCCCATCCCAATATGATGATGCTTGCCTAATTCACCTGGAGAAATATGTTCTGCAGACCCCTCTCTGTGCATTATTTGCATATGACACATTGTGGTACAGAGGAGAAAGCAAGGAAATGGTGCAGTTGTCTCCTATTCCAACCGCAAACTCTCATCATTACCATCAGAAATCTCCATAACTCTATGTATACTTTATAACTTCTTAGACTTTTATGGCTGCAGCTGTAAATGAACATACTAGGGCAGGCCTGGGGAACCTGTGGCCCTCCAGCAATTGTTGAGGTACCACTCCCATCACCCCTGATCCCTCTGCTGGCTGGAGCTGATAAGAGATGGGATTCCAACATGCTTGGGGGGTGGGGTCCACAGGTGGTCCAATCCCTATACTAGGGGGATGGCCCAGATAGCTTAAACTTTGCATTCCATATCTTTCCCTTTTCTTTGTAGTATTTTAAAATGGTAAACAATAGAACTGCAAGTATATACGTTTTTAATTAGCTGCTTTTAAGTGTCCTTGCTTCTAGTTTTATTGTTTTATTTTTCTTCGTAAGTCACTATGAAGATTTTTACAATCCAGCAGCATAGAATTTTTTATTAAATAAACAAATGCAGTACCTAAGCAATTAAATAGTAGAATGTATGTTTTGTGCACAAAAAGTTCCATTAAAAGAGAGAGAGAGAGAGAGAGAGAGAGAGAGAGAGAGAGAGAGAGAGAGATCAGTTAGCAGGTGGATTAGTAGTCTGACCAGGTTAAAAATAATAATCAGATTCTCATATTCCTTGGGGGGGGGGATTTAACAGCTTTAATGAAACAAAGTGCAGTGAGGTTTACTTGGGTGGTTGTAAGTAGCAAGTTTAAATGCCACCCCTTAAACATAGAACCAGGTGCAAGGTGGATTCCTTCTGGATGCTGTAGTCAGACAGGGTGTGGCCGTCTTCCAGCTGCTTGCCAGCAAAGATCAGCCTCTGCTATTCCTTAGGGGAAGGTTAACCCCACTTTGAACACACTTTGAACATGCTTACAACTATGCTGAGCATTAACTGGATTCAGCACATGAAGAGTAGAGAGTTAGAGGACAGAGATACACACCAACCTCTTTAGGCTCATGGGCATGTTTGGATTTTTGAGTGAGTTCCATGACAGCAACCCCTCTAGTCACTTCTCTCTCCCAGATGAACACACACACACACCAAGTGCCAAAGCTGACATGTGTGCACAACATGCACACATTTCAGTTTTCCAAGGTATCTGGGTAAAAGTCAGATGGAGTATAAATTAATCTGAGCCTTGAAAAACCCAGAGAGGTGAAAGAGAAAGTGGGAAAGAGCAACGCTTTCCCAACTTCCTCATGCAGTTGTATGTAGTGCTCAAGAGAGAAAAGGTTAACCACTCTCACCACCTTATGACCAAGGAGGCATTGAGGAGGGATCTCAGAGGCTTCATGGGCACCTAGGTGTGATTACATCCACAGGTGCCTCATTGGGAACACCCACACTCAGGGAGAGTACAGCCCTCCAGAAGTTAGGGGGCAGGACATGGCCTTCTGTGGTGGCCCCACAACTATGAGGCTCTCTCTCTCTTGATATATACAATTGGGGCTCTACTTTCTTATTTCTTAGCTGGTCTTTTAATTTTTGTTGTTGTTATCACCCAGGATTACTTGTGGTGAGGGGTCTTGGTGACATGGTTGGCTATGATATTGTAAAAGGAATGAATGATAGAGAACCATAACATTTCACTTCTGTTATTATGACTGTAACTATGTTGTTTTACATTTGACTACGGCTATGTTGTATCAGGTTCCTGAAAGCAAAAAATAAATTGTGAAAAGAGCTAAAAAAAAAAAAAAGATCTTGAGGTTATAGTATATAGCTCAATGAAGATGCTAACCCTGCGGCAGCTGCCCCAAAGGCAAATCCCATGCTAGGCATCATTAGGAAAAGAATTCAAAACAAAACTAGCAGTATCTTAATGCCGTTATGCAAGTCTATGCTACAAGCACATTCAGAATAGTGTGCACAGTTCTGGTTGCCTCACCTCAAAAGGGCTACTGCAGAGTTGGAAAAAGGTTCAGAAAGAACAACTAAAAGAATCAAGGGGGTCGGAGCAACTCTGCTAGGAGGAAAGTTTGCAGCATGTGGAAGAAAAGGTGAGTAAGAGATGACATGATGACATGAAGAAAGTGGATAGAGAAAAGTGTATCTCCTGTCTTAATACTAGAACTTATGGATACCCAATGAAGGTGAATGTTGGAAGATTCAGGACAGGTCAAAGAGAGCACTTCTTCACACAGAAGTATAATGCTTCTGAATACCAGTTGAAAGAAACTGCAGAAGGGGAGAGCGCTCTTCTGCCTGGGTCCTGATCGCAGGTTTATCTTTGGAGCATCTGGTGGGCCACTGTGAGAATAGCATGTTGACTGCATGGGTTATTGGCCTGATCCAGCAGGCTTTTCTTGTGTTCTTACATGATTTTAAATGGTTTCCATGTCATTAAGCCACCATAGTCAAGAGGCCCCCAGAATGGTTTACTTCAATAAAACTATAAAACAATACAATATAAATAATACGTAATGAGAACAGTTGCATAATTTCATAATTCCAACAGAGATAAGGAATGTGTGAAGCAGTATGACCTTATTAATCAGTTGTATAAAACTCTGATTGTAATAAACTAACAATTCTTCCACCCAGCCCTCCTGCTGCATCTTGACCTCTTTCTGAAAGAGTATAACTAAGAGGCCAGGTGGAAATAAATGAATACTTCTGAATCTCTAGACTGCATGTAGCTCCCTCCCCCCACACTCAGATTTATTAGTAACATCCTTTAAACTATTTGTGGCGCGAGTGGTTGCTGACAAAAGAATAAAATATAAAGTAAATAAGTCTAAAAAACATTAATAACTTTCTGGTTTTGTTAACCCTTAGTTTCCTGTTGCATCCAAACCATCAAAGTATGGTTTGCACAAGCCAGCCAAACTAGGATTGAAAACCAGAATCAATTGTGGTTTGCAAGCCTGGTTTCAAGTGCATGTGTGCTATAAACCATACATTTCTATTCCAAAAGAAGCAAATCATGGCAGTATGAGGAGAGGTTTATCAGGAAATGAGAGATCACCTGAAGCAGCTGTCCACCCTTTTAGAGAAATCTGAGGCACCTATGCATCCTGGGAGAGAATAACATAGCAGATTCTTTTGCTTTGAAGAGGGTGGGGAGAGGCGCTCAATGGTCAAGCTGTCCAAAGCATAGGGGAAAAAACAGCACCTGATTTTTGCTAAAATCTAGACATTTTAGAAGCAACTGAAAGCAGCAACTTCCAGGCAGGCATGCATAGTCCTTTGCCAACTTTCACTATCAATTTGTTGACATGGTTTTTGGGCAGGGGGTTATTGTATTTTTGTTTGGGTTTTTTTTAAATGTTTATATCCAGCTAGTTTCTTTTAAAGTACAATATCAAGCTGACCTCAACAGTTACTGCTTGGGATTGGGACCATCAACAGCAGGCATAGGCAACCTTGGCCCCCCAGATGTTTTGAGACTACAATTCCCATCATCCCTAACCACTAGTCCTGTTAGCTAGGGATCATGGGAGTTGTAGTCCCAAAACATCTGGGGGGCCAAGGTTGCCTATGCCTGGTCAACAGCATGAACTTTTTGTTGCTGGACTCCAACTCCCATCATTCCTTAAACATAGCCCATGATGGTGGGGGTTGCAGTCCAACCACATGTGTAGGGTACAGATTGTTGAACCCTGGCTTAGAGTACAATATCTGGGAGAGATACAGAAAGAAACAACTTCAAGAAGAAAATGGGTTTTCTTTAAAAAGAAAAAAAAGCCTTCTCTCTGAGGAAACACTAATAAAACTGAAGCTACAGAAAAAGGGAGAAGAAAAAAGAGCAGAGGTCCAAGGTGATCATTTTGTCTGGTGTGTAGACAGGAGCTCAAACAGACAAAGGGCAATAAAGTGAGGCCTGGCCTATGTGAGGTGGCCATCTTCATATTTAGGTGCTGGGGTAGTAAATGTGAGAGAAGGTGGCAGCACCAAGTTTTGTGCTTCTGCCCACCATGAAAATCTAACAGAGGACTGGGGGACTTTTTTCAGACCAAGGGCTACATTCCCTTCTGTGCAAGCTTCCAGGGGTGTGGGCAATGAAGGTAAATGTTACATTTGTGCAGCAGGCTAGTTTCTACACACATTCACACACCGCTCTCTACCCTCCATCCAGGAAAGAGGAGGCATTCTTAGAGCTCTGTGGCATTTCACCCCAGCAGAAAGCATTCAAATCAGGGCTGGGAAGGGACGCAGTCTGTGGAAGGCCTCGAGGGTGAGACAGAGAGGTAAAGGACCATCAGGTCCAGTCATGTCCAACTCTGGGGTTGCAGCGCTCATCTCGCTCTATAGGCTGAGGGAGCCGGTGTTTGTCCGCAGACAGCTTCCGGGTCATGTGGCCAGCATGACTAAGCCGCTTCTGGCAAACCAGAGCAGCACACGGAAACGCCGTTTACCTTCCCGCCGGAGTGGTACCTATTTATCTACTTGCACTTTGACATGCTTTCGAACTGCTAGGTGGGCAGGAGCTGGGACCGAGCAACGGGAGCTCACCCCGTGGCAGGGATTCGAACCACCAACCTTCTGATCAGCAAGCCCTAGACTCTGTGGTTTAACCCACAGCACCACCTGGGTCCCGAGACAGAGAGGACTGGGGACCAAATTTCACCTGCTACACCTGAATTTTCCCACCTCTGCTGTAATGCCTCACAGGAAAAACCTCTCTGGAGGGACCCAGACCCACTGCCATTTCTTCCTCTTACCTGATAACTCTGCAATTTGTTGTAGTCTGAGGGAGCAGCGCCTCAGAAAAAAAGACGTCCATATGCCAAGACTTCAGTAGTCTTCCCTCGTTGTGTGCTGTCTTTTTTAGAGTTGCTGGCCCATCATTCATCACCTCTTTTCGACCATCCAGTCCTGTGTGCATTTCTTCTTCTAGAAGACAGCATCTCTTCTGATGGTTTTCCAGCTTCCTAGTCAGGTTGCTTTTGTGAGTGGGTGCGGCATTATTTGCTGGTCTACCTCAGGCAGTGAACAGGGCCAGCCCTCGAACCAAACCCATCTCAGCTTATATTTTATTTACTGCCTGCTTGGTCAAAGCAATATGTGTAGGACTACTCGCACCACTCCTCATTCCCTCACGGCTTCTCCCTGAGCATTAACCAAGCATAATATGGAGGTGGGAATTATACCAGGTGTGCCTCTACTCCTCATTTTAATGCAGTGATGAGAAAAGCTGCACCTGTGGGAAGCTCTCTTTGCCTCTCCTTCCCTGAGTGTCTTTCAAAGCAGGGGTGGGGAACCTCAAGCCTGAGGGGCAAATGCACCCCACAGGCCTCTCTAGATAGTCGTTGGGTGTCACCCCCCAGCCAGACTCCATTCCTCACCTGCTTCATACCTTGAGCTTTTTTGACTGGCTGGAATGTGTCCTTGATCTGTGATAATGACCCTTGCTTAGTGCACGGAGGACAGAAAAACTGTGCATTTTAGGGAGCCAGCATGGCATAGTGGTTAGGGTGTCAAACTGGGACTTGGAAAACCAAGGTTCAAATCTCCATGCAGCCATGAAGTTTGCCTCGAGGCAAGTCCATGACTCTCAGCCTAACCTAAGAACAATTCAAAACAAAATCGAAAATTCTTTCTAGTAGCACCTTAGAGACCAACTGAGTTTGTTCCTGGTATGGCAGACCAACACGGCTACCCACCTGTAACTAAGACCAATTGCAGTCGTTAACAGTCATCAACAGGTTTTCCACACCTATCAGCCAATCACCCATTCCCACCACCCTTCTGAGTAATACCCCTCCCCACTCTCTCACTATATATAAGGGTCTGGTGACTTCTGTTTCAGTGTATCTGAAGAAGTGTGCATGCACACAAAAGTTCATACCGAGAACAAACTTAGTTGGTCTCTAAGGTGCTACTGGAAAGAATTTATTATTATTATTTATTTAGTTCTACCTCAACAGGTGGTTGTTGTGGGGAATAAATGAGAAAGGGGAGAGAGTCCTGTACACCTCCTTCTTCGGCTCCTTGCAGAAAAAGTTGGGATATAAATGCAACAACATGAATAAATAAATGCTGTACATAGGTGAAATTTTGTATTTGTTTCTCCACCCACTTTTGCTTGTAATAGGTGGAGGTTTTCACAGCATCAAGGCATAGCCTTTGGGGGAAGCAGCAAATGTTAAAATTCTGCTAGACATCAAGGTGGTTCAGGACAGAGTGGGGTGGGGACACATTCCTTTGCATACTCCATAATTAACTTACAGAACTCACTGCCACATGATATAGTTTGACATGGAAGATAGCCATATCAATTAGCCACGATAAGTAAATACAGCCTCCACATTCAGAGGCAGCATACTTTTATTTAATGTGCTTGCTTATTGCTTACATGTATAAGTTGCCCAAACCTAGTGCTTGAGTTCACACAGGCAGCACAGATCAAATACAATAACATATCAAAGCAGATGAAATAGCATCAGCACCAAATAGGCAGCCAGGCAGACATAAAAAGGGATGCAATGAAAACGTTGTGGTAAAGATGAAAACACTGTCAAAGTTAGAGAATAAACTCTGTTCTGTATCAGCTGTAAGATGTTAAATATCATAAATGATGGCAAAAGGCCTGGGTGAACAAAAACAGTATTTGCCTGATACTGAAAAGATGATAATGTAGGCCTGTCTCAGAAGAGTGCTTTACAACTGTGGGGCCACCACTGAAAAGATCATCTCTCCTATTATAACTCTCCATACTTAGAAAGGCCCTAAGTTGATTATCTTAGGTTATGCAGAGGGATATATGAGATGACACATTCCTTTAGGTTAGGGTTATGAAATCTGTGGCCTTCCAGATTTATTTATTTCCTTTATAACAGAATTTCTTTACTTGCATATAATGAAATATCAGGGTGGTTTACAACAATAAAAAATAAAACACTTTTAAAACACATTCCAGATGATCAGAGAATACTGAGAGGTGGTATGATAAGCATCTTCAAATATCTGAAGCGCTGTCACATTGAAGATGGAGCATGCTTGTTTTCTGCTGCTCCAGAGGGTAAGACCAAAACCAGTAGATTCAAAATACAGGAAAGGAGATTCCAACTAAACATCAGGAAGAACTTTCTGGTGCTTGGAGCCGTTCAACAGCAGAAAGCACTACCTTGCAAAGTGGTGGGCTGTCCTTTGATGTAGGTCTTTAAACAGAGATTGGATGACCATCTGCTAGGAATTCTTTAACTGTGGTTCCTGCATTGTAGGGGATTGGACTTGATGACCCTTAAGCTTCTTTCCATGTCTATAGTTCTATGACCATTGAAGTGACTGGCTACTCTTAAAACAACAACAACAACCAACCAACCAACCCACAATAATAAAACATCTGAAAAGGCCTGTCACCATAAGAAAAGGTCTTTAAGAGAGTAAACCTTCCAAATCTCTACCGAGAGAGTGTTCAGCAGCATGGGACTGGCAACACTAAATGCCCAATTTGTAGCAGAGACCAGTCAGGACTCTGCAATTAACAGCACTCCTCTGGATGATCTCAGTGCCCAAGCTGTGTTCCCATCATCTATGACCATTGGCCATGTTGGCTGGCAGCAGGTGGAGTCCAACCACATCTGGAGGGCTGCAGGTTTACCATACCTCCTTTAGATACTGGATTCACAAGCTGTGTGAGGCTTTATAGATCAGAACAAGCACTTTGAATCCTTAGTGCTGGGGGACATGTAATAGCCAAGGCAGAACAGTAATGCTTCTGAATGCTGCAAACTGCAAGAGGGGAGAGGGCTCTTGTGCTCCAGTCCTGCTTGTGGGTCTCCCATGGACAACTGGTTGGCCACTGTGAAGACAGGTTGCTGGACTAGATGGGCCACTGGCCTAATCCAACAGGCTCTTTTTATGCTGAAATCATTTCAGGCCCAGACCCATTGACTTCAGACAGTGGAGGCTGGTCCATAAAGGCAAATGGGGTCTGCCCCACCACCCTCAGCCAGCCCCCACTTGCCCTGTTTCTTACTTAGAACTAGTCCAAAAAGGTGGCACTGGAGGAGAGGTTACAGGTAGGTAGCTGTGTTGGTCTGCCATAGTCAAAACAAAATAAAAAAATAAAAAAAATCCTTCCAGTAGCACCTTAGAGACCAACTAAGTTTGTTCTTGGTATGAGCTTTCGTGTGCATGCACACTTCTTATTGATGGCTACTAGCCATGCTGGCTATACTTTGCCTCTATGGTCAGAGTCAGTAATGCTTCTGAGTATCAGCTGCTGGAATCCACAAGAGGGGAGAGTCCTCTTTTGCTTGGGTCCTCCTTGTGGACATCCCAAAGTGGGCACCTGGTTGGCCACTGAGAGAACAGGATACTGGAATAGATGGGCAATTAGCCTTACAGAACATGGCTCGTCTTACATTGTTTTGCCCCACTGTTCCCATGCCCTGCTGCAAGCTTCCAAGAGGCATGCTATTAGCCACTGCTGTCCACCCGCAGGCCCCTTATCCCCACCCCCACCCTAAAGTATTCATGTCTTCTTTAAGTATGGCAATAAAGGCATTTATGTAGGTAACACACTCAACAGTAAAGTGATGGCCTCAAAGAAACCATTTTATGTTTCTAAAAGATGGAATGAGGAGAGCTGTAGGGGTATATAATAATATGTATTTCAATGATGGAACTTCTCAGGACAACGGCAGCAGGGGATATTTGTTTTTGTATAGCAGGAAAAGCTTCTAAAATGCATATTTAAATTGATAGGCAGCGCCATCTCCAAGTGGAGACATTATGGTCTGCTGAGTGCATTTTAACACAAGAGGGTTTTTCCTCCTTTTTGGTGCGCTTTTTTTTTTTTTACTGGCACATTATTATTCTTTTTTAAAGCTTCCTCAATGCATTACCTGTGGAACCCTTTTAGCGTCTGGGGAAAATAATGCACAGCCTTAAATCTTCCTTGAAAGAAAGAGATACCTTCCCTTTCAGGTTGCTTCCCCCCCACCCCCACTTGTTTTGTTTTAAAGGCACAGCAATGCATTCAGAAGCCCACAGGAAGCAGAGATGGGAGGGGGAGCCATCCCGATTCTTTGAAGAGAAGGTTTGAAAGACATTGATGGAAAGCCAGCAAAACTCTCTAAGTTGGATTAGAGTTCACCTGTGAATTTATTGGAGCCCCCCAAATTTGTTGTGTTTGCAGGAAATTCGCTGGCTCCTCAGAACTGTAGTCCCAACATTGTAGGGCTTAATTCCCTCTGTGAACTTATTGGAAAGCAGCAGGTTCCTTGGGATTCAATGAGCTTTGCAGGGTTCCCCTAAAACTGTAGGTCCAAATTCTCCCTGTGAACTTACTGGAACCCAGCAGGATCCTTGGGGTTCCGACTTTTTTTCAAACCTTTTCCCCAAATTTGCAGAAGTTGGTTGTGCTGCCCTGTGATATGATGATGTGCTTGGCACCACACTTGGGCAGAAGAGGATTCTATGAATGTCTGTCTACAACAGAGGCAGGAACCTCTGGCCTGTGGGCCTAATAGGGCCTGCTGGACCTCCCTGTTTGGCCTGTGGTGCTGTTTTTAACCAAGCCATACCCACTTACCATATACTTAATATCATACATAGCCTCAGGTGTGGGGCGGGTAAAGATGTAGCTGGACCAGAAGTGGGTGTGCAGGTATGGCCAATGCCTGCATATGGAAAGACCTCTCCCAAGACCTTGGAAAGCTGCTCTAGTTAGAGGGCATTGTGCTGATCTAGATAGATAAATCATTTTGTTGGGGATCTGAGGTGAGATACCCACACAGAAGCAGAGAAAGGTTCAGATAATTTACTGTTGCAGAAGATAAGGCTCAGTAAAGCAGGTCTGGATGAAGATATATACAGCTATATACAAGCATAGGTAGCTCCGTTGCTCTAAATTAGTTCAGCAATTCTAGATGTAGCACTGGACAACTAACAGACTGTACTACTGAGCTGACATGCATTAATCACATATATAGTTGTGGCACTGAGATGTTACCATAGGTGGGACTGTTACCTTGGGGTGGGTGGGAGTTGGGGGCACTCTTATGCAGTGGTTCTGCTCCTTACTCCTGGGCCTTGTCCAGAAAGTGGTGTTGGGGTGAGTGTTTGGTCCCCTGGGTGCTCACTTGTTGGGTGCCTTAGGGCTATGTCTTCTCCCCCATACTATTTAACATCTATAGGAAGCCTATGGGTGAGATCATTAGGGGGGTTGGGCTGGGTGTTCATCAGTATGCAGATGATACCCAGCTCTACCTCTCATTTAAATCAGAACCAATGAAGGCAGTGAATGCCCTGTGTGAGTGTTTGGAAGTGGGTGGTGGGTGGATGGTGGCTAACAGATTGAGGTTCAATCCTGAAAAGACAGGATTACTGTTTCTGGGGGATAGGGGGTGGGCAGGTGTGGGGGACTCCCTGGTCCTGAATGGAGTAATTGTGCTCAGAAACTACAACTAACCCAGAATGTGGTAGCTAGATGGTGACTGGGAATGGCAGCCAGGACCCTATAACACCAGTCCTAAAAGACCTACATTGGCTCCCAGTACATTTCTGAGCACAGTTCATGCAGCTGAGATCATCAGTGCCTGGGAATCATACACTCTTCATTCCTCTCTCTTTCTGGCGTTGTTTTCCTGCCTGTCTGTGAGGTTGTGTCTGTCTGTCTGATTCTCTTTCTCTTCCCTTTTCTCCTTGAAATCTTGTTAGAATGTAAATACAACATCTATTGATTGCGAGTCATACAATCCAAAGAAAGAAAGATGTTATTTTTTTAAAAAAAGAAATGTTCTCTGAATTCACATAACCACCAGAGTAATAAACAGAACATGCTGGTGGATGGGCACACTAACAACCTACCTGTCACTCAGCAGGCCTCTTAAGGGATCTGGTCACATCAGAAGTTGCAGCCTATGAGCATTTGCTAAGAGGTCTGCTTTGTCTAGAGAATGAGCTTTTGCATGGAAAATATAGCTGGAGCGGAACTTGAGATTCCCTGTCAGAAGGGAAACCAGATTTGCACCTTTTTTGCTGCAATCACATATGCATACAGATCAAACCTTACTTCATAGAAGCAAAAACATTCACTCAGTAGATGAGCTTGCCTGGAACTTGTAACTGATGATCAGCATCTTAAGCAGGTACTGTGATGTTTCAACGTGCAAGACAGGAAGGTATTCCCAATGGTAGAGTCTGGTCATAGCTGGTAGTAGCTGATGGAGGAGAGAGGAAGCTGGTTAAAAGGCCACCTGCCATAGCAGGCTCATGCTCATGAACGAGAAGCCAAAGGCAGCATGAGTGTGGAAGGAGGAGAGAGAAAGAAAGCACAACGCAGGCTCTTAAAACGCAAGGGAAATGAGGAGCTCCGCAGAGCGGAGCAATATGGCTCCAGCAAACCGAGAACAATCAGGCTGAGCCGTATGAATGGATTAAGTAGTATTTAGCGGCTGAGGAGGATAAAGAAGAAGTGGGCTGGAGTGCGGGAGAAGATACACCACACTGTATTGCTCATGTCTCAAAGTGCCAGGCTATTGAAAGCCTTTAAGAGCATTATATCCTGGTTATAGTCTTTATTTTCTTCTTTCCCAACCTGCTCATATTAATAGGCATACATCCCGCCCCTTACTTTGTGCATTTGAAATCCCACAGCTACACAATAGCTTACTGTACCAGTGGTGGCAAATGTCTGTGTGCGTGTAAATCACCCAAGCGCACTTGCTTGCTTTGTAGCAAAAGTATGCTGCATTTCCCAATAACACACACTTCCTCAGTCTGGTGAACTCTGGATATTGTGGGACTCCAACTCATATTCACCCAACGTTGCCAATGGTCAGGGGTGTTGGGAGCTGGAGTCCAACAGCATCCGAGGGCCACATCTTCCCAATACCCCGAAAAAGCCCTTTGTCTGATCAGGCAAGGCAGTTAAATCATTTGTAAGGGATTAAAAACATACAAACAGATAGCCAAACAGGGTTTACACAAAATATGCTACACTCTATATTCCAATTTCTCATTTTTCCAGTCTTAAATTCAGTTCTCCTCCTTTTCACATATTATTTATTATTATTATTATTATTATTATTATTATTATTATTATTATTATTATTCTCCACCAATCTGGCTGGGTTTGCCCAGCCAGTTTGGACAGCTTACAATATATCTAAAAACATAATAAAAGCATCAATCCTTAAAAACTTCCCTAGGCAGGGCTGCCTTCAGATGTCCTCTATAAGTCAAATACTGTAGTTGTTTATTTCCTTGACATCTGAAGGGAGGGTGTTCCACAGGGAGGGCACCGCTACTGAGAAGGTCCTCTGCCTAGTTCCCTGTAACTTCACTTCTTGCAGTGAGTTTATTATCCTTTTTTTAAAATTCTCATGAAAATTCATCAGTATTTCAACGTGATTTTCTCCTAATATATTCATTTTTGTACATATTTTGGTCTAGTGTGCACATTTTTGCCCACTTTTGTCCAATGTTCCCTAATATAATGCATTTTAAAATGCTATTTTCAATAATACATGAATTTATATTCAAATTTTACTCTAGTATGTGCATTTTTTTGGGACATGTTACTTGGCTGGAGAACTGCACTGAAAAATTCAGAGAAGTGCAGATTTCAAGAGATGGCTGTATTTCAGTTCTCATATTCTTTTAGAAAGTGTGACTTGGGTAGATTCGCCTTTAAATGTGAATCAAATCTATCCCTCGCCCCTAATACCAACTCACTTATAGGTGATTCTGCATTAAAATTACAAGTATTGCTTTCATATGATATAATATTCTCTTTTAAATATCACACTATATTACATATTATTTAAATTTCTATACTATAAATAAATAAATAAATAAATATAAATGCATTGCTAATTAACCATAATCATTGCAGTAAAGGGGAGGGAGGGAGGGAGATACCTTCCAAATATGTCCTATTGCTTCTCCTCTTGAAATGTAGGGGAAAGAAAGAAAGAGCACAGAAAATTGGAAGTGCTCTTGGAGAAAAAATAGGAAGTTTGCAGTGGTCCTTCAAGAAGGAGTTGGGGGGGGGGAATGAATTAAGCGAAGCCCTAAACAAATAAGCAGAACTGGAAAGAGTTCTGCTATTGATTCTGCAGTGGGAGGAGGCCACGTCTGGAAATAAGGGAATCAGCATAACTGCTAAGTGCACTTAGTAACTTTTGTTCAATGCAAAAGCAGAACAAAGTGAATGGGGCGGTAGTTCCAATCAAGGACTAATTACTACGTCAGTTTGAAATTAGAGATGTCAGAAATTATCTTACATCACCTCAAAGCCCTAGAGTGGGTACTGTGAATATATTCGCTCTTGGTTTACTGGGGAGAAGAGAAGCTGGGTACAGGTGTAAGATTTCAAGTGGGGTTAGTTTAACTGCAAAGTTCAGAGGCTTAGCCTTGAAATATACTCAAGCAATGTGTTTTGAGAGTATTTGTTGCGATTACTCAAGAGGCTTAGAGGCACTTTTGGCCTCTGCCCTTGGACCTAAAAGCCTCAATCCATGAACAGGCAACTTCAACTGCATTTAAAAATGCTCTGGAAGAATCATCACACATAGTGTGTGTATCATCTGTTGAAGCTTTGCTCCAGAATCCAAGCTCCTAACATAAGCTATTAACTAAACCGTTGGAAATTTTTCGTCCTAAGGTTCTACACAGCTTTCTAGCAGGGATCTTAATGCAGGGCTACAGCAGTGCTTCTCCTAGACCAGGGTTTCCCAAACTTGGGTCTCCGGCTGTTGTTGGACTACAACTCCCATCATCCCTAGCTAGCATGACCAGTGGTCAGGGATGATGGGAATTGTAGTCCAAAAACAGCCAGAGACCCAAGTTTGGGAAACCCTGGTCTAGACCATCCTCATTATGTTAAACTATGCTGATTGCAGCCATTCCAACCTCCTCCTTATACTGTCCTGCAGGAGCAGAGGGAATTGTGTGAGTGAGCTTGAAGCTCGCTGTGACTTGTTCCCATCACTATAAAATGTGGTTTATCATGATGTCCAAAAAATGTTGATTGTGCCAGGGCACTGATCCACCTATCTAGTCTAACACTGTCTCTTGGCCTGCCAGGCATCTCTAGCAAAGGTCCTTCCCATCACATGCTTCTAGATCCTTTTAAACTGGGGGTGCTGAAGATTGAACCTGGGACCCTATGCCTGCAAAGCATTCTGTGCTTTACCACTGTGAGTTGTGACTCCAAAAGGGAGCTTTTACACGTGGCATGGTCAAGAGCAGGGGTCAGCAAACTTTTTCAGCTGGGAGCCGTTCCACTGTCCCTCAGACCTTGTGGGGGATCGGACTATATTTTGAAAAAATAAATAAATGAACGAATTCCTATGCCTCACAAATAACCCAGAGATGCATTTTAAATAAAAGCACACATTCTGCTAATGTAAAAACACCAGGCAGGCCCCACAAATAACCCAGAGATGCATTTTAAATAAAAAGATACATTCTACTCATGTAAAAACACGCTGATTCCCAGACTGTCCGCAGGTCAGATTTAGAAGGTGATTGGGCCGCATCCGGCCCCTGGCCTTAGTTTGCCTACCCATGGTCAAGAGCAAGGCTGTGATTGACTGGTTCCACAAAGCTGGCAAGAACTATTCAGATGTCTATGTGTGTGGCATGGTGGGGGTGGGGAGTCACACCAACAGCAGTTTTGTTCCTCATCAGCTGACAACAGAATCCCTCCCCCCCCCCCGAGCAGAAGCAGAAGATGGAGTATCTGATACCCTCATGGAAATCCTTGATCACAGTAATTATCCTCGACTGAAGTGTACATAACACTTCATCTGCAGGCAGAAATCAACCTCTCTCCTCTCTCACACTTCCAACTACTGGTCCCCCAATATCTCCCATAGCTCTGCTCTGCCCATCTGATCCAGTGTAAACACTCTATCACTGTCACCTGTGGCAAAATTTCCATTTACCTTTGACGCACTGATGGGTTGTGGAAAGCAAGCCTTTTCGTAGTAGCTTTGATCAAAATGACGGGATGATGCTGTGGAGGGAGGGCGCTAAATAGGAGAGAGAAGCAGGGAGGGAGGACAGCATGCACCATAAGTTGCCAATCCATAGGTAGGAGACAGGTTCAAGGATAATTCAGACATCATTTAGCAACAGAGGGTTTCTCCTAAAACATAAAATAATAAACAAGAGAGTGTTGGAGGCAGAGGAGACCGGGGGGAAAACAATTTCCCCCAGCTTACTCTCTTCTTTTATGCTTTCCTTGTATTACTATGGCCCCCCTGCATTATTTTTTGTACACACGCACACACAAACACACACTTGCTGACTATCAAGCTGTGTGTCTCACCTAAGGACAGATGATGATAGATTAAAAGAGGGGAAGAATACAAGCAAAGAAAACACTGCAGTGAAGAGAAAATAGAACAGTGCAACGGGAGAGGGAAGTTGCTGTCACTCAGCCTGCCAAAGAATCATAGTCACAAACCAGTTTTATTATCCCATTGCTTACATTAAAAGCCTGAAACAACTCTGGACCAGGTTACCTGAAATATCGCCTTCCTATCCAGTGCCTGCATCAAGATCAAGAAATTTTGCCATGACCTTATCAGCTTGTAGTAACATGGAGGCAATCTTTTTGCTAGTGGTGCCCATGTTGTGGAATTGCCTTCCTGTTGAAATATGGGGAGGTCCCATCAGCAATGGCATTCCACCGGCTCTTGAAGACAACTGCTTAGGCAAGCATTTCCTTGATCACCTGACTTGGAGTTCCTGCTTTGTTGTTTCAGCTGTTTAATTATGCTGTTCAATGGGCTTCTTTATTATCATTATATGTTTTAATTATGGATGTTTTAAGGTAGTTGTTTCACTATATATATTATTTACAAATAACTGTATTTTTAAAATTGGTTTTATTTTTGTTATCAGATGCAAGTCCGTTCAATCAGGGTAACTTCTAAAGAAGTGGGCATTGTAATGCAGTATCATTCAGTAAAACTTTTCTGCATTACTTGATCTTCATGATTTCCCTCTTCCCAAATCAGGCTTCTGCTCAAAGCACAGAAACTGAGTCAATTTTTGGGGTGGGGGAAGCTGGCATCTCAAAACTGGTGAAAACTTCTCTAACTACATGCATAGTTCTTTGTTTCATCTCCCAGTGCTTCCAAAAAAAGAAGGAAGATGGAACACATGGAGTATACCCAATAAAGTGGAAAGTGGCAAACCTGAACTGGAGGAAGAAAGTAAATATTGCTGTGATATTGTGAGACAAAGAACAGACCCTATAACCAAGAATCATGTTGAGACGGAGAGAGAGGTGGTGGCGGTGGAGACATGAGCAGGTGCCTTAGGGAGGTTTTGGCCCCCCTCCCCTCTCCTAAACTCTGCAGAGCAAGTGTTTTCCATATGCTGAGTGGTTGGTTAATACATCGCTTAAAATGGTATTGCATAGATATTTCAGACGCACTGTGCTGTGTGCCATCTGCTCTTATGTTATATGTTTCACACATTCTGGCCAATTTGGGGATCCTGCAATTTTCCCTCTCCTTCCATTTCATATGCAATGTAAGTAGTTGGTGAGGCAGGAATGGGAACCTATAAGGTTGTGAAAGCAGGGGGGGTGCATGTTTATTTAGAAAATAAGTTTGGAATGCATTTTCAGCTATCTGCAAAACAAAGTTTTCCAAGAGTACAAAACTGCCTGAAGCTGTTGGTTCATTATCTCTCAAAATGCAGGAGGGAGAGGCAATGGCATGTTGAAGTGGGGGCGGGGGTCCTGGGCCATAATGAGGCCACCATGTCGGTGATCTTATTTGTTTGTGGTCCAGTCATAAATTGGTAGCAAATCTAAACTCCTGCTAGGGCAAACACCAGCAGGGAAGTAGGGACAAAGCATAGCACTAACATTAACATTAACACTAACAGTGTAATAATTTGACTTTACAGCTCAGAGGTCAACAATAAACATGATTGTCTCACTGCTTCAGCTTCAGGAGAAATGCCGAGAGCAGAGACACCCCTTGTACATTACCTTCATAGACCTGATGAAGGCCTTTGATGTCAACATCTGAAAAGGACTCTTCACACTGCTCAATAAGATAGGATGCCCACATCCTGAGCTCCACAAAATGACCATTTCCTTCCACAAGAACATGTGTGGCACTGTTTAGTATTACGGCTCATCCTCATACACCTTCCCTATAAAGAGCCATGTGAAACAGGGCTGTGTTCTTGCCCCAACTCTCTTTGGCATATTCTTCTCTCCGTTGTTCTCATACACCTTCAGCTTGACCAACGACAGTGTATACATCCATTAAAGGAGCGATTGGGGTCTGTTCAACCTGGCACATCTCCATGCCAAGACAAAAGTGTGGTGGATCTTTATCCGAGAGATGTTGTTTGCAAATGACTTGGCCTACTTGACAACATACTCCAAGGAAGCTCTAAAGAGTCTCACCAACCACTTTGCCCAAGCCTGCATGGAGTTCAGCTGGCAGGGACTGGCAAGGCTCCAAAGAGTGTGTGGTGGAGGCAGGGAGCCAGGCGAGTGACCCAGGGGAGGAACCATTGATTTATGGGTTGGGATGCCACCAGCAAGGTTGGGATGAGTCAGTAGGTTCCCCACTGTCTCTTAGAACAAGGAGGGGCTTGAAAAGGGAAGAGTAGTGACCACTTCTGTGCAGGAGAAGCCTCTGTTTGTGGGCATGCAACTCATCAGAAGAGGGTATATAAGCTGGAGGAGGAGAGGGCCCCCGCTGTTGCTGCAACTGTTCCATAGTGCCCAGATCTGTGGACAGCTACCTAGAGGCTAGAAGCATGTGAACATGTGTATCTGGAGCACCATGGAAGCTGCTGTGAGTGTCTCTCTTCCTGCACATTTTCAGGACTACCGGTATCTTTACAGCCATAAGGACTAGGTAATTGCCTGAAGGCTGCGATTATATGAAAACTGGATTCTGCATTTCTGTGCATTTTCTAGGGGTACTGAAAGCCAGTGGCACTGAGATACCCCTAGCTCTGAGTGCAAGCTCTATGCAGTGTAGTAGAAAGAGAATCAGGGATGGACCAGGATTGGGGAGATTGGGCGAACCAGTGCCAAACCTGATTTCCAAGGTTGTTGTGAAGAGATGTAGAATACTACTGTGATAGTTAAAAAAAGAACCCAACCCTGCCATTTCTTATAATTCTGATTTTATGCCTCTATTTTTATTTGCTACTATGCAGAGCAAAGAAGGCTAAGTCTATCTGGATACATGATCAGCCCAAGGTGTTCTTGTGGCTCTCCTGTGACTCTTTGCATCAGAACAAACCAGGATCACTTCCATAGCAAATGATTCACCCTGGTGTTTCAGAGGCACAAAGACGAAAATGCTGGATTTTCAAATGTCAGACCTGGCTGTGTAGCTCATAATGCAAATGCTGCAAAGAAGATTCCTTAGCGAGGAGGAATTTGCCCTCCGCCACCCCTTCCACTGCTCAAAATCAACCTATCCGGAAGGTGTTCATTTGTTAACAAAAATATCTCCTAGAGCTTCATTACCTGTGCTATTCACATGTAAAATGGAGTGCATCACCTGGACTAGAAGCCTCAGCATGGGTGCAACACTAAAAGGAAAAGGCTGGAATATAAAGGTCTGGTTTGTTAAGCTGGAAACACTGTGAAACACTGAAAATTTCACCCCTTCCAGGGCAAGAAATCCAGATTTCTGAATGGAGGAACAGTCATTAACCTTTACATTTAAGGGATCCTTTAGCGCAGCAGTGGGGACATTGCTAGATTGCAACTCCCATCAGCCTCAGTCATTGACCCACCTGGCTAGGGCTGATGGGAGTTGGAGTCCAAGGACACCGGGAAGCCCACAAGTTCCTTTTCCAACTGTAATGGGAACTTAGCAAAGATCTGCTTTTAGTTCTAAAGCTCTCAGAATCAAAATACCCTTGCTTCCCATGCCATATGATCACCAGACAATTAAGAACATAAGAAAATATGAAGAACCTGTTGGATCAGGCCATTGGCCCTTTTAGTCCAGCATCTTATTGTCACAGTGGCCAACTATGGGAAGCCACCAAGCAGGATGTGAGCACAGGAGCCCTCCTGTGGTTTTCCACAACTGGTGTTCAGAAGCACTGCTGCCTCCAAACATGGAGGCAGAGCATAGACATTGTGGCTAGTAGCCATCAACAGCCATCGCCTCCACGAGTTTCTCCAGGTCTCTTTTAAAGCCATTCAAGTTGCTGGCCATTTCTTCTTCCTGTGTTCCATATTTTAACCAGGCACCACATGAAGAAATACTTTCTTTTGTCTGTCTGGAATCTTCCAACATTTTTCTTCTTTCATTGGATGTTCATAAGTTAACAGAGGGAGAAAAAACTTTTATCTGCCCACTTTCTTCATGCCTTTTCTCTACTGTATTGAACCAGGCCTGTGGCGACAGTGCCTAATCTGACGTGACGCTACACACGCAGTAACACAGGTCCTGATTTTACTATTGAAGCCTTGCAGTGCATACTGAAAGGCATGGGCACTTCACTCATGGCTGCTTTGCCCATTAAGTCCCCGGTCAGCTGGGAGGCATGGGTTGTTCTTGGCATGACAATGTAACTCTGGCAGGCCGCTGATGCTCCCCGCCCCGCTTTGGCCAGCTTAGCCCTCTGAGGCCTGGGGCAAATGTACCCAGCTGCCTCCCACTCTGCACAGACTGTATTGCACTACCTCGCAACCCATACTTGAGTATCTTTTGTCTCAGAGCAGAGGCTGGTGCTCAGCTGGCCTAGGATGCCAACTACTCGTTCACTGATGGCGAAGGGAGCCTTAACCTAAGTAGGTTGCAATCAACTCTTGTCAAAATGACATGTGTGGAGAAGAGATGAAAGGACAGCTGAAAAAGAGAAGTCATGGGCCCCCAGAGTTTGCTTGTGAGGAAGGTTTAATTTAGATCAGCTCAATTAAAAAGTATGTGAGCCGAACAGAGAGAGTTTGCAATTGCTATTGATTTTATGCTGGAGGTGGTGCTCTGAAGAGTAAGCTAATGGGCTACAGCATAAAACCAATAGACAGATGGACAGAGGGGAATAGATACTCTGCTCAACAATTTACGATGACAGGATATCAAGGGGTGGAAAATGAACTTCCTTTGGTGGGATTCTGGATGTCACATACAAGGGTGCCTAGTTCAAAGCTTACGTATAGAAACTCGTTCGGGAAATTTCACTACAAAGTATTGGTTAAATAGATCACTTAAAAATGCTGTATATTTACAGAATGGTTATTTCATTTCTGTATATGTTTGGTTTGATGGTGTTGTTAATTGTTTACTGTCTATATATTATATTATTGTTTTATCATGTTACAACCCAACCTGGGACCTTTGGTGAAGGGCGGTTAATAAATAAGTTAAATAAATACATTTTTCTTAAAATCTAGGTTTTCAGGAGGGAAAGTTCCCCCCCCCTAAAATTTGGGAGTTTAAATAAAATGTTGATACAAATGAATATAACTCCTCGATTTATGCAACATTTCTTCTAACTACAACTTATTTGTCATGTATGGAATAATAATAATAATAATAATAATAATAATAATAATAATAATATTCACTAGATTTTTCCATCTCCTACTCCTCGCCCCTTGAATTCCATTGGAAATTCTGCTCAAGAATAAGGGGAGGTTCTGTGAACATGCTAGAATGAGGGCAAATGAAACAATTCTTAGCTCATTTAACGGTTTCAGACTTTAAAAAAATTAATTTCCCCTGGAGTTTGCTTTCCATTGCTTTTTTGTTTTTGTTTTTACTCTCTCCTCAAAGATTAAAAGGTGAGCCCAGTTTGAAATATATCTATTTTATTTTGTAGGCATTGATCATGAAACAAGCAACAATAAATAAATAACGTGAATAAACATTTTTCCAAAATTCATCAAAACAATTACAACCGCATAATTGATCAAAGGGAAAATAGGCCAGGTATACAAAGGATTTTTCTCCCCTTTGTTGCCTAACAATCAAAGAACAGGGTGTTGTTGTTGCATTAAAAAAAAAAAAAAATACAGTGCCCTCCCGAAGGAATTAGCATGCCAGATGAGATCCATATCAGGTTCAGTCTGTGATACATCAATCAGTTCCAGAACAGTCAAAATAGAAGATATCCAAATAATTATTTATGTCCCCAAGGTTCTCAAAAGGGAAAACAAATGTTTAATTGCTATGAGAATTTGTTTGTTTGTTTGGATATTTTATTTATATGCCATTTTTCTGTCAAGGCAGTTTACAACTTTAGAACACTAGAACAAAATTCTTTATACAACATTTTGAGCAAAAGAGCCCTCTCAGGCCAACAGGGAGCCAAGAGCGTTAGTCTTCCCTGCCCTACCTCCCTCACTCCTGCTTACTAAAATAAAGGCAATGTGGTCTAAATTGTTGCAATGTCGTGCCTGAGATCCATCAAGCATTTGTGCAGGTTGAAGACTACAAAAATCCATGATGCATTGTGGCGGAGAGGAAAATATGCAGGAGAAGAAACAACTTAATACTCTTATAAGAATGTATATTATCAGAGCTGTATGAATCCAGACACAAGCAAATATTGGGTCTTTAAACAGACCAAAAGATAAGAGATAACAAGAAATGCAAACAGAATCAAACTATTTTTGTCTTGGGCTAGACACTCTCTCGCCACTCTCTCTTTCAGCCTAAGCTACCACAGAGGGTTGTTTGGGGGATTAAATGAGTAGAGGGAGAGCTATGCTTGCCATCTTGAGCTCCTTGAAGAAACAGGTGGGTAATAAATCAGTGGCATGAGGTCAATGGACTAGGGTGACTAGGCTCTTCCCATAAATGGTACCCTGGCACCTCCTCCCCAAAGCACGGGAAGCTTCTGCCTGGTTTAGGGAGGGAGGGGCGATGTTCTGACAAGTCCAAGAGCCCTTCCTCCACCTTCTCAAAGCCCACACGGCTTTGGGAAAGAGGAAGGAGGGCTCCAGGATCCTGCTAGAGGGCTATTGCCTCCTTCCAGTGCCTCATTCCAGTGTGGTGTAGTGGTTAAGAGCGGTAGACTCGTAATCTGGTGAACTGGGTTCGCGTCTCCGCTCCTCCACATGCAGCTGCTGGGTGACCTTGGGCTAGTCACACTTCTTTGAAGTCCCTCAGCCCCACTCACCTCACAGAGTGTTTGTTGTGGGGGAGGAAGGGAAAGGAGAATGTTAGCCGCTTTGAGACTCCTTTGGGTAGCAGGATATCAAATCCAAACTCTTCTTCTTTTTCTTCTTCCCAAAGTCCAGGAAGCTTTTGTCTAGCTTGGGGGGAGGGGGGAAGCATGATGCTCACCTGAGCGACGTCACATGGGCAGCATTGCCCCCCCCACACACACACAATTGCCCTAACATGCTGGCACTTCTGGCCCTATCTGTTCCACTATGAAAAATTTCACCAAACGGCACTGATATTAATGCAATTTTTAAAAGACCATCTAAGAATTTTCTGGTGTTGGAGAGATTTGGACCCAAATCCTTTCCTGCAGGTTGCAGGATCCACCCGGCTCTTGGCACATGGTCCCAGCTGTCTTGAGATACAGGAAAGGAAAAGGCAAGAGAAAAGTGCAACAAGAAGCTCCATTTTTCTTGGAAAAGCTTCATTGTGAAGTGGGGGGGGGGAAATAGGCCGTTCCACATGTTGGATAACAACAAGCACTGAACAGTTAAAGCAGGAAAGCTACACCTCCCAAATTATTCCATCCTTCATTATTTCCCTCTCCAATCTTTACACTATTTCTCATCTGTTCCTGGTGCATCTGCTCTATCCAGCCTCTTTACAATTCCTCTGCATAATTGGCCAGGTTTCAAACTTGTATGGAAGCGCTGGAATTGCACGGCTGTGGCAGAGTTTCACTTTTGTTCTTCAGCCGATCTTATCAAGGCGCCAGATGTTACCCAACTGCTTGAACATTACCATTCCCTTTGTGGCAGTCACCTTGATTTCCTCCATCACATGCCAATGCTGACTGCACAAATAGGCAATAAAAATGCCCCCCCTTTTTTTCTTCTTCAAAAAAACACATATTGGCATTTCCTCCCTTTGGTTCTCCAAAGCAAAGGTGATCACTGGGAACGCTCTTCCTGCCTATGATGGGTCACTTGGAGTCATAGCCTTTCTGGGACACAATGTGGATTAATATTTATTTTATTAGATTTACTACCGGCTCTTCACTATGCAATACTAGGATAACAACAACAACAACAACAACAATTTAGAATAATAATTTATTATTTATACCCCGCCCATCTGTGGGTATAAATTGTGGGTTGCAATAATTAAATATACAATTGCAAAGCAAATAAACAGCTACAGCTGTAAAACAAGGATAGAAACAATAAAACATCAAAAGGCCTTTTGGGAACAGCAGCCAAATTTCAACAGGACCCATGATGGAAATGCTTCCAGGTACCACCTATTAAGGGGTGGTTTGGCAACGTGTGGCAGGAATATCAGTCCCTGGGGCTGAATGTGGCCCTCCAGGCCTCCCCATCTGGCCCTTGAGGCTTTCTCCAAGCCACACCCCTTTCTGTCCCTACTTTGCATCTTCCTTGAGTCTTTCTGGTAGCTGGAATTTGTCCTTGAGCTCTGATCATGCTTGCGTGGAAAGAGGACAGAGGTGTGTGCATGTAGAAACAACCCAACTGTACTGCACAAAGACAAGATTAACATTTGTTGCTCCTCCCAGCCTTGTTTCTGACCCCACCCACCACTAGCATGCAGTGCCAGAAAATTGCCCACGAGGGAATGTGACCCTACGGCTGGAAGAGTTTCCTCACCTCTGCTGCACATGAACCAAAGCCTCTGTACTTTCCTACAGAGGCAAAAACAAAACAAAACAAAAACAACCCTACCCACCCAACTAGATAGTTCCTTATCTTAAATAATAATAGACTCGAGCATATCTACTCAAATAGTAATCCAAAGAGAATCATTCTCCATAATTGTTTCTCAAGTTCACGTACAGCTGGAGGAATAATGGCTCCACGATTCCCATAAAAATCTGATCACAATCTTTAAGTTACAGAGCAAACCCTCGGAGATAATTGGTGCAGACTCAAAATGATAAACATGTCAAGATTATGATTTCTTTTCCCTTAAAAAAAAAAACCTCCGAAATGAAGATGTGATTGGAAAGGCCGTGCTTTGAGAGCACCAGTCGTATTCCCAAGATCCATCATCTAAATTGGTTTATAATTTGAATGTGTTCATATTTATAGGAGCTGTTTGGAGTCAGGCAAGCTGAAACAGCCTCAGATATCACACACATTGTTCCTCCCATCCAAGGATCTTGGGATATTTTACAGATAGGTAGGGTGGGGATTTTTGCTTGATGAAACTTGAATGATAAGTGTGGGGAACTTGTGGGCTTTTACATAATTATTCCTGTAATAGGACTACTGGCATTAAAAAGAAAAAGAAAAAATATGCCTCTTTTCTGATGCCTTGCACAGCAGTCAGAGATATAATGGACTGGCTTTTCTCCGTTGCTTTATATTTATGCCAATATAAGTTTGCCTTGCTTTATTTCTGCATACCCATCTGCTTTTTAAGGCACACGAGTGGAGCTATTTGGCCATCCCAGGGCTATGTTATACGGTGCATATGGATGAACATGCAATTGCTGTAACATCACTTTTGGAGCAATCTGTGGGTACATCACAAAGGGGTGCCATGTTGCCCTTCCTCTGCTGGTTGCCAAGGAAGGAGTTGCAGCCATTGCCAACTGGTGTTTATGCAGTAATTGGCATTATTGTGATCTCTAATTGTTCTTCGGGATGCGGGTGGTGCTGTGGGTTAAACCACAGAGTCTAGGGCTTGCTGATCAGAAGGTCAGCGGTTCGAATCCCTGCGACAGGGTGAGCTCCCGTTGCTCGGTCCCAGCTCCTGCCAACCTAGCAGTTCAAAAGCACATCAAAAGTGCAAGTAGATAAATAGGTACCTCTCTGGTGAGAAGGTAAACAGCGTTTCTGTGCGCTGCTCTGGTTCGCCAGAAGTGGCTTTGTCATGCTGGCCACATGACCCGGAAGCTGTACGCCGGCTCCCTCGGCCAGTAAAGTAAGATCAGCACCGCAACCCCAGAGTCGGACACGACTGGACCTAATGGTCAGGGGTCCCTTTACCTTTACCTTTAATTGTTCTTCATGTGTGTGGGGTTTTGTTTTTGTTTTTTAAAAATGTTATTATTGTTCATTTGGTATGCAAATAAACTGATGAGGCTTTTTAAGCAGAGCACCCTCTCTTTCTTCAGTACAACTTTCTGCAACCTGACAGCCTCAGCTGTTTTGGATCACAACACCCATCACCCCTGACTCTTAGTCACACAGACTGAGGAAGGCTGCTATGGGATGCATTCCAGTTGCTAGGGATGCAAATAATTCTGAGCCTGGAATAACAGGCACTGTTGTCATTGAGGCACTGATACCTCCCTAAAGCAATGCTATCATCCAATGTAGTTGGTTCCTGGGAGAAATGGCTTGTGTGTGGGGTTCTTCCAGATGAAATTTTGTGGATTTTCTAAACACAGCACACAAACTTCTCCTTCCTCTCAACTTTCAGGCAATACCTTTCCCAGTATGCAACATGGGAGAGGTAGATTATTTTTGCGGTTGCGTTGTTTAAAACTGTTTTCACTATTGCTCTTTAATTGTTGTAACTTGCCTTGGGACCTTGGGGTGAAAGGAGGGCAATAAATGATGATGATGATGACTTCTCATCTACCCCTACCACCAACTCAGTGCCAACCACCCATTTGGATAGATATCCATGCGTTCACCCCCTTGCCATGTGAGAGAACTGATGGATTTGCTAAGATCATTCCAACAGGCAACAGGGAAAATATCTACTCCTAAAAGGACAAACATGTTAAAAAGCACAAGGTATTTTATATAATTTGGTGAGTTTCCAGTGTGTTATTCTACTGCCTCCCCACCCTGCCTCCCCCACCTTCAGCCTGTAAAAAAAAAAAACCAAACCATGAGATTTCCAGGTGGAAGCCAGTTTTGCTGAACCATGGCAGGAAATAAGGAGTCTCTTTGTCTCTGACTGCTCTTGTCACAAGTCAGATAGTTCCCTGGGGAAACCCCAAGGAACATGAAAGAAAAAGGGTGCAGATACAGGGAGGGAGGAATTCTCCTCGTAAAGCGATCCTCCTGAACCCATTTCTCTCTACACATAATGAGAGTCACCTCAGCACATCGAGTGTGAGGGACATGTTTGCTACCACAAATATCATGCATGGAGGGGCTTGGTGAATGGCTGGTGTTTCTCAGTACTCTGAAGTGTACACTCTCTTTCTGTACCAAAAGGACAAACTGCTTCTCTTTTTGGGGGGCAGGGGACAGAGGCCGGTCTTTCTGTTCTGGAAGCAAGTCCTTTCAAGCCCTAATTGCTATGTGCACCAGCTCCTGGAAAATCATGACTTTTGTTGGTCAACTGTGGTAGGGGGGGATAAAAGAGGGAGGGGGGCTTAGTTGCTTGAGATATAGTGGTTGAGGGAATTGAAACCCTTTAGAAAAGTCATGAGCATCAGTAGCTGATTTACAATGGGTCAGGCTGCTGATCAATCTAGCCTAGTACTTTCTGCTCTGACTGGCAGCAGCTACCTGTGGAATGTGGCCTGGGACCTTCTGCATACAGAGGATGTGCTCTGCCACTAAACTATGGGTCTCAGTAGAAGTAGGTCCAGAATGAGTTGTTGCCAATGCTACTCAGAGAAGACCCACTGAAGTCAATATGTTCATTAATTTCAATGGATCCACTCAGAGTAGAACTTACTTGGGTGCTACTCAATACGGCTGGCCTAAACCCGTTTTCTGTGGATCTTAGAAAAAGGATGTGCACAACTGGAGTCGTCCTGCTAGTAAGCCTCACTGATTCTCGTCCACCTTTTTCACAATCCTGCAGAGGTTTCTCCGAATCCTCCAACCTCAAACTTTTCATTGGATTAAGCAATCTTGAGTGGCCATAACGTACACCTCAAAACCTCAAATGTTGCATGGATCAGAGCAGCTGATCTAATAGGAAACCACATCCCCCCTTTTCTGAAGATCCCAGGCACTGTGCTTTGGATGAGGGTTGAGACTGGGATCTTGTGTGTGCCAAGCTATGGTCTTTCTCTGTTCCAAAGACACAATTTTCAGACAGAAAAGTGCATTCCCCTATGGTAGCACAGTGTTGCATAGTTCATTTTCCCTCAAGCTACTGTAAGTATCATGACCTCAGCCTCCCCATTTTAGGCAGAATTTTCTTATCCAGAGGCTCTAAGTGGAGGAGACTTTTGAATTTATATTTTTCCTCTTGTCTGCATGTCTCTCAAAGCAATTTACTTGTGTCCTGTAATTTCCCTTCCTGTTCTCCTTTCATGCCTAACGTGCTCTCTCTGCACACACCCAAACTGCCAGTCTCTTTCATCCCTCCCTCCATCCCTGTGCTTTTTACAGTTGCTTCTTATGACAGCTTCCCTCTCTCACCTCTTTTCTCTCTCTTCCCAGTTTATTACTATTACTTTTGGATAGGGAAGAAATTCGATTCAGTTCACATTTAAAGATGGATCTGCCTAATTTGCACTTTCTGAAGCAATGAGAGAACAAAACAAAGCCGTTCTTTGAAATTCACACTTCTCTGAACTTTTCAGTGCAGGCTTTCAGTCAAGTAATATGTACAACAAATGCATCTATGCAGTGTGCATAAAAATGCACATATTAGTGAGAAGTGATATGCAAAAATGCATTATATATGGGGAGTTTGCTTTGCAAGAATGTGTATGTTAGGCAAAATTGCATACAGGTGTGTGTATATCATAAACTTTCACAAATGCCACACAGGGTCTGTTCCATGATTGTAAGGAGTCATTCATTTACTGTGGGAGCACCTGTACTTTGGAATTCTCTGCCTATTGACATCAAGCAGCCACTATCACCATTATATTTTAGACACCTGCTGAAAAATGATGCCTAGGTGAGCCTATCCAGACACATGGTTTGGTTAAAATTCTTTTAGATGTTTTACTGTGTTTAGCTGTTTTCATTTATATGTGTGTGTGTTAAATATGCTTTTATTTCATTTTCAGTTCTTTTTTAATCACAAAAGTGTTTGATGCCTCAGTCCAGTATACCTGAAGGAGCGTCTCCACCCCCATCGTTCTGCCCGGACACTGAGGTCCAGCTCCAAGGGCCTTCTGGCAGTTCCCTTGCTGCGAGAAGCCAAGTTACAGGGAACCAGGCAGAGGGCCTTCTCGGTAGTGGCACCTGCCCTGTGGAACACCCTCCCACTAGATGTCAAAGAGAGAAACAACTACCAGACTTTTAGAAGACATCTGAAAGCAGCCCTATTTAGGGAAGCTTTTAATGTTTAATAGATTATTGTATTTTAACATTCTGTTGGAAGCCGTCCAGAGTGGCTGGGGAAACCCAGCCAGATGGGCGGGGTATAAATTAATTGTTGTTGTTGTTGTTGTTGTTGTTGTTGTTGTTGTTGTTATTCCTTGGTTTCCTTTCAGAGAAAGCTGGCATATAAATTTAAGAAATACACAAAGAAATAGAATTTTGCACTAAAATGCTGGTGAATTTTTGTGAGGATTAAAAAATAACAATCACAAACTGACATGGTAATCTGGAGAAGTATACTTAAGACTGGGGGTGAAAAGAGCAAGACATGAAAATTGAAAGATTTGCTCATCCCTCTTTATGGGTTGGGATTCTTCTGGATTTATTTATTTTTTAAAAATCCAACCTGCCTGCTTTCCAAACTTGATACAGAGCTTAAAGGAAACTCTTTGGAGTGGCTGGTGGCGGCTATTCCCTGACCCTGGAGGGTTATGCTTGCTGCAATGTCCACAGTTTGAGAAATATGCTGTTCTGTAATAACCTTCAGCCTTCTATTCTCACTGGCGACAGAGAGCACTTCCTCATTTTGCCCTGCATCTCTGTTTGTGAGCGGTGAGCACGTGCTAGCAAGCCTGTAAGCACCACATACATGGGGGGCCCAGCATGTCAAGGCAACAGAGAGAGGACTGCGGACCCTTGTCTGTCTAGGATTCAGCATCGCAGGTCCTTTGGTTCCATGGACAGAGGGCTCCTTTGTGCAGGGGAATCACAGCAGAGTTTTATGCTGGCCGAAGCAAATGCCTGGAAACAATTCAACCTCCTGTTCAGGGGGCCTGTGAAAGGCAAGGTTTTACGAGGTCAGAGAAAGGCAGGGGCACACAAAGAGAGAGAGAGAGAGAGAGAGAGAGAGAGAGAGAGAGAGAGAGGGAGTAGATTGGCAGAGCTCTGCAGCTACTAAATATTTTTGAACTGCCATGGTTAGACCCAAAGGAAAGCAATAGAGTGGAAAGATGGGGCCATAGTTCAGTGGTAGAGCATCTGCCTTGCAAGAAGAAGGTCCCAAGTTCAATCCCTGGCATCTCCAGGTAGAGACTCCTGCCTGAGATTCTGGAGAGCTGCTGCCACTCAGTGCAGACAATACTGAGTTAGATGTGTCAGCATAAGGTAGATTCCTGCATTCCTGTGTTCATAGAAGTCTTTTGAGGCCAGATGCTAAAATAAGCAGCCTTTTGGCTAAGATCAGGTGTAGAATAGTGCAAGTGGAACAAGGAGTTCCCAAGGAAGAAATGTATATAACATATTTTTCCCTTTTGACAGGAGTGGATGAAATTTGTGGGAACAGTGTCTCCTTTCAGGGAGGGTTAATCCTCCATAGAGGGTTAAGTACAGGCAAATAGGTCCAGGGGCTTGAGATCTCTAATAAAAAACACCTTTGAAGCCTAAAATTGACCTTTTATTTTTGGATGAAAATTTCAGGCAAGGTTGCTCTTTCTGCAATCATGAATCCTGCATAATCCCAGAAGGCTATTTGGAGTGGTTTTACTCCAAGGACAAAAATTACAGTTTGGGTGTATGTGAAAAAGGTATTAATTACTCCCCATGTTTCATTCAACAAAAATCCACACCATAGCTACTTGTAAAGCAACTAGAGGATATCCTTGAATGCAAGAAACTCTGAATGCATGCAATATCTCCAAGGATTTTTCAGCTTGCTTGACTCTGAGCAGCACTGGAAAGTATGCATGCAATGCAGCCTGCATTTTGTTATTTTAATGCTTCCCCAACCCTTGAACTCCAGCCTGAGGAGCAAAAAATATCACGGTTCCTCAGAGACCGAAGGAGAACAGCTTTATCCATGTCCCTACTCTATCCCTGAGACTCAAGGCAGAGCACCAGGGGGTCTATTATCTGATATTTTCAGGAGCATAAAGATATTATTTTAGTGGAGTGGAGGCCCCGGGTTCAAGTTCCTGCTCAGTCATAAACCAGGAGACCAACCTAGCCCCATCCCTTGGTGACAGGTGGAGTTACTACCAGGCTGGTAGGTTTTCTTCCTCTGCTGCAGTAGTGTGCCAGGCAGACAAATAATCTGATCTAGTAAAAAGCACCTTTTTATGTTACTCTTTCTGACCAGCTCCACATTCTGAACCACCCCACTGTGTACTCCAAAAATTCTGCCTCCTCTCCCAGGGTGAGCCATGGCTTAGTGGTAGAGCATCTGCCTGGTTTCAATCCCCAGCATCTCCAAATAAGGTTGGGAGAGAATCCTATCTGAAATCTTGGGAAGCCACTGCCAATCAGTGTAGACATTACTGAGCTAGATGGGCCGATGGTCTGACCTGACCATTAAGGCAGCTTCATGTGTTCCAGGAAGCGGTATGTCTAGCTGACCTAGACAACCATATTCCTGGAAGGTATTGTCATGTCTGCAGCTGGAAAATACATGGAGGGGGACACATCCCTCGGGGCCATCTCTCCAACATGTGCAGCAAGTGACACTTCCTTTAGAAAGGACTCTGGCTCCGAAGCTGTCTGCTCAAGTGTCTAACGGCTTCTTAGCAGCAGTGTCTGCTCTGGAAATGAAACCCATGTTTTACATCTCATCGCAGGCAAGCTTGGCTGCTGATAAACCTGTCAGGAGCAATCGTGGCCCTCTGCAGAGCGACTGTCAGCTCCCTGTCTGCTCAGCCTTTTAACCATTTTTGGCTACTTCTATGCCTGAGAAGTATCGGGTGTGTGCAGGGATGGGTTTGTGTTTCAGGGCTCTGCCAACTGTGGATTTTTTTTCAAAATAAAATAAAATATGGCTGTCAAAGTGGGTCTGCTTGGACAGGTGCCTCAATGGCTTTGGTAAAACACCGCACACACACACACACACACACACACACACACTGCAGCAATATCAGCTTCTTATTTTGCAGCATTTCATCAACAAGTTCATATGCATCATTGATGGAGAGGGGGAGAAAATATACAGTTAAACTAATGGAAATGAAAGCTCTGTCCAATTGCGAATGCACCCTGTTAAATCCAATAATCTGTTCTCATTTGGAAGCAAGACTGGAAAATCCCTAACTCCAAAACCAAGAAAGAAAGTAACATGACAATTTGGGACACTTCCATTGATGTTCAAGGAGATTGTTTTGGGAGGATCCCAAATATTTCACACATCCCATCAAAACATTTTTGCTTATTTCAGCAGTCTTTGGTCATTTCCTCCACATCTTAAACTTTTGCTGTGAATGAAATTTGCTGACAACTCTTATCTTACCAGCTTTGTTCACTGCTTGAAGCTGCCCCCTATTCTCGGATACCAAAGCTGACATCCAGCGATGGTATTCAGAGACATAGGTAGCTACATCAGACTATTTGTTCATCAAGCCCAACCTTCCCGCATCTAGATGTTTTGGACAACAATTCCCATCAGCACCAAGATAGCAAGGCCAATGGTAAGGGGTGATTGGTGTGGTGGTCCAAAATATCTGTAGGCACTAGGTTGGAGAAGCTGATCTAGTCCAATATTGTCTGCCCTGTTTGGTAACAGTTCTTTCAAGTACAGGTCTTTCCTATCACCTGCTACGTGAGAACCCGCGGTTGGAAATTTGGGAGGGTTGAACCTGGGACTATCTGGTCTACCACTGAGTTAAGGTCACTTCTCCTCTAGTGAGAGTCAAATGACAATGACACCCACAACATATCTTGACAAGCAAGTATTGGGGCCCCAATAGAGATATGTGAAGGAAAAGGAAAAGAGAAACACCTCAAGAAACTCTGATAGCCCCACCAAAATATTTTCAGCTTCTGACAAAACCCCTTGGTTTTCCTCTTGAGCAGGGGCCTCCAAACTGATCTTGCAAATTCACCTGGAATTAAGCAAACTTTAGTAGCAGCTCTAAGAATCTCAGAACTTGAACTGTTATGTGGACAGCAGCTGATCCAATATGCAACTCCACTTCTCCCTCTCCTGCGGTATGCGCCCACCATGCTCTGCTCTGCTCAACCTTGCTTTAAACCCCAAAATCTCATATAGGACATGGAAATTTATCCAGGCACCAGTTTTAGCAGGTCCTCTCTTTTGCAGCTCAGAAACAGGATCAGTTGGCATTAGCAAAACTGTATCTTGGCAAAGCTGACTAAAGCCTGGGGGCTCCTGGAGATTTAGCGGCAAATGTCTAGCACCCAACCCTCAGCATGCCAATAAATCCACCTTTTAAGAGAAAGTTCATTAACATACAATTAGAGTGAAGGCTATCAACAGATGCCCCTCAGGCTTTAAGTCATCTGCTCCTTTCTAACCTCCCCTCCCTGCCTCCGATTCAACCTGCCAGTGGTGTCACTTTTATGGGGACCTGCAGGCACAGGCAATTTGGTCAGCCTCCTGTTTGCACATGCAGACAGACAAAGATTTGCATATGGTATGGGCGCTGTGAAGCAAAGATGGAGCTGAGCAGATTAATAATGCTCTGAGAAGCAGCAGAGGAGGAGGAGGAGAGAGGGAGGGAGGGAGCAGGGAGAATTTGTAGCAGGCAGCATAGAGGATTCCACCAGGGGTGTGAAGATATAGTAGCTCTGGGTTATCAGGCAGGGAAAGGTAGCATCTTTTTGCTGCAATGATGGGCAAACCCTTTGGTGGTACAGAGCAGAACTGTACATTATGAGCAAATCCCTTCTCTGTGTCAAGTCCTTCCCACACAAACTGCAGCAAGACACCCACCCGTGTCATGACTTTGGTGATTCATGCTTTGGCAGCCTCAAGACTCAGCCATTGCAATGCACTCTATGGAGTCCTGGTTCAGAAGCTCCAGATGGTGCAAAAACCTGTAGCTAGAATGCTGGTGGGGACAGACTACTACTGACACCTAACTCTGGGGCTGAAATGCTTCCACAAGCCCAGGCTGAGCTTAAGGTTATTGTATTAATTTACATGGTCCTTAACTACTTGGGTCCAGGATATCTTAAGCACAGCCTAGTTCCTTATATCTCTGCCTAGCCAATGAGGCCTTCAAGGGAGCAACTGTGAGTTGTCCGGCAGGGCTCCGTCAAACAGTTCATATTCACCAGGAGCTGTAGATTCAATTCTGTGGAAGTTCCTCCCAGCTGAGATTAGACAGGCCCCCCTCCTTACTGAACTTCCAGAGCTTGCTAAAAGTTGTTGTGGTGGTGGTTGTGGTTGTTTCAAGAGGCATTTTAAGCAAGCCTTTCTGAGTCTGTTGGGAGTGTCCCTGAGGATCTGTGCATGCACACGAAAGCTCATACCAAGAACAAACTTAGTTGGTCTCTAAGGTGCTACTGGAAGGAATTTTTTATTTTATTTTGTTTTGAGGATCATCTAGTTCAACCCTCTGCAATGCAGGAATATGCAGCTGTTCCATACAGGGATTGGTGTTATCAGCGCCACGTTCTAACCAAGTGAGTTATCTTTGGTTAAATTTAACTGATTTTACATTCTGTCCCCTTTACATCTCTTTTCAAATCATAGATTTGGAATGGACCCCAAGGCTCGTCTAGTGATTTTAGTCCAACCCCCTGCAATGCAGGAATCAGAACTAATGTGCAATTCCTATTGTACACTGCTTAGAAACCGTGCTCTTAAGCAGCCTATACATTATTTTAAATAAATACATCATCACATCATTCACTTCCCCTCACCTCATTGTGGGAGGCAACCACTGACAGATGTATATCTATTTTTTTTAAAAAAAAAGTTTATTTATTGCCCACTCTTTTCTATAAGGTCCCAGGGTGGGATACAGCATTAAAAACAACATTAGAAACTATTTTAAAATCTGTCATCACAACCCAGGTAATTGTGGCTCAGGGTGGGAGTGGGACTCAAAACATTTTGAGATGCTTCCTCTGGTTGTCCAGAATGTGTGGCTCCAGCTACCGACTTCCTCATAGGATTCCATCAAATTTCACCTAAGATGAGTTTTTAAGATACACCAGAAGTTTCCTTCTTGGGAGAAACGTCCAAGGAATTTCAAGCAACGTGTGCTGACTGTCCTGTGCTGATGTAGCTGACCACCCATGAATAGCCAGGGATCCAGCCATCAATAAAGGGCACTGGCAAGAACTGTTTTTTTATGAAGAAGACAGTCCAATATAATGTGTGCAAGCAGAAACAAAAAGCCAATGCAGGTCAGGAGAAGTAAGAGGGTCATATGTAAGGCTTGCAGGACCATGGACAGGTCAGTGGACGCATGGCAGTTGCTCAAGTGGAGTCCCAGTTCTGCACTGTATACCTGAGGTGGGAGTTCTGTCAAGGGCCACTTTCTCTTGAGTGAATATGTCAGGGGCCACATGCTGTAGTGGAAAGGGCAAGATCTGGGAGTGGGCAGGAACATCTCTCTCTCTCTCTCTCTCTCTCTCTCTCTCTCTCTCCAAATCAAATGCCCTGCTACTGCTAAATCATTTCCCACCCAGAGCTAAAGCCCAAAATGGAGAACAAGTGATCTGGAAGGGTGAACCTCATTACATGACTGTCTGTGGTTGCTTCGGGGTTTAAAGGCTGCTCAGCAGTCACTGGGATACTTCTTTCTATATGATTCCACATTGAGAAGTGAATGTATGAGGTTCTAGTAAATTCAATTTAATTTGTGATATTTATATAGTTAAATTAACTTATTGTGTTTTATGTAAACTGCTTAGGGATTTTGGAGTATATAAATATAATAAATAAATTCAAAAATCTGTGCTACATTTTTTTGTAAAAAAAAATGCACATTTGGTCATATCAATGGAAACTCCATGATCTTTACAAAATTCTGGCTCCTACAATTGTAGTTTCTCACCTTCTGGTCTCTCATCTTTCCCAAAGAACAAAAACACTGCAGCTTTGCAGAAGGAAAGGGCCAGAAAGGGGAAATTGACAAGGAACTCAAAACTGAAGGAATTATTGACTGCAGATAAGTAATTCCAGGAATGTCAGGGACTCTTGGTCAAATTGTTTTGGGAGTGCTGTTCTGCGGTTTCGATTTCTTTCCCAATCAATCATCAAATCAAGTTCATTCTGAATGCAAAGGGAAGAAAAACTTGAGTGGGAAAAGCAAGTCAGTCTTCATTGCCTGAAAAAGGTACTTGGTGCTGGGGGGGGGGGCTGCTCCAGTTTGTCACACTTGATATAAATAGTTTAATAAGACCATTTGCAACTGTGTGCCAGGCATAGTGGCCTGGAGGCAGGCAAAATGCCAAGGAATTAACCTGTACTGAGATGCCAGTCCAGAGCCTGCAGTTTTACTGAGAGTCATAACAATGGAGAGCTCCAAACCATGGCCATCTACCACACACCTGCCATAATATATGGCATTAGGTGTGTGGCAGGTAGACTGAAAGGGGAGATTGGTTTCAAACTGGGCAGGCAAAAAAGGGGCCACCTGACATTGTTGTGACTTCAGCAAATTGACAGGTGAGTATTCCAGCTTGGCCCATGGTGGGTGGGAGAGATAAGCTGAGGGGAGGTGCCTGATCAGGTGATTTCCTTTCCCCTGTCATAATGTTCCAGGATGCTATTTCTATCTGCTAATAAGCTGCTCTGGTGGTGAAGAGAGTAAGCTCCCTGGCCCTCACTGCCTGAGTCTCTGGTTCAAGACCCCAGTTCTGTACTGATATACTTATAGAGTTTGATATATCATTGGAAGTGGGGTTTGGCCTTCAAACAGAAAAGCAGTCTGATGTAATATTGCATAAGCTGCTTGAAATATTTACTAATCCACATTCATGCAACATGATATAACTGGATACCATCGATGCTTCAGAAATGTGGAAGAATGAACAGTGATGAGCTGTTTTAATGAGATATAAGCTATCTCAGATGTATCAGTGTCAACTACTTGCCTTGTCTCAAAAACTGACAGAGTTAGAACCTTTAAAACATCATTAGTGGAGCGGGAAGGAGAAAGCAATGGAAAACTAATGGAACTGGAGGGAAATGCTCAGAAATCTCAGAGGTCTCAATGGAGCTTAAAACAAAATGTGAACAAGGCAGAGGAGACAAAGCCTTCAGTAAAATCATATGTCTAAAGGGTACAGATAAGAATAAAAAAAAATTGTTACAGTAAAGGAGAGGAGGAGCTGAACAAAAGTGGAAAGTTTGCCCATAGGCAAAAGTAAAGGATACATACAACCTGTCACAGAAAAATGAACTACTTAAACAAGATGGATGGATGGATGGATGGATGGATGGATGGATGGATGGACGGACAGGCAAACACACACTGGGAGATCAAGAGAGCAGATGTGGTGCCCTCCAGATTTTGCTGAACTACAATTCCCATCCAGGCTAGTGGTCAAGTGTATTGGGAATTGCACTTCTGCAACTTATGGAAGGCACCGTATTGGCTACCCCTGACATATACACAGGGGAGAATTCCCTCAGTACAAACCCCAGAAGACCACTGCCCACCAGAAACATCTTTATCAGAACCCCATAACTCAGTGCTGCCCCCATTACCACAGCTCATATCAGAGCCAAGGTCACTCCAACATTCCCAGAGACAATGCATTAGGAATAAGGGGGCTGTCTCAGAGAGCTCAAAATCCCTTCTGAAATACCATCTCTGCCTGGCTCCCTGTATTCAGCTTAGAGCTCCCCCGACTCCCCATGATGGCCTTAGAGATTCTGCCTGTGCATGAATCCTTTCTCTTCTCCTCCAGCCCTGCCTATGTACTCAGTCTGAAACAGAAAATGAAGACATGATGCCCAAGGCAGGAAAGTCCAAGGTATTGGTGCCATGGACAAAGTTGGCCATCAGCAAATGGAAAAAGAGGATCTAACCTTTATTTCTGAACGAATCTTGGCAATGGCTATGGATGTAGTTATAGTGCTTGCAAAAGTAACCAGGGGCAGTTAGGAGAACTTCAAAATCTTCATCCCTAACTTTGTGGATTTACTTATTAAATGGCTGGAAAATTCATGTCCAGAAAATGGGCAAGCAGCCACCTCTTAAACATTAGGAAGAAATTTCTGGTGGTAAGAGCTGTTTGGCAGTGAAATGGACTACCTTGGAAGGTGGTGGGCTCTCCTTCATTGGAGGTTGTTAAACAGAGGTTGGATGGTCATCTGTCAAGGATTTGTTAGCTGTGACTCCTGTGCTGGATGTTGCACTAGATGATCCTTAGGGTCCCTTCCAAACATATGATTTTTTTTTAATGAACCATTCAAAGGTGAGTGTTCTAGGATTAAAAGAAAAAAGAAAAATAAATTAGACAAAACTCTTGGAGGAGCAAGCTATCAACAGCTACTAGCCATAATGTCTATGCTCTGCCTTCACAGGTGTAGGCAGTGGTACTTTTGAATAGGAGTGGAGAGTGTCCTTGAGCTAAAATACTTCCTATGGGTTTCTAACAGACATCTGGTTAGCTACTGCCTTTGGCCTAATCCAGCAGGCTCTTCCAATGTTTCTACAATCAACATTTGGTAACTAGGAACAACCTTGATGAGACAGAAAAGTGTATTAAACTTTTTAAAATCTATCTGGAAACCTTGTTGGTCTCTTCCTTTTCAGCAACCTCTCATTTTATTTACAAACATTCATTTTATGCTGTAATCTGTTCATTTAGAAGCACAATAAATTATTGCAAACTTTTAGTTGGTTCGATTTATGACTCAGAGGGAGGCGGGAACAACTTGTTCACTGGATAATAGATATACAATCTGAACCTAAAAAGGGAAACTCAGTGACGCCCACTGGGTTCTTGCTCCAGCAGGGTGCAGACAAACATATCTTAAAGGGCAAGGTGGTTTATTTGAAAGACTGCTCTCTATAAATGTTTCCTTTCCTGACCCAGGAAGAGATCTGGAAATCCACATCTTTGGATTTTCAGCATGGACAGGAAGCTCCCCCGGATGTCCATTTTATTGTGCACTCGTGATGATTTTTGTACTCGTGTTGGTAATAGAGTGGCTATCTGTGATCCCGCTTTCAACACCATTTATGCCTGCAAAAGTTTTGGGGTGGACATATTGCTGCATTCTTAATTGGTGCGTGTCCCACAGCCTCCTGCTGAAATCCAATAATTTTTTATGCCGCAAATGTTCTCCTGTTTGTTTGTTTGTTTGTTTGTTTGTCCCTCTTTTACTGTGTTGTAGCGCAAGAGCACCCTTTCAGTCTGCAATAACACAGCAACATTGGGGAAGCATTACAGAACAGTTCGTAAAGTGAAATGATGTGTGGACAATCCAGGAGAAATCCACCACTGATGCCCTTTTACTGCCTCAATTACATGTTGCAGAATATATCTGCAAAAGCAGAACAGAACAAAACACCAGTCTGGAGTGGCCCAGAGTGAGGAAGTGAAGTCAAGGTTTGCTTGCTGAGGACCTTGGTCCAGTCACAGATTCTTAGCTTTAACCTACCTCACAGGGTTGTTGTGGTGATTAACTAAGAAAGGGCAGAACCATTTGTGCCACCTTGAGCTCCTTGGAGATAAAGGTGGGATATAAATGCAATAAATAAAATAAAATGAATAAAAGCTACAGTTTCAAAGCCTTCCTTCTAGTTGAGAGGGAGGGAGATAGAAGTAATGGAGAAGCAGAAAGCTAATGTATCATACCACACTAATGAGGAAGCAAACTCATAATCCATGGTGGAGGGTGGAGGAGTGAACCAGAAGGCATTGATAAGATATGGACTTTCCTTTGTTTTATGTTATCCCACTGCAACCCATTACTGAGTCGTTAGCAGGCAAGTCGTATTTTTGTTACTAATATTTGGACTAATAAACCTGCTTAACGAAATGAAAAAGCATCAACAAGGATCATTCGGAAGGTATCGTCCGCACAGATCTGGCAGCTTGTTTGGATAATAAACACTAGGACTGTGATGTGTGCGTCTGTGTGTGTTTATCCCCCTACTTAGAGCATCATTTCTTTTAAATGAGAGTTTACCTGCTGTACTTAAGCACCTGCGGTCGTCTTTCTTCTGTTGACTGTCACCCGCATACATCTGCTGTGCTGCGGTACGGAATATTCCAAGTCATAAGATGCAAAGAACGTCAAGTGACAGGATGTCTGAAGTCATCATGAACCCAAGTTCCCTGCTATTCAGATGTTTTTCCTCTCCCAAGCGATGCCTCCCTGGACTCAGCTGCAGTGATCACTCCCATTTCTGCAGGGTGTGGCAGGAACCCCTCTAAAACTTTGTGCTGCTTTTTTTCAGAACCTGCAAGGCTCTGAAAATACCGTATTTTTCGCTCCATTGGACGCACCGGACCATAGGGCGCACCTCATTTTTAGAGGAGGAAACAAGGAAAAAAAATATTTTTCTGGTTTTCCTCCTCTAAAAGCCTGGGTGTTTTTTTTGGGGTTTTTTTAAGGATCAGCTAAAAGTTTTGCAGCTGTTTTTGCAAAGGCAAAAGGCCTTTTTTTAGGATCAGCTAAAGGTTTTGCAGCTTTTTTGCAAAGGGAAAAGCCCTGGTTTTTTGTTTTGTTTTTAGGATCAGCTAAAGGTTTTGCAGCTTTTTTTGCAAAGGGGGAAAAGCAAAGCTCCTTTTGCAAAGGGGGAAAAGCAAAGAGGAAAAGCCCCATTTTTATGGGGTTTAACTCACATTTCTGAAAAAATCTTAAGGAAAGGGAGCCATTTCTACTGTTTGCAGAAAGATAATCTAATCAGCCAGTCACATGTCCTGGGGAAACAAACAACCTCCCTCTGCAGCACATTCAACAAAGGAGGGCGTGGCTGAAAGGGAGCCGGGACTCTTATCTCTCTCCCGATCTCTTGCCGATCAGCTGCTGAGCGGGGTCCTTTCAACACTCCCCTTTCTCTTTGTAAAATAAAAAGCACAATCTGCTTTTGGCCCCTGGGCAATTCAGCTCCAGGGACCACCATTCGCTCCATAAGACGCACAAGTATTTCCCCTTACTTTTCAGGAGGAAAAAAGTGCGTCTTATGGAGCAAAAAATACGGTACCTAGAGGCTATTAGGGAAGGGTATTGTTCAGGAATTTTTGCTGGGATCAAGATGTAACTTTGGAAATGTTTCATTTTTGCTCTTATTGGTCTTATACTTGTGTGGCCTTATATTCCTAGACCTTATTATGTGGCACTTGTTTGATTTTATTGTTTGGCATGTTTTCATTTGTTTGTGACTACTTAAGATTGGTTATACTTTGCAAATGTTGGAGTGAATTGTGTACTTTTTTGATGTTCTAAGCCTCTTTGAACATGGTTTGAAAGGCGTATAAATAAATGATGGTGATGGAGGGGGGGGGGAGAACATCCCACTGCACAAGCAGAAATGTTCAAGTTGCACTCCTTTGGGGACAAAGGAAACCAAGGAAATACCAGGTAACTCACACAAACAAGCCAAGCCATATTGGAAACTCTTTTAAAAATCCCTTCCAGTCATTGGTGGCATCACTAAAGAGCAGCTTTTCCACCCACCATTCCAAATGCTAAAATGCTAATGACCCAGTGCTAAAAGGAAAGGGGAAGTCATGTGATGGTTTTGTTTGAAAAATATATCTAGCTTCCATATACAGTGGTACCTCGGGTTACATACGCTTCAGGTTACATACTCTGCTAACCCAGGAATAACGGTTCAGGTTAAGAACTTTGCTTCAGGATAAGAACAGAAATTGTGCTCTGGTGGTGCAGCGGGAGTGGGAGGCCCCATTAGCTAAAGTGGTGCTTCAGGTTAAGAACAGACCTCCAGAACGAATTAAGTTCTTAACCAAAGGTACCTCTGTATCTCCTTGGTGGGCTGCCTACCAGCCCCAGGCCCTGAACCTCAGGCCTGCTTTGCTGCTTTGTAGAATCAGCTATATAGGGATGGGAGGTGGCACACCTTGGTTCATTGCACTAATCTTATTAGAACACTTTGCATTTCACTGTTTTGCCCATGCAGCTTCTCAAAAAACGAATGACAGGCCATTTACCCCAACTAGAAAATGCTCTTAAAAGCCCCACCACCACCACCACCAAAACTTCTGAAATTTCCTGAGAATTGCCACCCCCCCCAATTATTCCCCAAAGCACCCTTAAATGACTATTGCTGCAGCTCCTGCGGCAGGCAGTTCATTCTTCTGACATATTTTTCTCCTTCTCTCTCTCTCTCTCTCTCTCTCTCTCTCTCTCTCTCCTAATCTACTCCCTGGCATCTGGAAAACTGCCCTGGATCTCATGGACTCTTGGAAAGATCACTTTGGACCTAGAACCTTCTGCATGCAACTCATGCGCTCAGGGTCAGCCCAAGACATTTTGGCATCTGAGGCATCGGGAACACTGTCTGGGCAGAAATCACCAACATTTTGCCAAAAAAAGCTCAATTGTTTTTGTATCACTTTTTGAAATATGGCAACCCTAGCTATAGCTCTTCCCCAATATGGCCTCATTTTGGGACATAACCTTTATTAAAATCAGCCAAATAACAAACCAGGATCTCTTACCTAACCCAACACTGTCTTTACTCAACATCTGAGACAATCAAATTAAGGATGGCAGCTATAAAATAATAGTGTATTATTATTATTATCATTATCATCATCATCAACAACAACATGGATGTTGATTACTAAACATTAGAATCATTTGAAGGGTGAGTGATATGGCAAAATCTGGTTTTTAGCTGTCTTGGGAAAACTGTGTAAGGCACATTTATTCAAGAGGCAAATTGAAAAATTATCACTACTTGGCATGCCTTTATTGAGTTAGTTGCAAAATCAACAGCTCCCAAGAGGATTCCTGCATGCTGGGCTCTTGTGTGGAATCAATAGGCCAGTCAGCCAGTTTCTCCAGGCTCCAGACATTTTTGAAATGGGACTTTGAACTTAATTATCTTGAATGCTCCTGTGAAGCAATAGATGGTGTTAAAAGGTGTTTATTTTCTGTATTTTACATGCATTTTTTTTAAAAAAGTCATTTTGAATTTATTTCCCAAATGATGTGTACACAAACCACTGTTTTCCAGCACAGGTAAGCAATGCAATGGGCATAAAGAGGTAAATGATACAACCATGAAAACCCAGCACTTATAAGCAGAAAATAACAACATCTCCCCTCCTAAAGATCACCTGAACAGATTGGGAGGCTGGAAAACACCCAGCCTCTCATCAGACTTGAGAACACCGAGTTAGAATCCCTTTCTGGAATCTTTTACAGGTAAACGTTAGTCACAGTCCCATACTTTTAGAAATACAGCTGTCTTTATACATAGATATGGTTTGGATGGCTGTAAAAAGAAGAAGCTGTAATTCAGTTGTTTAAAACTGAAAATCAAAAAGAGAGAGATTGAGAGAGCAAATATACCAAGGTGGGGATGGTTCAGACTGGCCAACAAAAGTGCAAAACACCCACATGATATTTCCAGATCAGCACAGCAGAAAGAGCAATTCACACATGAGCGATAAGGGGAAAGTTTTGCTTGTACAGTGATTCCCCTGGCTCAGTTCCAGAGATGCAAGTCCTTCTTTATATTCAGGTAACTTTACGCCTCCTCGGCACACACATAGATTATATCTTGTTCTTACCGGTATGGGACATTGACTTTGAGAATATCAAAACCACCTCTAAGCCTGCGGCGCTTCTTCTTCTTAAACAAAAAGGACAAAGATCGAGTGAAGTATGACAGAAAAGGAAGATATTTTCCTCCAACAAGACAGGGGAATTAGCTCCCTTAATAAACAGGCCAGCCAAGGAGAATATATAATAAGATACTTTTATATACTTTCTTGAAAGAGCTGGAGAGCTCCTGGGGAATGTGGCAGGGTACTTTGAGGATGCAGGGAGGGGAAGAGGTGAGGAAAGACAAAAGAGGCTGGATCCTGCAGCGACCAACGGGGAGGATGGAAGGTATCATTCAAGCACATTTAGGGTCAAACTGGTGGCGAGGTTAGCAAGGCCAGATGGGAGAATTAGGTTGCTGGCTAATCAGTGCTCAAACTGTAGGGGCAGGAGATAAGGGGTCCTTTCTGAAATCCTCAAACCTCACACTCTGACTCCCCCTGACCTTAGCACCACCACCCCCAGCTTTCTTAAGCCAGGCATTTTCTGATAGGGATGAGAGAATCTGATGATTTTGGTTTCTTTACATTTCTCATTTTCCCAGTCAGTTTGTGTTTTAATATCCTCATGAAAATCCACCAACACTTTTTAGGGTGAATTTCTCTTGATATTCACATTTTCGTATGGAATTTTTACTAACATAAACATTACCGCAAAGCAGTTTCTGCAAATATGATTCCTTTTTTTTGTATGTTATTTTCACTAATGCATGCATTTATATGCACACTTCACCCCTGTTTATGTATTTTTGTACAAATTACTTGGTTGGAGAAGCATTCATTTTGAAGGACGTCTTTCATTTCATGTATTGTTCCAAAAATTGTGCATCATGTATACTTGCCTATAAACGTATACTGAATTGGATTTCTCCCCCATCCCTATCCAAAAAATAATAGTAATAATCTGAGAATAGAGAAAGAAGATAAGAGAGGGAAGCTGTCATAGCGGGAAGAAGTGAATGTAAAAAGCACAGGGAGGGAAGGACCAAAGAAACTGGGAGTTTGTGCTGGATTCATGGGGTGGGTATGAGTGATTTAACTGGTGTTGCGTCCATTTCTGCCCTCACTTAATTGCACACAAACCAATACAATGCCTTAATTCAACTCCTAGCAGAAAAGGAAATAAAGGATCCAGACTTTGGCAGCACCAGATGGAAGAATCACACACAAATTCATGGTAGGATAAGGCTATTGTTGTGCATGATGCCCAAGTCCCTTGTAATTCTTGGGATCTTGGCTCTAGCAAGGGTTACAATCTAGTGCAACATTTAGTTGTTGAAGTAGTCAGAATATTTTCTTGGTGAGTTAGTGGACCTGAGCATTGCTATTAGTATAACAAAGGAAGTGGCTTTGTGTCAGAGAATATATGGATGGGGTCCCCTCCCTCACCTGGCTGGTAGTAAGAGGGACAAGAGCCAGAGTTAAGTGTGTGAGAGCTGGACTAGAAGTCGACAGAAGCCAGAGAATTAGAGCCATGCCTGATTTCTGCTGGAATCCAAGATTGTGAGTATGGAAGCAATACCTTCTGGGGGGTTGATGTTGTGAGCCTCTCCATCATAGGCTCAGGTTGCATATATGTGTAAATAAACCATACATCATAATGACATCACGTCCTTCATTCCAAGGAAACCAAACCCTGGGTAAATGCCTGAAACCATTGGAATCTTGCACCGCTACTTGGATGGCTGTGTGCTATCTCCAATGGGAGAGGCTCACATTACAGTGTGAGAACAGGATGCTGGACTAGATGGGCTTTTTCTTGATCTAGCAGGCTCTTCTTAATATTCTAAAGTTATTTTCTTTTCTTTCTTTTTTAAAAAAGCACCCCATAGTTGCAGGCTAAAGTGGCACGGACCCATCTCCAACTTCCAGATCCTACACATCTTATTCTTCCCCATGTGTAGAGCAGGTCTAAGGACTTGGCTCTAAGAATCGTTTTGCTTCCTCATTTGTCCCCTCTCCTCCTTCCTAACCATTTAATCTCATCTAGGCATACATCACTGGTCTTGACATGCCTAATGTCTCAATAAAGAAAAACATGAACTGCTGATGCTCCTATAAAGCTCTGTGATGACTGACAGCCTAATGGCCTCTTATTTCCACCACCACCACCCTTCATCTTTCAGCTGCAGTTTGGAAAATGAAATAAATTTAGCTCCTTAAGCATCCCTGCTGCTCTGTTATGTATCATGTCTGTTTCTCCAAGGCTGCCAACCAAGAGCTGTAGGCAGAAGACAAGGGGTGCAGTTCAACGGAAGCTAACTATTCCCATTAAAAGTAATAGAATGGGGCTTAAGTTGTAATTTCATTAAGTCCTCCTGATTTTCATGAGACTTTTGCTGGAATGTGCCTAAAGGAAGAAATGGAACAGTTAGAACTGGCCTGCCTAGGCTGCAGTCAAAGGATGGGGAATCTGTGGACCTCCAGATTTGTTTGAGCTCCAACTCCCAGATTTGTTTGAACTGCAAGTTCCCTATCCCTGCTATAGTCCATTAAACCAAGCACAGGCCAGTAGTCAAGTGGGAGGATCTGACTGGTACTTGACCATCCTCCCCCTTTTTGTGGACCCAGAAGGTTTACAGATGCACTGGCCAGGAGCAATAGCTTCTTGCTTTCAGCTTTCAGCTTGATGGGACACAGGTTTTCCAAGATGTAGCTAGAACTGTTGGCTGTTTCTCCAAGACTCAGTTATGGCCATGTTGATATTTCCTAGCACATCTTTAAGAAGAGAAGAAGAAGAGTTTGGATTTGATATCCCGCTTTTCACTACCCGAAGGAGTCTCAAAGCGGCTAACATTCTCCTTTCCCTTCCTCCCCCACAACAAACACTCTGTGAGGTGAGTGGGGCTGAGAGACTTCAAAGAAGTGTGACTAGCCCAAGGTAACCCAGCAGCTGCATGTAGAGGAGCGGAGACACGAACCCGGTTCCCCAGATTACGAGTCTACCACTCTTAACCACTACACCACACTGGCTCTCACCAGTCATCTTTAGGGTGTCTGGAGGACACAATGAAACTTCCTAGGCAGCTACCACTTAGTCATTAGACTCAGTCATTAGACTGAGTCATTAGACTCAGCTAGAGCCACATTAAGGTTTCCTTGCACACCTTTAGGGTAGCTGGTGGGCAGAACAAAAACCTCCTGGGTAACTACTACATAGTCATTTATATTGCAAAACTGCATCCTTATTGTTGTTGCTGTTTACATTTTTTAGTCTTTTTATATAAAAAATAGGTCTCTAAGTGTCATAGGAAAATAAGATACAAGCAGATAACATGAATTAAAAACCCAAACATTTTAACCCCCTGCATTGCAAAAGACTGGGCTAGATGACTCTTGGGATCTCTTCCAACTCTACAGTTCTTTGATTCTATGATTCTAAAGCAAAGGACAATGCAAAATTACTAAATTGCTCATGCAGCAGCACAGCAAGAAGGCTAATTTCTACTCATCCTGGTACAGCCATCCTGGGAATGGATCACTTTTCAATATGCAGTGAGGAGTTGTGTCATCATCATCATCATCATCATCATCATCATCATCTTTATACTTTCCCTGTTGTGCTAACTGAACCACATCCAAACCCCACCTGCATTCTGGAGTGATGTTCTCCCTAGAGGACTGTACCACATACCTTTACCCCCTGAATGTTAATGCTGTATCCTAGGAGAGCTCTCACCTGACAATCCTTAATGAAGATCCATCTTCTCGTCTACAGTCTGCCTAGCAGTCCCTACTACTCTGTATAAATGGTGGTATGGGAAGCTCTCTTAGGGATATCAAAACTGTGAGTTAAAACATTGCGAGAGCAAAGCAATTGCAAGCAGATCGTTTATTTGCTGCAGGAAGAGGGATGGCTCAGCAGGCGCAAGCTCTCACCTTGGGGCCCCCTGGTGCTGTCAGCATGCCAGGGAGTGATCTGGGGCTTTGCACTGTGACACTTCCCTTCTCAGATTTAATTTGGGTGTCAAGGCGAGAATCACAGGAACAGGAAACTACTTAAAAAGAAAAAAAAACCATGGGGATGAACAGGTCAAAAGAGATGGAGAGAGAGAGAGAGAGAAAGAGAGAGAGAGACAGAGAGAGAAGGAATGAAGTTAGTCATTTACGTCATCCTCCCTCCATATCTTTTCATGCTTCTGTTGCTCTGTTCTGATTTCTCCCTCTTTCTTTCCATCTTCACTTTCATGCATTATTTCTTCACTGGAATCATGTAATGACCACACACACATAGATTTCCTCAGCAAATGTACCTGTGCAGGGAAGATAGGATTGGCCACAACTTCCTAGAGTGTGCTGCACACATCCAAAGCAAACCACACACCTGTGCTATCATCATACATGCCAATCTACATATGGGTTGTAGGCTATTTTTACACAGAGGCACCTTCTGTTTGAGAACTTTGTAATGTGTAGGATACCCTTAAGGGACATTGCTCCCAGCTATTGGGGTTGTAATGATCTGTGTATTCCCCCCCCCCCGGGGAACTGTGTTCAATTGCCTCTCTAAATTTTCCATCCTGCAGCCAGACCTGAAATAGTGAAATATTGGAAGTCTGCATTGGATTCGTCTAGGGATGGCTGGTTTGAGAGGATGTGGGACATTGCCTTGTCTGTGTATTTAACCCATCAAAGGGGGGTTCTAAAACATGACCATGTATGGGCATCACCATTTGTATGTTTTATAAATTAAAACAGCAAACTGCATAGGTCCCTAATGACACCTGCCTCTTTATGGTAGGGCTATGCGGCCTCCCTTTGCAGTATCTGTTTTACTATGGTGTCTGCAAAAGTGTAATGAACCTTCTGAGTTTTTGTAAAATTCTGACATGATGTTCTCCACATAGTAGTTGTCTCATTTCTTTATTGTTTGCCTTTTTTGTATGTTGTTGTTTTTGAAAACTCAACATACAAAAAAAAATCATCTTGTTAGTGAGCAAAGAAATTGGGCCAGGGGGGTGGGAGGGAGAGAATTTAACTGAATTTCTCCAGAGGGAGGATCAATTACCCAACAGTTTCCCACCATTAGCAGTGAGAGTAATCCAGCCTCTCTCTCTTTTGCTTAACTGTTTGTGTGTGTTTATACTGCTAACAGCGACAGCAACCATATTTCCAACTGGGCAACCCTTTTACTTCCTACATGATGCCCCAGAGCTAGAATCTTTTCAAGAATTCGTTCACCATTTCTCTCTTGTATGGAGAGGAAAGGTGGCCATCAGAAATGCTAGCCAATATTCAGAGACAATTCTGCAAAGTGGCCTTTTTAAAATGTGGGTGGGTGAGAAAAATAAGAACTTCAGACTTCTTCTCAGGAGAAAAAATGTCTTTCTAAAAGACAGTGCCAAAGCATGTCTGCTCCTCGGTGCATGCTTCAATTTGCCAAGCTCCTCAAACAATTTTATATTAGTCTTGATTTATCTCTGGATGCTGAATGCATTACTTGTTTGTCCTCTCTGATTCCAATCAACATAACATGGGTGGCTGTGAGCTTCTTTACTTGATGGAGTGCAAACCAGCTCCTTCTTATTCCCACCCCCCATTGCTGTGTAGTTCCCCACCCCCTTCACAGTTCTCAAGACAGGTACGGTAAACAGCAGGTAAGCTCGCTGGACCAAGTTCAGTTCACACCAGCAAAGTGTACATGAGAAAAAATATGTATAAATTAAGTGGGGAGAGAGAGGGAAAGCAAGTGAAAGTCTGATCCACACAACACCCCCCCCTTTTTCCACTAATTGACAAGGCCAAGACATTTTTCTGCCCCAATTGGTTGTTGTTCTAATTCAAAAGGTGCATCCCTTTTCTTTCTTTTTTTGCAAATTCACAGGGAATCTTGGGGTGCAATGCTCAGCCTACATTGCCTCAATGTCCTTGTGGATGCTTAACTTTAGGATCACGTAGCACACCAAATGGCTGCTTTGAATTGCCATGCCCTTTCCACAGGTCTGCCTCCTGTTGCCATCAACAACTTGTCCTCTCAGGGCATTTGTGTGAGCTGAACCCATTATATGGACAGGTTAATTTCAGATCACAAACTGGTGGCATGCAGAGTCCTTCTAGAAGTGACATTGGTCTTCTCAAAACTCTCCAAATTCTGCAGGTGCTTCTCTCAATCTGAAACACCGCCCACCCACCCACCCACCCACCCCCCCCAAAATGCCTTGGAAAATTCACTTTTCAGGCCTTTCTGGTTTTTATCACTGCCTGGAGAGTTCCTTCTACAGCACTGAACTTCCAACAGAGCAATCACTGCTGGTGGATGACAGCATCAGGGGTGGGCGTGAAGGCTGTCACTCAGTGGCAGAGCATTTGTTCTACATGCAGATGGCTTCAGGTTCAGTCCTTGGCATCTCCAGGTAGGTGTGGGAGAGATGCTGATCTGAAACCCTGGAAAGCTACTGCTGCCAGTTGGTGCAGGCAATACTGAGCTAGATGGCCAGTGGTCTGACTCAGTATAAGGCAGCTTCCCATGTTCCTGTGTTGGGCAGGGGCTTAAGTAAGAACGTGTGAGCTCCCATCTTTTTTCCCCCTCTCAGAATTATTGGGCTGCTCCACCTGGACAGGAATTTCTACATCCACTTCAACAGTTTGGCATAGGCAAAGCAGACTGGCATCCCAAATGACGAGATCATGAAACTGACAGCAGACAGCCCCCTCCTTGCTGAAATTCAGATCATTTTAAAAAAAATCAATTAATAATAATAATAATAATAATAATAATAATAATAATAATAATAATTTGTACCCCGCCCATCTGGCTGGATTTCCCCAGCCACTCTGGGTGGCTTCCAACAAAAATCAGATACAAAAATATTACACATTAAAAACTTCCCTGAAAAAGGCTGCCTTCAGGTATTTTCTGAATGTCAGGTAGTTATTTATCTCCTTGACCTGTGATGGGAGGGCGTTCCACAGGGCGGGCGCCACTACCGAGAAGGCCCTCTGCCTGGTTCCCTGTAGCTTTGCTTCTCGCAGTGAGGGAACCGCCAGAAGGCCCTCGGCACTGGATCTCAGTGTCCGGGCTGAATGATGGGGGTGGAGATGCTTTTCCACTTGAACAAAATCAAGTGAAAAAAGAAAAAGTGCAATATATATATACCAACATATATGATTCTTACGTGTGCTAATACATATATGTATTAAGGGAGACGCGGGTGGCACTGTGGTCTAAACCACTGAGCCTCTTGGGCTTGCTGATTGGAAGGTCAGAGGTTTGAATCCGCACGACAGGGTGAGCTCCCATTGCTCTGCCCCAGCTTCTGCCAACCTAGCAGTTTGAAAGTGTACCAGTGCAAATAGATAAATGGGTACTCCTGTGGTGGGAAGGTAAACAGCATTTCTGTGCGCACTGGCTTCCATCACTGTGTTTCTGTTACACCAGAAGCAGTTTAGTCATGCTGGCCACATGATCCAGAAATCTGTCTGTGGACAAATGCCAGCTCCCTCGGCCTGAAGTGAGATGAGCATCACACCCCATCATTGCCTTTGACTGGACTTAACTGTCCAGGGGTCCTTTACCCTTTTTTTAACCTTAGGCTCTCTGCCATTCTTGTTTAGCTTCAGTGGATATTCCTGTGCCTTGCTACATACTACGCATACAGACATATGCAGGGCTATTTTCTATTTCAATGTACAATTAAACAATTATACTTAACATACCTCTTTCTCTCTGTGTAGATAGATATAGATGTTTCATTATTATCTATTTCCTGTATTTGCATATCTCTTTTCGCCATAGATGGTCACAAAAGAATCAATAAAACAATTCATCAGCATATATCACAAACAAAAACAATAGATAAGAACATAGATTTGTTTTCAATGCTAGTCCTACTCAGAGTAGACCCACTGAAATTAATGATCATGTCTAAAGACTTTGGTTCATTAATTTCAATAGGTCTACTTTGAGTGGAAATTAGTTGGCTACATCCCATAAGTTCTGTTAAAAGGCATAAAACAACTTACTTAAATGCCTACTGGAACAGAAATGTATTCATTAAGTACCTGAATTTCATATGGAAAATGAAAACTAGATAACGAAAATGGATTCTAGGAGCCCTAGCTATGGCCAAAGACTGGTATTCATGAACTGGAAGAATAAAAATAGGGTCCCCTTTAATCAATGGATCGAGGGCTTGACAAACACTTGCAACATATGAAAGGATTGCTTATAGATTCAAACTTCGTTTGGATAAATATATTGATATTTGGAATGACTTTTTTACAAAATATAGTAGTTTTTTAATAATCATGTATGTATTAAGGTAAAGATAAAGGTAAATGACCCCTGGATGGCATGACTAAACCGCTTCTGGCACAATGGAGCACCGTGTCAGAAACCAGAGTGCACAGAAATGCCGTTTACCTTCCCGCCTCAGTGGTACCTATTTATCTACTTGTACTGGTGTGATTTCGAACTGCTAGGTTGTCAGGAGCTGGGACAGAGCAACGGAAGCTCATGCCTTCATGGGAATTCAAACTGCCGATCTTCTGATCAGCAAGCCCAAGAGGCTCAGTGCTTTAGATCACAGCACCATCTGCAGAGAGCCTAACAGTTAATGATTAAGTGAGACTGTATCTCTGCTGGCTCTGTCATGAGTTGTTACATTAGATCGCATGGCAAGGGATATAATTGTAGGCCTATGCATATGTTAATCTGTAGGTCTCCATTTTGGGTGTGTTTGTCTTTGTTCTGGAGCCAATGAAGATAATTCTCTCTCCAAGAAAATAGCCTCAGGCTAATGGAGGTTCTTTGGGAGAGAGGCAGAGCTTTGTCTTTAGCTCTAGATGGAAGATATTCATAATTCTAATATATTTTACCTGTGCTGGAATCAGAATATGATATTATGCATCTATCTGAATGTAACTTTATTAAGTTTGTTTTGGGGTTAAGTTCTGAAGTAAAGCTTTTGAACTATATTTTTGGACCGGACAATTTTTATTTCAAGAAGAGTCAGTTTTTATTCACCCTACTGCTTCCATATGCGCAATATTAATAACCTCAATAAGGTCAACCACCAATGTTGAGTTGTAACTCTGGCTATGTTCTAAACCTTTCTGGACTTCCCTTCTATTGTAAATTAAGAAATGAGTAGGAAATGAATCTTAGTGTAATTTTGTGACAAATTAGAGCTATATGCAGATAACATCTCAGAATTATCTACCCTATTGGGGGGGGCAGAGAATTTGAGACGGTGACATTCCATTGAGTTTTACTGGAGAAATTGTCTGATAGTTATCTGGGGCTGGGAATCAACACTAGCAGCAGCATTTTGTTTCTTTTCTCCCTAAGGCAGTTTTGGTCAAACTTGGCCCTCCAGCTATTTTGGGACTACAGCTCCCATCATCCCTAGCTAACAGGACCAGTGGTCAGGGATGATGGGAATTGTAGTCCCAAAACATCTGGAGGGCCAAGTTTGGCCATCACTGCCCTAAGGTCTGGGGGGAGGAGGGCTGCCACTACAAGTTGAAGCAGAAGAAACTGTTGACAGCCCAGCTTCTATTGTGAATTTCCCCCTCCCACCACCAAAGACCGAGCACATTTTTTGTGACACTGTGGGTGGTGGATATTGGGGTGGAAACTGCATCTGCCGCCCCATAAAGGTAGAGAATACTTGGAGAAAATTCTACAAAATAGCCTTTTTCTAGTGGTGGGGGATGAGAAAAAGAAAAAGGAAATCTCAGAAAATTTCTCGGGGGGGGGATTCTTTTGAGAAATGTCAGGTTTGTTCTGCTGAAAACCCAGGCCTAGAACTCTAAAACTGTTAAAGTGTTTTTTGTTTTGTTTTTAAGATGCCCTTTCCAACCAGCAAATAAGTTTGGAAGGGCTGGATTTCATGTTTTGGATTCCTGCTAACCTCACATCTGTCTGTTACTCTGAAAATTAACCGCAGGGGCTTCTGGCTTTCATTCTCGGCAAGCGTTACTACATCAGCATTTCAAAAATATGGGACTTGTGGTGTCTGGATGAAAAGCATCCACTGTGGTCCATGGGATCATGATTTTGTGGAATATGGGCCAACCTTTTTTGAGGGGAGAGGACTAATGAAGGAATCTGGCAACCACGCTGTTGGCGCACAGAGATGCCTCTGGCAACAGTCCATTAAGTAGATTCTACGGAGAGTTTCCCCCAACAAGTATTTGAGGATTTAATAATTACATTGGCAAGCTACATCTGCACAGCACACACCCCTGCAGATGCTTAGAATGGTTTTGCTGCTCTGGGAGGGGGATCCTTCTGAGGCTCCTCCAACGAGAGGATGCATGAAGAATGGGGAAAGATTGTGAGTGGCAGGGCAGGGCAGTTAGGGTGCCCATCAGAAGTGCTTCTGGCAGACTCCAGCTCATCAGCATGTAAACAAACTCATTCCTTATCTAGGCTGCCAGGATAGAAGCATACACCTGAACTGAAGATACGAAGGACAGCTGACTGCTGAAACAATTGCTAAGGACACAATGAGTACTTTTCATGGAGGATAAGGTTATCAATGGCTACTAGCCATGATGGCTAGATTCTCCTACCATCAGAGACTGTATGCCCCTGAATACCAGTTATTGGGAATCACAAGAGAGGGAGAGTGCTGTTGCTGCTCTATGATAATTTATAGTTGTCTGCAACTTTTGGACTAAGTTGTATCCATTCTGTACAAGGTTGGCATCTCTCTCTGATAGTATGGATTCTCTTATGGATTCAAACACCTTTTTAGTGATATAAAGGATTGTGGTTTCTTTCTGTGTTAAATTGTAACTAGATTTGAACACTGCACTGACTCTCATAAGACCATAAGAACATAAGTTGGGAAGCCAAGGGCCCATCCAGTCCATCATCCTGCTCTTAGAGTGGCCAGCCAGATGCAACAGCACTCTTCCGACTTGTGGTTCCCTGCAACTGGTATTCTGAGCCATACGACCCCTGCTAGTGGACAGCGAACTGTTGTTGTTGTTGTTGTTGTTGTTTAGTTGTGTCTGACTCTTTGTGACCCCATGGACCAGAGCACGCCAGGCACTCCTGGACAGCGAACAGCAGCTCTGCAAATGCTGCAGTAGCATGAATCTTCATTTTACTTTTCTACACATTGTACTTTAAAGCAGTTCAGCTGGAGGAGCTATGTATTAGTATTGATGTGCATTTTACAACTAGAAAGGACCTGCCTGAGTTGAAACGCATCAGGTTTTTTATAAGCATATGTTTCATTGTTCATACTGTTAGGCGTATTATCTTTATATCCTGCCTGTAGACCAATGCTAGGCACTTCGAGCGCAGTTTGTACATTTGCTATATCTATCTTAGATATAACGTTGTGGTTTACAATTTGTTTTCTTAATTTCCGTCTTGCATTTCAGTTAAAGTTATTTCCCTTTGTGTAACGGCATCCAGACTTGTATCAAGTCTGTGCAAACCCCAAGGTAGCTACCCAGAACAGGCTTTACTTGGTCTTGCCAAGCAAAATTACACCACTTCACAGAGGATAAGTGATAGTTAATAGCACTCTCAACTATAAAAGTGCCCCCTAGATACACACAATGTATCCTCGTAACTGGCATCTGGTTACGTTCATGTCATTCACACAGCAGAGAGAAAGAAAGAGTAGGGAGGGGAGGGGAGGGAGAATGATATGTTGTTTTGTATAATGCTCAACAAAACCTTACTGGATAGCTGGCATATTGCATCAAAGGGATACATTACTAGGCTAGTAAATGAGTCACACCAGCCCTATCCAATGCCTGTGTGCTGCCATCAGAGATCAACACCCCCGCCAGCCCAAATAATTGATAAAACAAATTAAGGAAACAAAATAAAATAATAACAATTCTTCCACCTGCCTCTCTAAAATCTGTGTGGTTGGATACGATTCCAATGCATTATTTATTGCTGGTCTGAAACCATAGATGCCAAGTCAAAAACAGCACGCAAAGCTTATAAAGAGCCATTGGTTTTTATTATGAATATGTAACTTAATTTCCTACTCACTTGTTTTCATTGCAACACGACAGTTTTGGGGCAGACACCGACAAAAGAGTTATTCCTCTTGAAACTGGAATCGTCAGAAAGCAATTTTAATGGATGATTCCTTCCAACAGAAGACTGCCCTCTAATGGTATTTCAAACAGAGGACTGCCCATTGCAAGGTAGGACACATGGCCACCCTGTTCCTTATGAATGGCTTTAGAGGTTCACCACTTTAAAAAAATAAAATAAAGGTTTTATTAATGCAAAATCAATATTATAAACAAACGGGAGAGACATAATCAAAGTTACAGCTTTGGATTCAGCACAGAGCAATTATGCCTCTCTGTGTCCAGCTTCCAGTCTGTTTCCAGCTCAGCCCACCCATTCAGGCTATTGATCTGCTACTTAGCAGCTACTGTATGTAAGAGGGGTAGGGAAAAGACCCAACAGACACAGGACCCTCAAAACTGGAAGAGAGTCGGGGCATCATCCAGACTGACCCTCAAACTGGTAACAATATGTTGACAGCTCCCCTAATCCATAAGGAGGCCGAGGCAGCCACACTCTGCACTAGCTTTAGAGCGACCTCACCTCTACAATGCCCCTCCCTTTACCCTAGCCCTGCTTAATTGCCAGATAATTGCCTAGCAGCTAACATGGTGAGACCCTATAAAGTTTTTCCAGTCATTCTGGCTTCATCTTTGCTCAGTGCCTCCACCTCCCTGGAGGAATTAAATGTGGTCAGACACTCAGAAAAGAAAGAAAAGAGTCAATACGTGGGATGACTTGACTTTTTGTGGGTAGAGTGCTCAGGAATCTGAGATGGGAGGAGGAAAAGGCCGGGGGAAGCTATCTAAGGCCAGCCAAATGCAAAAGATGTCACCATGGTTGAGAATGGAAGTGAGAGACTCTAAAAAGAGAAGGGTTGTGCTGATAATCAATGAAGCTTTTAAAATCAGGATGCAGAATGGGACTGTGGGGAGGAGAAGGAGGAACAATGAGGGGAGCAGGGACAGAGTAAAAGAGAAGGATGCTCTTGGGTACCACTTGCCAAGAAGCTATGATTTCATTAAGGGGGAAATCTTCTCTGTGAGTTGCTGATTACTATTCCTTACCTTGCTTCAAGGTCCAGAATCAGGTATTGGTCATACGGATAATAATGCCACTTGTAGCATTTATATAATGCTTTTGAATGTTCTAAGTGCCTCAACATATGCATTATTTGACAGTCATTACTTGGCTTTTGTGGCTGCGCTTACCAATGTCTTCCCTACTGTTGCTGTGATGAAAGTAGCAGGAGCAACAGAAAGCTCCCTTGTTTCTTCCTTCCTTCTCCCACTTTCCTTCTTTGGCAAATGAGTCCCTGCTACAGTGGAGACCCTGGAGCCAGGGGCCAAGGGAATTTGGCTTTCCAAAGGCACCTGTTGAAAATCAAGGGCTCTGGGAAAATTACATGTGTGGATGTTGGAGCTCTCCAGATTGGAATAGAAACCAAAGAGCTTTGGTGGTGGTGGAGTGGTGGCAACAATCCCCCCCCCCCCAGATTACAACATTCTGAACCATGGAGCTATTATCTCTGGTGTCATTGCTGTCAAGTGGAAATAAGCTAATGGTTTGGCTGGTACAATTTGTGGACTTATTTTCAACACCGGAGGAAGTCATCCATGCAGGTCAGGTTCTGGAATGCATAGGCCAGTGGGGGTCTCAGATTGCGTATAAATAATTAAGCCACTGTGTTTATTCATCTACACAATTGCAGAAAAAACTTTAGTTCCTGCCAATATGCCTGAACCGAACACTCACTCTGAAGTGCTTTTCTATCTTTTTTTTTTTGCAGAAGCTGCCAAAAATGTATTGCTGGTTTTGTTTACTTTGAGAAGTTTGAGGAAGGCCAAGCTTTGATGGTGATCTCCGGATCCCACCAATCTTGAAAAAAATCCCATCCACTATTCCAAATCCTTACAAAACTAATAGCAAATTATGTTTGTTTTGCCATTTGAAAGGAGAGATGTGAAGGGATAAAGTCCTATTAACAGAGGGGGTGCTTCCTGAGCACCTGCTTATTGTTCATTCCTTCAGATTTTCTTTGCAGGGAGATTAGACGATGTTGGCTACTTAATGAAGATTCATTCCGATTTGTTTGCGGGAAGGTTAGGTGATTGTGCATCAAAGGAAGTGTTATCTTATACTTTCCATTGTATCTCCCCATCATGGCCAAAAGTCTCATATTTTGGGGAAACGGATTTGTTGCAAAGCCATCCCAATCATCTGTGTTTGCAAGACCTGAATTGGGTGGCATGTGATTTAATCCCACCCCAAAATAGTGATAGTCTGGAAGCACTCAAATTCTGTCCTCGTTATAATGATTTTGTGTGGCTCAAGACAGATATATGAATAAGTGGGGGCAGAGGTTGCATTAAAGTGTCAGCTTGAAACAGATGTGCTCCGTGTGCTCCTGCTGCCAGTCTGCCAGTCCACCAACCAGACCTCTCAGGATCAGTGCTGAATTTGGGGGAAGATAATGAAATCAAAACTGGATCAGTTGTGGGTGACTGGTACTGCCAGCTGGTCATTTAACCCAGATCATGATGAATTGGGAGTGGCATGGAGAAGTGGATAGAGAATGGTTTTTCTGCCTCTCTCATAACACTGGAACTTGTGGACAACCAATGAAGCTGAATGTTGGAAGGTGGAGGTCAGAGAAAAGAAAGGACCTCTTCATGTAGCGCATAGTTAAACTACGGAATTTGCTCCTACAGGAGGCAGTGATGGCCACTAAACTAAATGGCTTTCAAAGAGAATTAGACAAATTCATGGAGGAGAGAGTTATTAATAGCTGTTAGTCATGATGGCTATGCTCAACTTCCACAGTTGGTGGAAACTACACAAAGGGTCCTCAAACTCTGCTTGTGAGTTTCCCACAGGCCTTTGAGTGGCCACTTTGAGAGCAGGATGCTGGCCTAGATGGGCCATTGGTCTGATCCAGCAGGCTCTCCTTATGTTCTTATGTTCTTGGAGCGGGGTGTCAATTGCAGCCCCCAAGCACGCCTTTCTGGAAATAATTGGAATATTAGAGCAAGAGGATGGGATCATATTTGATTTTCAGAAATGAGCACTTCTGTAATAATGCTCTACATCCTTTTTTCCTATTAAAAAGAGGGATTATTAGAAGAGAAAGACAAATAATTAATATGCCACTCCATCCCAAGGGGTCAGAATAGTGTGTAGTAGTTCTTTCTAAATGTTACTAGATCTCTCCCCAAGGAGCTGGTAATCTAAGGAAATCAAACATTTTAGGGGATAAAAGAGGCCAAATGAGACAAAGATGACATTGTAAACATAAAAAGTATTTTTAAAAATACAAAGCAAAGACTATTAACAGTCATACCACACCATAACCAACCAAAACACATTGCTTTCTGCAGGCAGAAATCTGTTAAACTGCTAATCATTTTAGAGAGGTGCTGCAGAGTGGAGTCATCTAGGTGGAGAACACAGCTCAATTTTACATGTGCTTCCAATGATGTCTCTAGAGCTCTTCCAAGAAGGTAGATCAAAGGTGGGGCACTTCATGCCCAGAAGCCATATGCAGCCCCAAGACTCTCTATCTGGCCCTCACCCCAGGCCACTCCCCTCACTGGCTATGTTTGCACCCCATTGGTTTCTCCTCTGACTTGAATGTATCTTTGAACTCTGACAACACATCTTACTTGTCTGGATGGAGGATATGTGATTGTATGCGGAAACTAGGCCACTGTGCAATGGTGAAATGTGCATCTATTGCTCTGCCCATTTTTATCTCTGTCACTGGCCCTTGCAATGGTGCCTAGAAGGGCATTTGTCCCTCAGTTGCAAAGGGTTTCCCATGCCTGACGTCACTGGTTAGATTTTTTGCCCTCCCACTCTGAACTCATTTTGAGGGGCTGTCACCTTTCTGTCTGTGAAAGCTTGGGAAAGCCCCCTCCCCATTAGGGGTCTGGGGGAAAGATTGGCTCAAGGCACCCCCTAGGCTTGGGTAGGGCCCCTGCATTGCTGGAATCTATCCCCAGTTGCCCATTGAGATCCTGAACACACCGCTTGCACCATGCCAGGGTTCAACACTGGACAATTCCCACGGTGGTGGTGGAGTGGAGATTGGGCACTTCAGAACCCCAAGCAAAAGGCCATGGAATTGGCAAGGCCTGAATGGAAGAAAGAATCAGTCATCACCCAACTGTCATGTCAACCCAGCCTGCCTTCTTTTCAACCAACAAAGTTGTGACCTGATTTCACCCAAACACTGGCTTCCAGTTTGAATTATTTCTACTGCACTCACACACACCACAGACATGCACCTGCCTAGGCAACTATTGGTCTACCAGATTGGCCTGTGCAAAATTTTGCAGAAAACAGAAAAGGGCAAGATTTGGAGGTGGGAATAGAATCACAGAATGTGGGTCAGATTTGTGTAAAAGAAGCACAGCCAAAATCAATGTCTTGGATCTTCAGCACTACAGATTGGTGCTCGTGGACCATGGGTTTCTTTCCTCCTCCCTTCTCAGTGCAGCTCCTCACAGATTCCTGAATGGTGTCATATGTCAGCAGATATCAGGGACCTCTAGGCATAGTGCAATCTTGTGCTGGGACTCCAGTGTATCTGAGTCAAGGTGTTTGCAGAAAAGTGTACATGTTAGAATATTAAATAAGGTGGTGTTTCCATTTCCCTTTACTGTACTATGAAGAAATAGTAAATTCTATGTGAACATATTGATTGTGAAGTTTCTTTGGATTTTGACCCAGGTTAGCTGGATGCTCTATATATTTTGCACTTGTGCCTTGTTTGGAATTGTTATTATTGTTTTAAAAACCATTGCATTTGGTGACGTACAAGTTTAGAAACTGCCTGCAGTTCCTATAGTTTCCATGATCCATATTGCAATATTTTGCCCCTCTTTTATGGAAGCATTTAATAGGAGTAGGTCACCTGCTTTCTGCAGGTCTCCACTGTCTAGTGGAGGAGAACAGTTCCGCTTTGTCCCCAAAAGTTCTGGGAAGATGAAGCTATAACCGGGAATAGACATTTGGCTTCTTAATATTCTTGCACTCTGATAAATCAATGGTGCTAAATGCAAGTGTGAAGAGGTGAACACCAGATTGACAGGACAAATGAAGCTCAGCCTAGTGGAGAGATTTCTCAAATGGTTTATTCCATTTGAGCTAACAGAGAACTCATCAACAAGCAATCAGCAACCGCCGATATTGTACTTAGAGCAGGGAAGCTCTCTCAGCCTGAATCCATCCAAGTTTATGCCTACTTTAAAGGGGCTCTTTTATTACAAAGTGTAATAGAATTGTACAGCTGGAAGGGATCCCAAGAATCATCTAGTCCAACCTCCTGCAATGCAGGCATCACAGCTAAATAATCCTTGACAGATGGCCATCCGAACTCTATTTAAATCCTAAAATGGAGGAGAGTCCACCATCTTCCAAGCTAGTCTGCTCCACTGTGGAACTGCTCTTAACATGTGAAGGCAGCCCTGTATAGGGAGACTTTTTAAGGTTTAATGTTTTTATATATGCTGGAAGCCACCCAGAGTAGCTGGGGAAACCCAGTCAAATGGACAGGGTACCAATAAATTGCTGTTGTTTTACTTGTTGCAGTGGCGGCGGCAAATTGAATCCATTGGTTTGGGTCTCCAGAGCACCAGAAAACAAGCTTGCTCCATTTTCTATGTGACACCCCTTCAGATTTTTGAAGATGGCTATCTTATCACCTCTACGTTTTCCTCTCTCCATTCTAAACATACTCAGCTCCCTCAGCTGTTCCTCATAAGGCTTGGTTTCCACACACATGATCCTATTGGTCACCCTCCTCTGCATACATTCCAGGTTTTCTATATCATTCTTAAACTCTGGTGCCCAGAACTGGACACAATACTGGAGGTGGGGGTCTGACCAAGGCATAATAGAGTGGTACTATTACCTTCCTTCATCTGGACACTATACTTCTGTTGATGACGTCTAGAATAACATTAGCACTTTTTGTTGTTGCTGCTGCTTAAGAGATCAGTCACGGCTATATGCACTCTGGAGAGAAACAATGATGAAGAGCACGATGATGCTAAATAATTAGGGATGATTTGGTGGGCAATTGTAAAGCACATTTTATTTTTCTTCAAAAATGAAATCCAAAATCATTGAATTGTTTATTTTATTTTATTGACTTAGCAAATTATGGATGCTGAATTTTTTTTAAAAAAAAATAGTTGGGTTTGCTGAGTTGACATGAGAGGCAGGACTTTTTCAGTGGTGACCCCCTACTTGATTTTAAATAAACTATTAAAAAAAACCTTATTTCAAGCTGTTTTAAAAAGATGTAGTGCTCTGTATTTATGTATTTTATTGATTTTGCTTTTCTGTATTTCATTGTACTAATGCAGTGATGGTGAACCTTTTAGAGACCGAGTGCCCAAACTGCAACCCAAAACCCACTTAATTATCACAAAGTGCCAGCATGGCAATTTAACCTGTATATTTCATTTTTTTCCCCTCTGTGTTACACATTTCTTCTTTATGACAGTTGTTGTAATAAATAATCCTTCATAAAAGTTATTGCATTACATTCTTCATTAAATTATCTTTCCATTGATATATAATTTTATGGTATAACACAGTACTTTTTTCATAAAAATTGTTTAGGGGTACTCTCACTTTGGCTCAAGAAAATCACCACCGGAGAAAAATAAATATAGTTCAAATGTGAATGAATTTCTCTTGTTGGCTTCCGCGGGAAAGCCCAGTGAACATGTAAACCCAGCAACCCCTTCTTAGTTCCTGTTTTTATATGCTTACTGACCTGGGAGTTAAGCCCTGATGAACTCAAGGCGGCTTACTCCCGAGTAGGAAAAACATACTGGCGGGAGGCCCTGGCACATCAAAAGTCAATGCCTGCTCAGCCCCTCGCTCGCTCGCCAGGCCCTGGTGCTGCAGGCTTTGGACGGCGCGCACGAGCCCTCCTCTCCTCCTCCTCCCCGACCCCCAACATGGAAGCTATGGCCTTGCTGGGGTGATGGTGCGCATGCCCACAGAAAGGGCTCTGAGTGTCCTCTCTGGCACTCATGCCATAGGTTCGCCACCACTGTTCTAATGCATGAATCATCAACCTATTTAAGCCTGTGGACTCATGGGGAGCCATGATGTCCTCTGCCCCCCCCCCCTTAACCTGGTTTAGCAACTTCTCCCCTGGGCAACAGAAAGAAAGCATGACTCATTTCTGCTATTGGAACAGGGAGAAAACAGCTCAAATTGATGAAGCAAAGTGAAACGGGATATTGAACCAAGTCCTGTGCAGAACGGTTGAAAGAGCCTGGTATGTTTAGAGAAGGTTAAAGGGAGACGTGACTGCAAGACTGCAAATATCAGAAGGGCTGTCATTGAGACAACAGAGGAGGCTTTCTCTCTGCTGCTCTTGCGCAGGGGTAGGGAACTTCTGTCCTGCAGGCCAATGCTGACCTGTCAAAGGTTGCAAGGTGGCCCATGGGGCCACTTGCCCTGAACCACACCAACCCATTCATCAGCTATGCCACTGTTGTGACACCCTCTGATAGGCAGGAGGGTAGGGTTCAATCAATACTGTGGTGGCTGCGTGTGCCTGTTTCCAGCAGGGAACAGGGGCGTGAAGACAAAGGAAGAGGATTTAACTCCCTGCTCATTAGCTGAAATCCTACTCCGTTTGGAAGGATTCCATTCAAAACCCTTCCTGAATCAATAAAAATGTGTTTATAATTAAAACAACAACAACAACAACAACAACAACAACAACAACAACAACAACAACAACAACAACAACAACAACAACAACAATGAATCCCCACTTTTGGATTCAGGAATGGTTTAGCATGGAAGCTCTTGCTAAAACAAAAGAGCTTCCATTTTAGCAGCCCATTGTTCCTCATGTCATTTATTGATTTGTAAAAATGTGTATATTCCTCTCTTTCGTAGAAAAAAAATATCAAAGTGGTTTACAACAGTACATAAAAACATAAAATAAAAACTGTATACTAAATGTTAAAACAGGACCTCAACTAACTATTGTGGAAAGATGTATTCTTAATTGCCTGCATAGACCTGATGGAATAGAAAAGTTTTCAGCAAATGTTTAAAAGTCAGCACAGAAGGTGCCTGCTGAATGACTATTGGCAGAGTATTCCACAGGATTGGGCCAATGGCACTAAAGGTTGAGTTTCTTGATATATGTTGTATATTCATTTAACTGATGTGGTGGGGTGATATTCACTCCCAATCTCTGCAATGCTCCTTTTCATCAAATGTTGTTGTTGTTGTTGTTGTTGTTGTTGTTGTTGTTGTTGTTGTTGTTGTTGTATTTATTTGTAGCCTGCCTTTCCCCCTAGAATTAGGACTTAAGGTGGCTTACAAAAATTAAAACAACATGGATAAAACACAGAAAGCTAAAAACATGCAAAAGAAGATACAGTAGTTTAAAAGTAGTTAAACGATAATAGAATTAAAACAATACAACGAGAAATCTGTTAAAGTGCAAATAGTAAAAACTAACAGACCCCCTTTTATTTTATATGGATTGTTGCCCTGTTACATTCAGTTTGAGCCCACAAAGCTGCAGGGTTAGGACGAGGCCATATTCAAGAGTATCCCAAGGCCAGAACAGGATCTGAGGTCTTGCCCAAATTCCAGTTTCTGCAGAGTCTCCTCTCGATCAATTGCACAGGCTGGCTATTTTTTTATTCCCTTTGTCAGCTTTGTCAATACAGCTATTATTAATGGATGTTTCTAAAGTAATACAGTGGTGGTTATGTCTTTTGCTTATGTTTTTCATTTTAAAAAATCAATACAGTTGTAAGCAAATGAATAAATAAAGGATGGAACCTTGCCAATACAGCCTGTTTTCACATGAACCCATTTAACCTCACTGGGCTCTTTCAAAATGTTTCAGTGTAGATACGGATAATACCAATTAGAACCCAATGTTTGCCAAGAACTCCACAAACATTAACTAATTGCTCATTGCATTGAACTGGCGGCATTTGGGTGGATTAACAGAATGCTTGGCTCATGCTTCAAGGAGGTGGATAAATTCCTGTGCAAGTATTAAGAATTATCACTTGTGATCCCTCAGCCTTTCAGTTTACAATGGAATTATCACTGAGTTTTGACCCTTGGAACCTTTCACCAGAACAGCTGGGGTACATAAAAACCAGGGAGAAGTATGTGTTATGGTCATCAGTGCAGGACTCTTATTAACTGCCCAGGGAAGTTTCCCCAGTCTTTTGAATTCTAGAGAGGTTGTCAGGTTAGTTTGTTACAACACATGGCTGCACACACACTATACATTTGAAGAATACTTAATGCACATGACTTCCCCCAAATAATTCTGGGAACTGTATTTTTTTAAGAAAAAAATGGCTTCCTGTTAATTTTAATTATCTTTTAAATGCTTTTAATAACTTGTTCTTAATTTTACTTCCTCCCAAATGCCTGAGAGTTGAATCTAAATTACAATGGAGCTAGTCAATGCTCAGCACTTTAGACGTTACGCTGACTCTGGGTGGGAGAGTTGGTTTAATTTAATTTAAAGTCATTTTAAACCTCTTAATATTTAAACATATCTTAAGCATTATGCAGAAATACAATTTTTTTAAAAAAAAAACCCAGTATAATAAAGACAGGAATTCACTAATAATGGGGTCCACTCTTATGGTCAGTAAAAGCCTGAGCAATAATGTATGTCTTTGCAAGATGTCTGAAGTGAATGGTGAATAGTGCATCACATGCAGTAGAGAGGACATTACCCAATGCAGGGGCAATTGTGAAAATGCCCATTTTCATGTCACCACCCTCCGATATTCTGTAACATGCATTGCTATGAGTAAACATTTCTCAAAAGATCCATTAAAAAATGAGAATGTGTCCTAAATAAGGTTGAGAACCCGGGAACCCACCCTGAATCATCATGTTGACTTGAAACTCTGCCATTTATTTGTCTGTCTGTCTGTCTGCCTGTCTGTCTGTGTCACCCATGTCTCTCTTGTGTTGTGGTGCTCTGAACTATGAAATGTTGGTAGCAGCAGTAGGAAGGCTGGGGTGCTTAACAGCTCTCTAAATGAAGTTTTGTCGGCTCTAACGAACAGCTAGACAGAATATTGGCCTAGATGGATCATTGGACTGATCCACAATGGCAGATCTCTCTGTGCGATATATGCTACAATTCCTTCTGACTCTACAAGGTATCTATTTTCTAAGAGGAGACTCTCATTCTGTCAAGCAAGCACATCCTCAAGGACAATGGGTGGGATTGCTAAGTTTGACAAAAAGCAGAGTGCCATGTTGTATTTTGTATAAGAGTGCTTGCCTGCCTCTCTCTCCCTAGATGTATCAATAGGACAGGCCCCTGCAGGAAGAGAGGAGATGTTTTAGGTGAATCATTGTATTCTGAGAAACAATACTTCAACGTCTTTCAGTGCTCAAGGCTCCAGTCACTGCTCTCTGCTGGGGCTGTCAGGCCTTTAACTTACGTCCCCATTGCTCTATGTTCTCCTCACTTCTCCTATAAAGATGCCTGATTGACAGGTCTGGCAAATGAAGTCTACTGTGCAGTCAGCAGACATGTATCAGCAATCAAGTGCAGCATTGTGCAAACATTCAGGGCCAGCCCATCCATTGAAGAAAGGCTCTATTTTTCTCCAGAATGCCTACAATGAAAAGGAGAGGGGATATAATTCATTGGAGAAGATGTGGCTTTCATGAGAATTATACAGGGTCATAGGCAAACTCTTTTTTAAAAATGCAAACCTTTTTCTCTCTGTTTTTACTTGATTTTGGGAAAGTGTCCTGGCAGGTCCATTTGGGAAGAGATGCCAGACAGTCTGGAAGCTAGACAGGTCTGAAACAAAGAGAAATGTGTCTGTACATAAAGGCTTTCATGCCCCAACATGAAGTAATGATGTCTGATCCAAATCTAATGCAGAGTTTGAACTAACTCCAGAGTATCCAGAAAATTTGCTTCACTTTAATTTGTGGCATGCCAGTCAACCTGTTATCCACCATTACATAAGAGAAACCACATTTTGACAATTAATTTGAAATAGCATTAAGGAAATAAATGCTCATTGCCAGCACACCTAAGAAGACTTGAGACAAGACAGTTGGGCCAGCTGGTTATATTTATTAAAATATAACAACCATAGGATCTGCAAATCAATACAATTAAACCACATTAACCGAACCAATGAGGTCTGGGCAGGTGAGGTGTATTAATGAAAGGATCATAAACTCCCATCTCCTGATCTAGCTACTATGACCACACAGTGATTCCCAAGAAAAATCCTGCCCCCCCCCCTTCATAGCATGCTCCTTGGCCCATTGGCCAATGTTCACCACACCATGGCCCATTGGCCAATGTTCACCCCAATGTGTCTGCCAGGCCCAAACCCCACTCTGACTCAGATATTAATCAGATGTATTACAAAAGCTACTCACCCACCCAGATAAAATACCAATCAACCAAATTAGGAAAAAACACACACCACTCCAATCAATCAGACAACACCCAACAGTGTGAAGTGGGTGAAGAGCCAATTACTGTCACCCAAAATATTCCTCCTCACCAAAAAGGGTGACTAGCAGAGCTCACACTGCAAAAGGATGGGTGTTTCAAAGAGGAGAGGGGAGAATGCAGGGTAGAGCAGGCTGCATCTGACCCCATGGGACAAATGCCCGCACATGGTTGTACCATGTACCATTCTCCTCCCTGTGGGCGAGACAATTCCTCCTCTTCTAGAGGGGGGGCAGCATGTGGCAAATGTGCCAGCCCAATACAAGGGTGAACTAGAACTCTATCATAGTGCATATAAGAACACAAGAGGGGCCCTTTAGGATCAAACCAAAAGCCTACCTATTCCAGTATCACTTTCCCCACAGTGGCCAAGCAGATGCCCCCACAAACAGGGCAACAGATTCTACTACAGCTGTTCCCCAGCATTCAGAGGCACACAGTGTCCGTTTCTGGAAATAGCATATTGCCATCATGAGTAGTAGTCATTGATAGTCTTATTTGTCATAAATCTGTCTAATTCCACTTTAAAGTCCAAGTCTCTTGATACTTGAAGATTGGGGTGGAACATAATAGCAATTATCTCCCTGGCTGCTTCCAGATTTCTTCTCATCTGAATTTCTTCCTGGTTTTTCACATTCCAAGCTATCTATCATGCTTCCAAAATGGAACTGATGCATTAGGAATACTTTGTCATTTCCCCTTTTTTAATTTCCAAATTTTCTACATAGTGTTGCAAATGGGGAGTTTTCAGCAGTTTTATCTCCTTCTGTTTATTTATGCTCTCCCCACCACCACATTACTGAAGTGCACATCCACATGGCTGAAACTTTCAAAGCAGCTTGGGTTGATTTGTATGTGTGGTTTCATCGCAATTACTTTTGCATGCTGTTTTACCAGCAAGCAGGAGCACAAGGGTGCATCAGTAAAACACAGCACAAAAGCAAACTTGATGAAATCTCAAGTGCAAGCAAATCAAGCCTGCCTTTTTGCATCACTTAATCAATACATAAATGCCTATGAGCAACATAGAGGGGAGGGGAGAGATGCAAATGAACTACAGAAACAGAAACCAATGGCAAACTTTTCATGCTCCAATTCCAGAGTTAATTATAGATACTTCCTTACTTAAAGTTGGGATTACGGAGGAGTGCATGGCAAGGCAAACAGAACACATGGACCAGGAAAACAGGATAAATCCACTCATCACTAATTGTCTCACAATGCTTTTCAATGAAGTTCACATCTCTGAATGCACAGAATCAATTGCATTAAGCAGTGGCATAGAGTGGATTGCCAGCGCCCGGAGCTGTGCGGAGGGAGGTGGGAGGAAGGGAAATGTATGGCATATGCACGCACATTCAACCACCTAACTGCATCCACGTCATCCATGAGATCACAGCCACAAAGAAAAGAAGAGTCATTCCATTGCCTGGAGACATTTCTTCCTGGTTCACACGGAGAAGAAATTTTCAGTGGTGCCCAATGACGGAAGTGCACTGTTGTATTAAGGCAGCACCGGGTGCTGAAACTTTGCACCCCTAACAATTTTGTGCCTTGGAAAACTATCCCTGTTCCCCCCCATGCCATGCCACTGGCATTAAGTGATGTACATCCATGCGACAACCCACCTGTAATGGCTTGGGTCTCTCCCACACAAGCGAGACGATTCCAGCAGTTAATTATTTCAGATTTATTAGTCAAATAACAAGCCCTGGGTCAGAGCTCATCTGGTCTACGTCATCATCTGATGGCACAGTTGCCGGAACTAAGCTGTGCACTCTTTCCCCCCAACAGGAAAACCCCCACCTTCTCTTCCTTCCCTTTTCATGCTTCTCATAAAATCTAGTGACCCTACAAGATTTTGGAGAGCACTGCCGGTGTCCCTGTGTCCGCGTCAGTGTCTGAGCTGACAAGCTGCACTCTTTCACTCTGGCTCTCCCTTCCGTTATCTCTGTGCTCAGAGATCAAGTTACTGCTGCTCTCTGCCGCTTCTCCCTCCCCCCTGCATTCCATTCCTAGCTGCTCTCTGTTATCGTCCTCCTTCCCTGTCAGCTAAGGAGTGTAGCAGACACAACCCGACATCTGTACTTGCAACTGTGATATTTTCTAGTCTCACTATTTATGCTTAATATCTCTTGGCAAAGAAGTGTGCATCCCTGGATGGTGATTCTGACCCTCATGCTTCATTCTCTGATAACATCATGTCACGAGCTACTGTATCAGTGTGTGGCTGTCCTGTGTGGCAAACCCCTTAACTGCAGGTGGAGGCCTTCTCAGCAAAGTACCTTCCCCCGTGGACTAACACCAGCCACTCTGGCTAATTATGAGGGCTATTTATTTATCTGTCCAATTTAGACCCCCTCCCTTCCTCCCAAGAGGGAGCCCACGGTGGTTCACAACTTTTTTAAAAGAGCAAAACAAAAACTAAATCTTAGAACATTTCATATCTGCATTGCAGCCAACTCATACAACTACAGCAGATAATGTGCACAGTCCAATCCATCAGCAATAAATGCAAGCATCAAATAGATAACAACCAAGCAACAGATTTAAAAAAATGTTTAGAACATCTTCCTGCCATATTTCTATACAGATATGGCGGAGCAGCCACTGTTAAGAACACAAGAAGAGCCTGCTGGATCAGGCCAAAGGCCCATCTAATCCAGTATCCTGTCCTCCCAGTGACCAACCAGGATCTGTGTGCAACAGAAGTCTCCCCCGCTGCAGGATCCCGCAACTGGCATTCAGAAGCATACTGCCTATGATTAAGATAGAGCTTGGCCATCTGCAGGAGTGGCCACTGATAGCGTGCTCCTCCATTAATTTATCTAAGCCTCTTTTAAAGTCATCCAAGTTGGCTATCCCTAGTCATACCTTCGCCTAAGAAAGGACAGCAGTATTGAGTGCAGGAGCTTATGATGTAAACTTATATGCATTTCCAAGAGCTTAACAATAGCCTATGCATGCAGTATCAGAAGCCCACTTTCTCTGACAGCTCCGGGGGTTCTCTGGATGGTCCTAACCCAGAGGACCCCTCAAAAGGATCCTCAGTATTGGTTTCAGGGCACCCTGCCTGCTGCTGAAGTGCTCAACCTGTAAGGTGTCTGGTTCATCCATGGATGTGCCTGTTACCAGGTCAGGTCTACACATGGCACTCTTTGGTCCTGACTCCTGGCTCATCCCATAGTTTCTGAATCCTTGCTCCCCTTAAGAGTGCTGTCCATGGCCCAGCCCTGGCAGCATTTTAAGAAAACACAGAATTTAGTGCTGGCATGAAACTTCATGTTTTCATAGTGGTTTTGTTTAAGCAGAACTATTTCCATTTATGGTGGGCTATCAATCTCTCTGGAGAAGACGTGGCATGCTCTGCCTGACATGCTGTCTCTCAGCCAGGGGGTAACTTACAAGCCCTGCTGGGGGCAGTGGCTAACTGATGAACCCATCTGGCCATGGAAGCAAGAAAGGTGATTGATTCACTCTCCATTCTGATACTTAGACTTTTCGCCCTGAACAGAGCCACAAATTCTCATCCATCTCGTTCATCTCTCAGCCAAGTAAATATCATTAAATTGGCAAAGTGCAGGGTAGGATCATTTCCCCCTCCCCTCTGTGTTATTTTTTAAAAAGGCTTGCTCTCCCTCCCCATTCCTTCATCCTGAAAAATCACATCTAAACACACTTGATGGGGATCTCGCGGGAGAGGGAGATGCATTGGTTGTGCCCAACAAGACATCAGAATAAGATGGAACTTGTGCTTCCTGTCTCATAACAGCCACCCAAAGAGACTGGATGAATCTATCTCATAAATAAGGCAAAGACACTGTTCGTCATCAGCTATAGTGTGTCCATTATTTACAGACTAATCACAAACTTGAAGTTTCGCCTTTGATGGTTGCATGTTGCCCTCTAGAAATCAATGTTGAGGCTAATCAATCTGCTGCTGGCTGGCATGGAATCCACAGTCAGGAGATGGCCAAGGATGTGGGGAATAACACAGACAAGGGGCCCTGTTCCCCTCCCAGAATGAACAACAAGAAGAGAAAATGAGTATAGATTTGATATCCCGCTTTATCACTACCCGAAGGAGTCTCAAAGCGGCTAACATTCTCCTTTCCCTTCTTCCCCTACAACAAACACTCTGTGAGGTGAGTGGGGCTGGGAGACTTCAAAGAAGTGTGACTAGAAGAAGGTCACCCAGCAGCTGCATGTGGAGGAGCGGAGACGCGAACCTGGTTCCCCAGATTACGAGCCTACTGTTCTTAACCACTACACCACACTGGCTCTCAACAACCATTGCTTCACCTTCTTTGGTAATGCTAGGAAATGTTCGCAGATGTTTGAGAGATTAAATAAATTTGTGAGCCCACTGTTTCAGTGTCTGCATTTGCTTCCTTACATCTCTCAACAGTGCTTCATGGTGAAGGCTTCACTTACAAAGTCAAAAACCTTGCGGCTCCATCCAGGCGAAGTCTCTATGAGAGAGGGTATGGAGGTATCTTTAATAAACCCTCTCCAGTGGGAACTCTCGGGCTTGTCCCTCCACGGAGGAAATAGTGGTCTCCTAACAACTTGCAGCATACTGAACAAACTAGAATTCTTTGGGGAAAGCCACACCTGTTTAACTCAGCATCATAGTGCTTTAGAGGTATGGTGTGATTGTGACATAAGGAAAATGATGCCTCACCAAAAACACCACAAGCCTTTTACTTCATTCTTACTGCAGTGAGTTCCACAAATTAACAATGCATTGCTTGAAAAAGTTCTCTTTAAAAATGTGTTTCTTCAGCCTGCTGCCAATCAACTTCAAGAGGTGATTCCCAGTGTCTAGTATTATGTGAGGGAGAGGGAGAGAAACTAATAATATTTTCTATCCACTTCCTCCCCACCAGCTGTAATGTGTTAAATCGCTAATGGTCTCACTCTCGGTATCTTTTCTTTTCCTCCTCCCTAAACTGAAAAGCCTCCAACACTTTAGCTTTCCTTTGTCTTAAGCTTTAAAGAAAGTTTTATTCATGAGCACGGAACATTGTGCGGGAAAGAGCCATAGAAGGGAGGAAGCTGAACGAAAGGGGCTTTTGCCAACATCTCGGAGACAGATGACGGGGAGAAATTGCTTTGTTAGCCCTAATTGCCACTTGAATGCCGAAGCCACATTGCCACGCAAGCCTTCCCTCTTGTAAGAAGTTGTAAGTTCGGGTCCTGAATGGACAAGGTTTGTTATCAGCAAGCCGTTTACAGCCCCTGGGCTGTGCATTAATTAAATGGCTTTTGTGTGCCGGCTCACTCATTAGCACGCCTTGCCTTTAATCACTGACTCTTCAGCCACCAAGACAATCTATAAATCTCCTCAAATATGAAATAATGAAGTGGAATGGTTCAATTTATTACAATGCAGTAAGTCAGGATGATGTGGGGGTGGACAGGGCGGTGCTGAAGCTGTTTCCCTGCCTGGAGCTTTCACTTCTCATTACCCATGGCAACCAGAGGGGTAGGAGAGGATCCAGGTTAGAGACTGCTCCATGATCCTCACTTCCCTGGGCAGTGGCTGGTGGCATTCCAGGGGCAGCTCTTTTCAGGTTTGGTCTCCTTTGGATGAGAGGTCACTAGATAGGACCATAGTTCAGGGGTGGAGCATCTGTTTTGCATGTACAAGGTCCCAGGTTCAATTCCCAGCATTTCCAGGTAGGGCTGTGGAAAATCCTCTATCTGAAGTAATTGAGAGCTGCTATAGGGCAATGTAGCTGATACTTAGCTAGATGAATCAATGGTCCGACTGAGAATAAGACAGCTTCCTATGGCGGCATAAGTCAAGGCCCTCCGGATATTGTTGGACTCCAACTCATATCAGCTCCAGCCAATGTGGCCAAGGGACAAGGATGGGGTTGGTTGCTGTCCAACAGCATCAGGAGAGCGACAGATTCGTCAGCCTTGGCATAAGTAAAGTCAAACAACAAGCATCCTCAGAGAGAGAGACCTTTCACCCTTTGTGCTTAATCAAGCTAACACTTCTCTCTCTCTCTCTCTCTCTCTCTCTCTCTCTCTCTCTCTCTCTCCCTCTCACTCTCCCTCTCCCTCTCCCTCTCCCTCTCCCTCTCCCTCTCCCCGATTATGGCCATGTTTGCAGGTCATGATAAGCCAGGATGCTGGGTCATCATGGTTTACTATTCTTGATCAGAGTGCTGGTGCATCCTACCAGATCAAATTCTGCTTCACTTCCTTGCCTCCTTGGCATGAGATAGTTGCTGCTTCACATATGGCAGAGGTAAGGGCACCCCGCAGTACAGGGGCAACAGCTGAGAATGTCCTTTTTAAGGCCACTGCCCTATGATACTCTGTAGGGTGTGGTACCACAAGTAGAATTTCCTCAGATGATCTAGGTCTATGCAGGGCATGGGAAATTCTACATTTAGAATTACTAAGCCCAGAAACTCCAAACTATCTTCATTTCAGCAGTATAATTTAGAGTGGTTAGGGGAGTCATTTTACTGCTGCTCCTGTCAATCCACTGCAAACCACCCAGAGATACACCAGTAGATCCAGCTACTTGGTACCCACCAACATGATACAATTATTGCCTGGGTGATTGCACACAAAAAATTTATTTTATGTCTACACTACAATGAAATTCCCCTCATCACCAGCAGGATGATAGGAATGGCCAAGCTAGAGCAGACTGAAAGCTCTCATTTGGGGTAGCTGGTTGCCTGTATGGGCTCTCTGTATCTTCTGGCCAAATAAAGGGGTGTGGGAGGGTGGTCAGCAGGCTATCATGAACCAAGTTCAGGCAAATGTGTGACAAATTGTTCTGGGCGAGCTCTAATCCAAAAGAAGTCTGGGCATCTTGTTCCTTACATTTTAATAACATCTTTCCTCCAAGAAGACCAGAGCAGTATGCATAGTTCTCCTTCCACCACAACACACACCCCTTTTATCATTACAACAGGGGTTAAGGTAGGTCAGGTGGATTGAAAGTGACCAGCCCTGAAGTGACCAAATGAGCTTTGTGGCTCTGAACCTGGAGTTTACCTGGTCTTAGCCTGATGCTCTGAACCAGAGGTGACAGGGGTGACAAACTTTTATGAAAAAATAAAAAATTCCTTCCAGTAGCACCACTTGGTCTCTAAGGTGCTACTGGAAGGAATTTTTTTTATTTTATTTTGTTTTGACTATGGCAGACCAACACGGCTACCTACCTGTAACTGAAACTTTTATGAGTTGCATTAGGAGTCAGCCACCCCTCCAAGGGTTGCGTGTCTCTAGTGGGCATTGCCAATGCTCACTTACTCATGCCCATTCACTAGACTTGCCATACATCAGAAAAATTCCTGACATGTCCTGGTTTTTGGGTGTAAAAATGGTGTCAGGGGGGAATTTAGTGTCAGGGGAAACAATGACAACGCGATGGAAAAAGCTTAAAATCACTATTTTTGGGGGGAGGCTTTTCCAATTTTGGTGGTTTCCTTAAAAAAAAAAGCTCAACAATTTTGGGGTCTCCCACTTTGTGCAGGCAGGCAGCTCTCTCACGCACTGTCAAAGATACATACATGCTGGCATACACATGCACTCACTCAGAGATAGGAAGGCCCATCTCTCTCTCTTTCTCTCTGAGTCAGTGTCTTGACCCTCCATCTGTAGTCATCCAATCAAGAAGTCAAAAGAATTTCACAAATGCCAGCTGCAGGTGTGTGGTAATTTGTCACCATCCTGCATCCATGCATGGAGGGGGGGGCAAAAGATTGGATCTGAGCTTCAGGCTGAAGCAGACAATTTCTTAAAGCAAAGTTGGAGTGAGTCAGAAATTACAATGAATGACAATGCAGTTGGGAGGGGAGGGCATGGAAATTCATTATGTGCAGGAGGGGGAATGCAATAAGCAGGGGGTTCAACTTTAATTTGTTAAGAGACCTGCACCCTCAAGGGGGTTACCGCCAGAGCATTCGTGTAAACGACATCACCATGGGCACCAACCAGAGAGTGAGCTCACAAACCTATTAACTGGTAAACACCAATCTTCCATAATTCCTGCTATTAAAAAGAGCTTAAAGGGAAATCCGATCTCATTTTGCAGGGAGCACCAGGGTCTCTCTGTCTATCTTAAAACCTTCCTTCCTTCCTTGTATTTATGTGACTTCAGGGCCTTGGATTCAAAATATGAAGCTCCAGGGAGACCAGGTTTGTTAAAGTTATAATCAGGAAGAAAACATCTCAATTTTATGTTTTTCTTTAGCAGAAGTTCCCATGTGGGGTGGAGAAGGAATGAAAGGAGTACTCCAGCAGCAGCATTCAGCATTCCTGAAATGACATTTGGGAAAACATGAGCTCCAGATTTACAAACCTCGTGGGATTTCTTCCTCCAAGTGAAGCAAAAGCATTTATTTATTGCAACTGGAATGGAAAAAGGTTGGGATATTTTCTAGTAAATGTAGTGAGAAGTTCTGGACTGATATCTACCTGCCAGGAGAGAGAGGAAAACTATTAAACAAGCCTTTCAGGGATTGGCCAGTGAGTTGCATGCAGTAGGATTGAGAGGAAGGAATTGATGGGAGGAGGGCAAGTTGAAGGCACCTCTGTAGAAACGAGCAAGTTCTTCATTCTGTTTTCTCCATGTTTCTGGGGAAATTATGTTTCAACTCACGGTTTCATACCCAAAATATATCTTCCTTGTTTCCTTGGATCAGTGGTGGTCTCAAATTTCAGCTGTGTTTGAATAGGGTGAGACTCCACCAAGCTGCAAAGTACAATACAGTGGTACCTCGGGTTAAGAACCCTGCTTAAGAACAGAAATCGTGCTCTGGCGGCACAGCAGCAGGAGGAGGTCCCATTAGCTAAAGTGGTGCTTCAGGTTAAGTACACTTCAGGTTAAGAATGGACCCGAGGTACCACTGTATTGGCAATTGTGACTCAAAGAAAGGCCAGTTTAAGAGAAGCAGACCTCCTCTCCCTACTTCTGGCATCCAACTGTAGCACCCTTAACTAATGCCAATGCTGGCCAACAACAGCAAAAAAAAAAAAAGGTTTAAATACATTAGTATCAGGAAACTGGCTAGTTGGACCTTTGGAAGACAAGGGAGTCAAAATTGTGCTAAAGGAGGAAAAGGAGATTGCAAAGAAGTAGAATGAATCCTTTGTATCTGTTTTCATAGTGGAAGACATAAGACAGGTCCCTCTGCTTAAACTAACTTTTGCAAGGCAGGTGTTGGCACAAATAGCAGTGTTGAGTGATTAAGTTCTAGGGCTTAATGGCAAATTTAAAAATGTGAGTGGATCTGACTTACCTTGTTAGTCTTGAGTGAATCCATCTGTAGCTGTGGTGTGATATACTCCACAAAGATTAGAAAGATTAGAAAGTGGAAGTGAAATTCTCCCTCGCAGATATAATCTAAGCTGCTGCTTCTCAAATGGTGGGATGGGCCGGAGCGGAGGAAGGGGATACAGTGGGGGTGATTCGACCCGGGGGTCACCACTGAGGGGGGTGACAACATGCCCGGCGGCACTCACCACGGGGCCTGCAGTGCGCCCGAGCCATGTGACTCTCCTGAGAGTTACGCGGTTGCTTGGGCGCCCACAGGCTCTGCACTGCCCAAATGGTCCACCCGCTGCCTCCACCTTAGCTGTAGGGTGGCTGAGTGGGAGGAGGCAGGCAGACTCCTTGGAGGCCCCATGAAGCTTTCTGCCCCGGCTGGCCCCAGGCACCGATTGGCTTGCTCCACCACTGGGATGGGCAAGAAGGGAAATATATATATACCACCAACTAGGGGGTATTTTGGTAGGTTGGTGTTATGCTTTAAATTCAACTCGGGTGGATGGGTGCTGCTCTCAGAAATAGACTTCAGGAGTTTTTACTCAGAAGGTGCTTGGGTGTCTTAGGACAGATCCAAATCATACACTTAAAGCACATCCAATGCACATTTAAAGCACACTACTTCTGTCAAAGGCTCCTGAGAACAGTAGTTTGTTATGGGTGCTGGGAATTGTAGCTCTGTGAAGGGGGAAACCACAGTGCCCAGGATTCATGTGCTGGGTGTGTTTTAGATGCATGGTGTAAATGTGACCTTAGTGAAGCTTGCAAGAGCCAAGCTCAGTGACCTGAGTTCCACCCCAATTCTGAACAAGCTGGGGGGAAGGTCACCAGGCCAGGCATCTCAATTGGTGGTCACTGGCCCAAGTTGTTCAAGGGTCAGCCAGAGCCAATAAGATCATGGAAAGACACATGAGTGAGACTTCAGGGTTTAATGCCAAAGCGACAGCGAGTTATATGGGGATGGATGGGGTCCTCTGTTCTGGGTAATAGGATTTAACGGTGTTAATTATAGACCAACGTTATATTCTCTTTTTGATGTCCATGTGGGACAGCCATTAATCCCGACTAGAGTTATTGCAAGCCAAGCATGGGGGAGGTCGTATATCACATTACAAAGTTGTCTGCTGACTATTGACTTAGCCTACGCATATTAAGGTTTTCGGTTCCCCCTCTTTTAATCTACATAAAGTAAAGTTATTGGGGTTGTTGTTTCTTCTTAACCATTATTCTTTTCAAAATTCTGCAGTTTATACAGTGTGTGTGTGTGTGTGTGTGTGTGTGTGTGTGTGTGTGTTGGTAATCACTTGAAAAAATTTCAATTAAATGGAAAAAACACCCAGAAACAAGTAAATCTATTCTCTCTGTTGACTGCTCTATTGATTAAAATGAATGTCTGAACTGAGGCCAGCGAACCATGAAAAGCAATCTGTCTTAGATAGGTAACAGATCGTTAGGAAGCCCTTGTGTTGAAGCAAGAATAACTCCCTCTCTGTATATATATTAGGGCTACACCAAATTTTTGCCCATGATAATTTTCAGGATGAAGGGGGAAGAAGGCTAGCAAAGGCAAAAAGTTTCCAAACTCTTACCCTCTTACTGCTTAATGCCTGTGAATGCCAACTCTCCCCCCCCCCACACACACACAATCTGAAGGTATGGTACCTTAAAACAAAAATGCAGGTTAGGGATGATTGATAAATTGATCTCTGTAAACTGATGTAAACTAGCTGGTTCTGTACCTCCTAGACTAATGTCTTAAAGATATATTAAACTGCCATCCCAAAATATCTGTTTTGATTGAAAATACATTTAGAAATGCAAATTCGGAGAGAAATTTTATATTGACATTTTGTATTGAAATGCTATTTCGATATGTATTAAAATACAATTTTTGTATATTTTTTACAGTCTGAATTTATTTGGAAACTGGAAGTACAGATTTATGAATGAACACATATGAAAGTTACATAAACTAGAAATAGAATAATTCATGCATATCTAAATCAAGGGTTTCTTCAACGTTAGTCAACAGGGATCATGTTGCTAAAATACATCATGTCATCAGGCATGTGAACATCGTAAATCCAAATCGGAGTAAAGGAAGGAAGCACTGCTTTCACTTCAAATAGCTATGTAGCATCATCTGGAAACCTAATCAGGTTTGGGTACTTGATAATTTCACAAAGCCAAATAGAGTAAGGGCAATACTTCCTACCACTACTCTGAATAAGCAAATATTTTCACTACTTTTTTCAGCCTCATTCCAAATTGACAAAACCGGAGGCATTATTATTATTATTATTATTATTATTATTATTATTATTATTTGTGATTCTGCCTAACACCCACCCATTCATACACCGTAGCTCTTTCCATTTTATCTCATTTACAGTGTATATACTTTCAGTTTGCATTTTTTTGGTGCAGAAGGTATTACCTGATGTGTAGAGATCTTTCCTATTCTATTTATTCAAGATGGTTCTGGAAGCTTCTCTGTGTGATACGAGCTAGTGCAATCTGGAGGTTTCTAACTAACCAGCAAGCTTCTTTTCTTCCTAGAAACAAGCAGAAGGTTCCTGATGTTTTGGTTATTCCTTCAGAGAAGCTGAACAGCTGATTTAAACTGGTTCTGTTACATCTTTCTGTCAAGGTCATGCTGACTATAATTACAGTGGTACCTCGGGTTAAGTACTTAATTCGTTCCGGAGGTCCGTTCTTAACCTGAAGCGTACTTAACCTGAAGCACCACTTTAGCTAATGGGACCTCCTGCTGCCACTGCACCGCCAGAGCACAATTTCTGTTCTTAAGCGGAGTTCTTAACCTGAAGCGTACTTAACCCAAGGTACCACTGTATAGGCCAGAGGGAGCCTGAGTTTCGCTTTCTGTCTCTCTTTCCTTCTGGTGTGGTGCTCTGTACATAGTATGCTTAGTGTTGAGGTTTTAGTCTTATTGTAAGTTTAAGTCTGCTGCAACTGGATTTCATATGGACTGTGCCAGTCCTGAAGATGTATGGATTTGAGCCGTAAAGCTCATTTGCCTTCTGTAGTAAAACTCTGCTGGATGAAGCTAATTGCCTCTGGTCTATTTGGGGGGGAATCCTGCAATGTGTTTATGCTTTTTCCTTTGCTAACTATATGTTGGGATCTGCTCTAGGTCAATATGAGTAGAATTCATGGCATATATATTATACTCATTCCTTGCAAGCATGAGGCACTCCTACTATATATGTGTGTCATACTGGTTCCTTGCCATTAACATACAACAGGGGAGAGGGTGAGAAAAGTGTTTGCCCATGTATAAAGACCAATGTGAGGCTGATGTGCCATTTAGAAGATTCTTATCCCATGTGTTGTATTGGTACACCAGCTGCTAATACATCACTGCTGAAGCACAGCAGACCAAAAGGGCACCGTTTTGGAATATGAGTCCTAAATTGGTCCAAAGCCCAGAGGGAAATGCTGTGGTAGATACTGAAGGTCAGGAGACCTATACAGGTAACCAGTGAATCTGAGGAATAGTCAGGGAAGCAGGCAGCAGACATTTAGAAAAGGCCAGAATCTGGCTGTTTCTCAAGTAAAGATGCATGAAAATGTATTCATGGCCAGACCAAGCATTGGAGAACCAACTGGCAGCCAGAGGTTTGATGGAACCCTGAATGAAGATATGCCCATTCATAGCCTTCTCTCTTTTCAAGCTAGGGGTAGGGGATACTTTCCATTCAGTTTGCATATAAAGGCAAATAATTCCTAATTCAAACTTTCTGAAACATATGCAAACCGAAACACAAACATCCTTCAAAATTAGCATTTCACTAAATTTTTCAGTACAGTTCTCCAGCCAGGTAATGTGTACAAAAATGCATATTGCTGCGGAAAAGTGTGCATAAAAATGCATACGTTCATTAAAATAGCCTGCAAAAATGTCTTCTGATTGAGAAATGGTCCATGGGGGTGGTGGCAATGTGTATATTACATAAAATTACACTTATAAGTATGTATATTAGAATTTTCATGAGGACTTTAAAAGATGCAAATGCATGTGGAAATGTGACAAGGTCAACTTTAGACTGGAAAAATGAGAAACTGAGAAGAGTTGAAATTGACCAATTGACCAGCCCAGTCAGAGACACACAAACATTCTAACCCAGAGCTTTCCAAACTGTGTGTTGCGACATGTTAGTGTGTTGACTGCAGTGTGTAGGTGTGTCATGCAAAGGCTCCCCGTGCTCCTCCCAGGGCTGGAAAGGGGTTTGTTTAACCTCCAGTTTTCTAGTAAAACTGAGTTACTGTGTTGCAAATTTATGCATGTCTAAAAAGTGTGTCACCAGCATGAAAAGTTTGGAAAGCTCTGTTCTAAGCCCCTTTTGCTCCGGACACTAGGACCAGGAAGAAGTCCTGCTGATGTGCACGGGAAGAGGCCAGGACATGCCCTAAAGAGCTCTTTAAATGAGATTCTTGGCAGCATGGATCACTGTTCTTCACATGCCTCATGTCTTGTTAAATTGCCCTTGTGCCTATGCAAAGTTCCAGGAATAAAAGAACACAGAGAACTTGAAATCTAATCAATGCTTTCGAAATTGAATTATAACTTTGATTCAAGCGCTGTTCTCCTTAAATCTCCCTGTGGATTCTCCACCCACCTCTTCCCTAAGTTCCCCCCCCCCACACACACACACTTATTCCTCCCCTAAAGCTGTTCAAAGACTCATCTGATCAAGAGTGGAAATTGAGTTTTCACAGAGATGGAGAGCAAGGCAAATGGTAATGTTGCACATAGAAGCTGCTGCTTCCTCCATCTCTATAAGGGGCTTTCCCCCTTGCCTGGATGAGTCTTTGCACAGCACTGGGAGAGGAAAGGGGGACTTTGCAAGTAAGAAATTGACATGGACTATCAAATCGGGATTTATAATAAGCCACATAAGACCTCGTTGGGGAGGAATTGGACATGTTCACACACCTGTAACATCATCAGATGCCACCATGCCCACTAAGGGCAGTAAATCAGCAGCAGCAGCAGCACCCTGTGCAGGGTGAGAGACTACTGAGCCAAAGGTGTGGCCTAAGGGGCCTCCCTGTCCAGTTCACAGTCTCCTGTTCCTGCATGAAGCAATTAAGTGTTCTACTCAATTTATTTATTGCATTAGCCATATGGCCATAGCACATAGTGAGAGACCAGGCAGTGACCTGTCACGATTATACATAGAATACCACAGATACAGTTAAAACATTAAGTGTAAAATCATGCTAAGTAATACAGATAAAATAAAGAGCAATAACAGGGCATGTTGACTGTCTCTATGTCAGGAAGTTACATAAGACTAGGGCTGAGGCAAGTTAGCCAAAAAGGTGGCCCTGAGTTTCATGGCCTGTAATATGTAGATGGCCACTCCACATGAAATCAGGGAGTTGGCATCCACCAGTAAGTATTTCATGTGGGCATCGTCCCAGACGATGATCGGCGGGATTAAAAGGAAAAGTCTGGGTCTTACTGAGACATATATTGGGCAGTAGAATAAAAAATGAATAAAGTCCTCTATCTTTCCCTTGTTGCATAGGCAGAGTCGAAGATCCAGAGAAGTATTGGAAAATACAGTCTGTAAGAATGCTGTGGGGATGGCATGAAATCGAGCTAGTGTGAAGGCCCTTCTTAGCATAGGATTTATCAGGTCACTCAAATAGTGGGCCAAAGATCTAACTACCTTCAGCGAGGGAACCACGTGGAGAGTCTGGCCGCGTTAGATAGTTCTAGATCGAGGGCTGCGTCCCTAGCAAGAATCCAGTCGCAAATTTTGTCCTTGTCCCATGAGGATAGGGCAGCGAAGTCTGGAAGGGAGTAGCGATTACAGATGGTCTCCATACCCTTTGACCAGGTGCTACTGCCGATAAAGGCTAAGAAGGCTTGTTTGGCTAATAGGGAGTTAGGAGTTTCTACAAGTGATTTGTAGTAGTTAATTATCCTGATATGGACTCTTGCTACGATGGATGGTAGACCCAGTTCCATTTTCAGTTGGGCCGCCATTGTAGTCTTCTACTCAGATTCCTACTACAGCCAATGGAATTCTACTTTCAAGATTAGAAGCCATGGAGGGGACTTTGGGGGGAAGTGGGACACAGTTCAGGAGGGAAGGGTTAAGGTGTGTTGCTACACAGAGAGACAATGTCATACTTAGGTCCTAGAGGGATGGGTGATGCTGCTATCATACACACAGCCTTCCCTATTCTGCCCCAACCAAGGCATCTGATGACATGGACTATTGTCCACAAAGGGACATAATAAAGAATAAGAGAAGCATGGAACTGTAGAGTTGGAAAGGACCCCAAGGGCCATCTAGTCCAGCTCCCTGCAATGAAGAAATCTCAGCTAAAGCATCCATGACAGATGGCCATCCGACCTCTGCTTCGAAACATCTAAGGAAGGAGAGTCCACCACCTGCTGATGTAACCTGTTCCAGTGTTGAACAGCTCCCACTGTTCATCAGAATCTCCTTTCTTGTAATTTGAAGCCATTAGTTTCGAGTCCTACCCTCCAGAGCAAGAGAAAACAAGCTTGTTCCCTCTTCCATGTGACAGCCCTTTTAGATATCTGAAGATGGCTATCATATCTCCCCTCCATCTCCTCTTTTCCAGGCTGAACATACCCAGCTCCTTCACCTGTTCCTCATTAGGCTTCGTTTCCAGACCCTTGATAATCTTGGCTGCCCTCCTCTGCACACATTCCAGCCATCATAAATGTGTTAGCCTTTCAGGTGCCACGAGACTTTTGGTTGCTTTGTGATATAAAATGGAGCCTTAGGGGTGGATAAATATGTCAGTTTCAGTTTCTCCCTTTTTTCCGATCTCATTGTTTTAAGTTGTGTTGGGCAAAGTTACCCTTGGTGTTCCTTCCAATTCTACAATCGTTTGATTTTAGACAGCACCAGAGTTGTCTGTGGAGACTTCTCATTTGGGCCTACAGAGCCTTCTCCTTTCTTTGGCATGTTCTCCCCCGCATTGTTGCACAGAAATAGAAGAAAGCACATCAGGTTTCCAGAATGGGGGGGAAGGTGGTGGATGAGGAAGAGAGCCCCTTTCCAACAATGGACTGGAGCAAAAAGAAAAAGAAAAAGAAAATGGCTATGAAGCAAGTGCCCTTTCTTCCCCTGGTCCTCTGCTTCTTTCCACTCTGTCTACTGAGCCATCATATGCTGTGATTTACTGTGCTGTGATGTAGCATAGAACTGCCGGCTTGGGTGTAGTATTTCTTTCTAATTGTACCTTCCTTTGAAGCATCTGTTGCCTGGAACTGTCAAATGGCAAGAAGACAGACTGAGCACAGAGGGCCCAACTACGTGTTGCGTGGTGTTCCGCATAAACTTCCATCCCAGTAACGTAGCTACAGTGAACTCATTTTTCGTGTGCCATTTCTTATTTCTTATTTTACTGCATTTAGACCCCATCTTTCTTCCCAGGAGCTCGAGGAGGAGTGGTCTACCTCCTCCCTGTGTACATCGTCACAAGAACCCTGCTATGTAGGCTAAACTCCGAGACAGTGGCTGACCCAAGGTCGCCCAGTGATTTTCTTGGTTGAGTTGAAATTTGTACACTGTTCTCCCAGGTCCTGGTTCTCATTTAATCCTCACAACAATGCTGTGAGGTAGGTTAGACTGAGAGACAATGAGCTTCCTGGTTGAGTTAGGATCTGAACCCTTGTCTCCCAGGTCCTATTCCAACCACTAAACCGCACTGGCACAGGTTTTTGTGCTCTCAAGACCTGCACAGCTTCTGGGAAATGACCGCAGACTACTGCCTCAATGAGCAGCGCTGGAAAAGTGCCCTGGCACAATGAAGTTTGTTTTCCCTTCTTTCCTTTTATTTGTTTTTGAGATTTATTATCAGTAGCTTATGAAATAAACTGCAGCTGCCAATTAATATTTCCCACTCATAGCCAGAACAGCAGGAGCTGACAAAACTGCATATTGCTACACTTGCTGTAAAGTTATCATTATTCAGTCAACTGTAGCTTATTACTCACAGTAACTGGAGTTTGTTGCTGTTATTGCTGGAGGTTTTTCTGCTGCTGTTGTTTTCCACTGCACTCTCTGCATTACGGAATATTGCTTGGTACTGACCATTAAATAATGCTGCATATATATATATATATATATATATATATATATATATATATACTGAGTTAGTATAGGTCCTTGTGGAATCAGCCCAAGGCTATGGAGCGATTTGTCTTACGTGTAATCATGAAACAACTAATCCTGAGACAATGTGCCATGAATTATGCAAATTAGAAATTGTTTATGGCCAAAAGAATACATACACAGCCCTGCCATTAAAAAAAAATCTTTTAAAAGCACAATGGTGACACGTTTAGGACTATGCAAAATGAAATATAAAGTCTGAATCACATGATACTTTCCTGTTGGAGGAAGTGCGTCTGAGACCATTGTTCCACCTAGATCTGCATTCGTGGGGTTTCAGACACAATCTTTTCCCACCCTACCTGGAAATACTGTCGCTGGTAGTACTGCTCCTGAATAACAATTGCCGGGAGCCACAGGACAGGGAGATGCTCTTGTGGCTCTGGTCTTGCTTGCAGGCTTCCCACAGGCACATCTGGTTGGCCACTGTGGTATCAGGATGCTGGACTAGATGGGCCACTGGCCTGATCCAGCAGGCTCTTCTTATGTTGGGGACTGAACATGGGACCTTTTGCCTACTAAATACATGCTCTGCCACAGCCCTCCCCTTCAAAAAAAAAAAGTTTTACAACATTGAGACCTTCCTTATATTGTGGTAAATCATTGGCCCATCTAAGCCAGTGTTGTCTAAATCAGGAATTGTGCAGAGGGTGTCAGTTGAAGGAAACATTCCCATCACCTACTGCCTGATGAGATGCCAGGGGTTGAACCCGAGACTTTGTATGCAAGGTAGACTTATACTGAGTCAGACCAATGGTCCATCCAGCTCAATATTATTTACCTTGACTGGTTTTAGACAAAGAGCATTCCTAGACCTACCTGGAGATGATGGAGATTGTACTAGCATACAAGGCAGATGCTGTGCCACTAAGATACAACCCTTCCTTTTTAAAATTAAAAATGCCCCAGCACTATCTACGGTCCATCACCTTTGTTTTCTTGCGGGTCAGAAATATTGTTGCAATTGTGAGATCATTAGGCTCAGCAATAGTGTCTATCCTGTGGCCACAGGGGCTGCAATCCAATACACATTCACCTGAGAGTAGGTCCCACTGAATAAAATGACATATACTTCTGAGCAAGCAGTGCAGGTTTGCACAATGAGGCTGCAGTCCTTATCCACAATTACATGAGAGTAATCCCCACTAATCACTATGGGACTTCCATCAGAGTAAACAGGCATATAGCAGCACTGTTACTGAGATCATGCCTGGCGAGATTTGATGAAGAGACTTCCTGGCTGCAGCTGCCTCTTCTCTCCCCTGTGCTACATACCAGCTCCTTTTTAATCTATAGTATTTCACTGAGCTTACACCTTTGTTTTCCCTTCTGCACGTTTTTTTTTTTTTTTACATGAATAGGTTTGCAGTCTTTATTTTCGTGGTTTATTGGCAGGTATGCTCACAGGTGGTCTGCAGCTGTGATGTCATATTAATATTCAGAATAACGCACGTCATTCTGCCTCACCAACTGGAGAGATCTGTGCATCTTCTCGGCTTCAAAGGGTGTGCGTGCATGTGTGCAATGCATGTCTGAGTGCACATGAAACTGGCTAAGTTGTTTACTGTGTAATCCCTGTTCCGTTTCAAATATAGTTTTGCCACAGGAGCTCGTGGCTGTGCTCTGAGAAGAGCATCTAACGTTTGCAATGCCTAGAAAAACTGAGGAAGGGATTCTAGCCCTGACACTGACCCGTGAGAGGACTGTGCTCTGTTGCAGTCTCTCTGCTCCCTCCCTCCATGATTGCTTTCTTACCATCGTTCTCCTATAAAGCACAGGAAGATACCTAGTCACATCATCAGACCAAGACTGACAGGCAGTTTCCCAGGGTTTCATACAGGGTTGTCTCCCAGTGTTACCTGGAACTGGTGGGGATTGAACCTGGGACCTTCTGCATGCAGAGCAGATGCTGTGCTACTGAACTATGGCCTCTTCATCCCTTTAGGACTGTGATACAGGGTCAAAGCATGCTTTAGAATCTGGAGGGCACAGACTTGGGAAAAGGCTGTGGCTGAGTGACAGAACATGAGCTGTGCATGTGCAAGGTCCCAGGTTCAATCCCCAGCATCTCCAGGTACGGCGGAAAGACCCTTGTCTGAAAATCCTTGAGAGCCACTACCAATAAGTGTAGACAATACTGAGCTAAATGAACCAATGTTCTTGACCAATCAGCTTCCTTTGGGCAACATCCAACACTCCCTTTCTGCCAGTGCAAGGGCTTTTGCACTAGCAAATGGATTAGTTTTTAATGTTGCACAATGGAAGAATCCAACATTAAACTAGAGAATGTTAAACTATGGAACTCACTCCCACAGGATGGTCATCAATCTAGATGGCTTTAAAAAGGATTAGACAAATTCATGGAGGAGAGGTCTATTAACACCTGCCAGCCATGCTGGCTATGCTCTGCCTCCACAGTTGGAGGCAGTAATACTTCTGAAAACCACTTGCTGGGAACCACAGGAGGAGAGAGTGCTCTTGTGCCTGAATCCTGCTTGTGAGTTCCCCACAGATATCTGGTTGGCCACTGTGAGAACAGGATGCTGGACTAGATGGGCCACTGGCCTAATCCAGCAGTCTATTTTTATGTACTTAAGAGCTGCACTAGCAGAAACTCATTGGGCAATGTATTGTTCAACAAAGTTACCATCAACCTGCTCATGTATCTTCTTGTGCAACAACCTTCCATTAGTGCAAAACATTTTGAAAGCAGAACAAGTATACCACTAAGTCATTTTAATTTAATGCTACATTGAATACAATTCCCACCCCTGCTTTAAGTCAATCTCCCTTAGTACTGATGTGGTTTCTTCACCTGTCTGTCCCACATTAATAGACTTTACATACAGCAGCGTAGCTAGCCGCTCGGGTGCCCGGTGAGGCATGCGTGTCCTGCGACCGGGGGCAGGGCGCGTTGCATGAAGCCTCTCCGCTGCCTCCCCCTCAGCTGTAGGGTGGCTGAGGGAGAGGCGGTGGGCAGATGCAAGCCCCATGCTGCCATTTCAAGCAGCGCGGAGCCTGCAGGCACCCAAGTTGCCACGTCACTCCCAGGAGAGACACGTGGCTCAGGTGTGCTGCAGGCCCCACGGTAAGTGCCGGCCCCCGCGGTGTGGTGCCCAGTGCCAGCCGTGTTTCATTACATTTGTTGGGTGAACTAAAAAGTTTTGTGAGCCCAATTTTTTATTTTTATTTTTTTAAAACCTCATATTTTTGTTATTATGGCACACACACACACAGCATGACAAAGCTATCTTTAGCCATCTCACCCCTTGCCTTTCCCTGTAAGACCAAATTGCAGTCATTAACAGTCGTCTACTGGTTTTCCACACCTATCAGCTGATCACCCATTCCCACTACCCTTCTGAGTAATACCCCTCCCCACTCCCTCACTATATTTAAGGGTCTGGTGACTTCCGTTTCCGTGTATCTGAAGAAGTGTGCATGCACATGAAAGCTCATACCAAGAACAAACTTAGTTGGTCTCTAAGGTGCTACTGGAATGAATTTTTTATTTTGTTTTGTTTTGACACAACCTCAGTGATGACACCCAGAGCGGCCCGCACCCCCTTCCTCCGCCACTGTTTACATTTATCCTAATGGAGCAAAACTGAAATCTCCAAGGTTTCTGTTGCATCACAACATGGACTATTAAAGTTAACCCCTCTCCCCAGCGGCAGGATTTGACTGAAATGAGGCTTCCCACTGGCTGATTTTTGCATACATTTTACAACTGTCACTCTTACCATGTCTATTGCGACAAAAGTCCTATTGAATGGAATGGGGCTTACTCCCAGGTGAGTGGCACCAGGACTGTTGCCTAAGAGACTAGAGATTCAATGGAAGATCTCTGTTACCATGTCAAGGTTGTTTCTGAAGGATTTTAAGAGAACCCCAAAGTTTTGTTGAGAAGGCCTGTGAAATTCCTTAAAGGAAAAAAGTGTGCAGGACTGAAGATCTCTCAAG